>NC_091404.1:19312210-19614686 GCF_032191515.1 Phaenicophaeus curvirostris | reverse complement strand
GATAGAGAGAAAGGGGGAAAGAGAGAAAGGGGAAGAGAGAAAGGGAGAAGAGAGAAAGGGAGAAGAGAGAAAGGGAGAAGAGAGAAAGGGAGAAGAGAGAAAGGAGAAGAGAGAAGGAGAAATTGAAAGAAAGGGGGAAAGGAAAGAACGGGGGAAAAAGGAAAGAGGAGGGGGGAAGGAGGAAAGAGGAAAAAAGGAAAGAGGGGGAGGAAAGAAAGAAAGGGGGGGAAGCAAGAGGGCTGCTAACACCCGCCTCCCCGCCCCGGCGCCGAGCGCTCCCGCAGCCCCCGGCAGGAGCCGGGCTCTCCCGGGGCCGTGTCTCCCCTTTCTCCCCCGTCCTCGCTCCCCGCACCCCGCAAACTTTCCCCTCGGCCCCCGGCGCCGCGGAGCCTCCCCGACCTATCGCGATTGTCGCAGCCGCGCACCCTCCCTGTCCCCCCCCGGCCACGAATTATCGCGATTATGATTATGATTATTATTATAATGAGGCGAGCGATGCGACCCGGCTGGGAAGGGACCGGAGGAGCGCGCTCACCTGATTTGTATCTATTTTCTTGAATTTTCTTCAGATCTGTCTTCCCGGAGCAACTAATGCCTTAATGACTTTCTGGTAGCTGCAAGCCTTCTTTTATTTCTGCTAAATATATGAAAATGTATGCAAATTTAAATCAAGCTTAACCTAGGAGCTCTTGCAATATATTTAATGGAATTTCAAACCAATAAGGGGGCTGCGATGGAGCCTCTGGAAGCGCAAATACAACCTCGCAGCGAGGTTTCCTCCAAAATTAAGCAGGGAAAGGTCATTTTTTAACTCGGGACCGGGGGCACGGCGGCTGCGGGGCCCAGACTTCCCCCTTCCCCCCCCCCCCCCCATGCTTTAGGCTTCATTTTTTTTCCTTTTTCTCTCCGTTTTTCTTCGTTTTGGGTTTGTTTTTTATTTTTTTCAATCTGCGCACCTCTCGCTTTGCAAACTTTGCGAGGGCACCGCGGGGACGTGCTACCGGGGAGGCTTTTCGGCGCCGTTTGGGGGTGGGTTTGCTCTTGTTTATTCTTTTTGAGCCGCTTTATCACCGTCCTGGGGGCTCGTCCCCGGGTTTCGAGCCCCGCGGGAGCGCGCCCCGGGGCAGGAGGAAGGATGCGCGGCCCGGGGCGGCCCCGTTTAACCTCTCCCCCGCCGCTAATCGCTCCCCATTTAAGCCGAGCCCCCCCTCCCTCTGGTATCCCCCCCCGCTCCTTCCCCGAGCGCGGCGCGGAAGGAGTTAATGGTCGGGGCCGCCTCACGCCCGGCCCCCGCGGCCGGCGGAGCGATTCACTTCCTGCCCCGGCCCCGCGCGGCCCCGCTCGGCCCCGCCCCCTCCCGGCGCCGGCGCCGCCCCCCGCGCGCTCCCATTGGCCCCCGCGGCGCGGCCCCGCGGCGGGCGCGCGCCCATTGGCCCCCGCGGCCGCCCGCCCCCCCCCCCCTCCCCCCGCGGCCCGCGCCGCCGCCCGGCCCCGCCGCGCCGCCGCACGTCAAAGGGCCGAGAGCGGCGGCGCCGCCACAGTATAACTCGTGGGGGGCTGCGCGGCGGCCATGGCCACAGCCGCCTCCAACCCCTACAGCCTGCTCGGCTCCGGCGCGCTCGCCCATGCGGACGGCGCGGGCATGCAGCAGGGGAGCCCGTTCCGCAACCCGCAGAAGCTGCTGCAGAGCGAGTACCTGCAGGGCGTCCCGGGCAATGGGCACCCGCTGGGGCACCACTGGGTCGCCAGCCTGAGCGACGGCGGCGGCCCCTGGCCCGCGGCGCTGGGCGCCGGCCCGCTGGAGCAGCCCGACGTGAAGCCGGGCCGGGAGGACCTGCAGCTCGGGGCGCTGCTCCACCACCGCTCGCCCCACGTCGCGCACCACTCGCCACACGCCAACCACCCCGGCGCCTGGGGCGCCAGCCCCGCGCACGGCGCCTCGCTGCCCCCCGCCGCCGGGCAGCCCCTCAACGTGTACTCGCAGGCGGGTTTCGCCGTGGGGGGGATGCTGGAGCACGGCGGCATCACCCCCCCCCCGCCGCCGCCGCCGCCGCCCCCCGGCGCCGCCGCCGCTCAGGGCTTGCACCCGGGGCTCCGCGGCGAGCCCGGCGGCGAGCACGGCGAGCTGGGCGGCCACCACTGCCAGGACCACTCGGACGAGGAGACGCCGACCTCGGACGAGCTGGAGCAGTTCGCCAAGCAGTTCAAGCAGCGCCGCATCAAGCTGGGCTTCACCCAGGCCGACGTGGGGCTGGCGCTGGGGACCCTGTACGGGAACGTCTTCTCGCAGACCACCATCTGCCGCTTCGAGGCCCTGCAGCTCAGCTTCAAGAACATGTGCAAGCTGAAGCCGCTGCTGAACAAGTGGCTGGAGGAGGCGGACTCCTCCACGGGCAGCCCCACCAGCATCGACAAGATCGCGGCGCAGGGCAGGAAGCGCAAGAAGCGCACCTCCATCGAGGTGAGTGTCAAGGGCGTGCTGGAAACGCACTTTCTCAAGTGCCCCAAGCCGGCCGCGCAGGAGATCTCGTCGCTGGCGGACTCGCTGCAGCTGGAGAAGGAGGTGGTGCGGGTTTGGTTCTGCAACCGCCGCCAGAAGGAGAAGCGCATGACCCCCCCGGGCGAGCAGCCGCAGCACGAGGTTTATTCCCACGGCGTCAAAACGGACACGGGCTGCCCCCCCGACCTCTGACCCCCCCCCCGCCTTCTCACCCTCCGCGGAGCTTCCGCGGGGCTCCAAGGGACCCTCGCCGGGAGGCGCGGGGCGGGCGCGGGGCTCCCCGCTCCCCGCCTCAGCAATAGATTTTTTTTTTATTATTATTATTTTTTCTTCTTCTCTCGCCGACCTTTCCGCGGGGTTCCGGGTTCGGGCTCTGCTAGGACGAAGGAAAAAAAAAACAATAAAAATGGAAAAAATTAAAAAAAAAAAAAAAGAGAACCCACGGGGAAAGAAAAAAAAAAGGAAAACGCACGGGGAAAGGAAAAAAAAAAAAGGAAAACGCACGGGGAAATCAAAAAAAAAAAAGGAAAAACCTACGGGGAAAGAAAAAAAAAGGAAAACCTACGGGGAAAGAAAAAAAAAAAAGGAAAACCCACGGGGAAAGAAAAAAAAAAGGAAAACCCACGGGGGGGAGGGGGGAAGAAAACCCACGGAAAAAAACAAAAGAAAAAAAAAAGGAAAAACCCGACAGAAAAGGAAAAGACAGATGTGTGCCTATGAATAACCTTCCAGCGCCTTGGTTCTATCAGCTGTATTTCAGGTGAATCTGTTTTACAATAGACTAGTTTTGCATTTTTAAAGACTTCTATCGCGTTTTTAAATGTCTGAGGTGTTTTACTACAAACTGTACACAATATTTGTGACCTAATTTGTATCGAATTGATCAGTCCAGCCCTTCCTCCCCCTCCCCGGGACAAGGGGGTCCCCTCCGCACCCGCGGAGCCCCAGAGCAGCCTCATTCCTTGCAGCTTTTCCTTTCCAAGAACTTCTCAACACCGTAAAAAAGGGGTCGGGTTGCAATCCTGTCCTCCCCCTCCTTCGTCTCCTAAGGAAAAGAAAAAAATTATTATTATTATTATTGTTTCTAAGAGATTTATCCGAATTTAAACATCACAAACCAACCCGTCCTTTTCTTTCCGAAGAGGAGTTGGGATTTTTTGATCAGCGCCAGCCTGCGAGGTCTGTAGTAAAACACCTTTTTACTCCTGCGCTTTGGCTTCGGAAATCGGTTTCTCTGTATTTTGTTTCGATAGTGAAGAGGAATGGGGGGGTCTCATGAATTTCGGGGAGGGGGAGGAGGGAGGGAGACAGAAAGCGCCCGCATTTGGTTTACGCTGAGCTTGTTTCCGCGTCACAGGAAAAAAAAAAAGAGAAAAAAAAAAGCTTTTATAGAAAAAGAAACAAACAAGCAAACAAACAAACAAAAAAAAAAGCAAAACCAAAATGAACAGGGAGGAAAAAAAAAACCAAACAAAAAAAAAGGCAAAACAAAGAAAAAGTCACTAAAATACGAAGAGCGTGACCGCTTTTTGGGGGCACAGGGAAGTGCTGAGCTGTAACCGCCGGGGCCGGGCGCGCATCCTCCGCGCAGAGACGCGCAGCGGGTGCGCGGGGCCAAGTTCAGCGCCCCCCCCCGCGGCCGGGCAGGACCGGGCCGGGCCGGGCTCCCCCCGCACCCAGGGACCCCCCAGCCCCTCTCCCTCCCTCCCCGCCCTTCAGATTTTTTCCTTTCCACATTTATATTTTTCAAGTATTTTTCAGTAAGCGCTAAAAAAAAAAAAAAAAAATTAAAAAATTTAAAAAAAAAATAAAATCGACACTGAGGACCTGCCTATTTCTGCCAACTTTATAACTGTACAGTTTTGTATATTAAACGTTTTTTGGAAGTTATTAATTTAAAGAAAGATCATTTAGTTTATTCATTTAGTAACTGATGTATAATAAACGCTATTTTCATTAAAGGTTGCTTTTTTCAACTATTTTATCCAAAATTGCCTATTGCAGTTGCCAACAATTATTTATTTTCAATAAATCCCGCATTATGTTTAAAAAAAAAAAGAAAAGAAAAAAACGTTTCAGAAAGAAAAAAAAAAGCCTAAATGGTTGTCAGAAAAAAATAATAATGAAACACACGAGTGGCTGTAACGTTTGGTTGTCGAACAGTTTTAGTCAAGGGGTTTATATTGACGCAATATTTTATTGTTGTAAAAAGAAAACAAATTTAAAAAAAAAAGGTTTAAATAAACATTTTTTACAAAAAAAACAGAGGAAAAAAAAAAAAAGATGAGCAACGTCGCGTTGTTTGTGCGGTGACCGAGCCGGGGTGCGGGCAGAGGGGTGAGGGGGACCCTGGGCTCGTCCCTCTCCCCGGGAAAGGGGGTTTGGGGGGGAAAAGCGCTTTTTTGGGGGTGCTGGGGCACGGCAGGCGGGTAATAGAGGCTAAATGTGTATATATATGTATGTGATGTATGTCAGTGTATGGTGCATTCTCGTCCCCTTGCTGCAGCCGCCCCCCTCCCGGATTCCTTGCATCCCACGAGCATCTTCCCTTCCCGCATCCCTTGAGCATCTTCCCCTCCTCCCGCATCCCTCGAGCATCCCCCCTTCTCCCGCATCCCACGAGCATCCCCCATCCTGCATCCCACGAGCATCTTCCCTTCCCGCATCCCACGAGCATCTTCCCCTCCCGCATCCCACGAGCATCCCCCCTCCTCCCCCCGAGCAGCAGGAATGGAGGCACGGAGGAAGTTTCTTTTGTTCCAGCCTTCCCTCCGCCCCACCCTCCGCCACCGGGAGCGGAGGGGCCGGGTCCTGACCCCCCCTCGGCCGCCCCCCGCGCCCCCCCGGCCGGGAAGTGGCGTGGTGGGGAGGAACAATAACCGTCCATCACCTCGGATGGGGTGAAACGGGGAAGCTCGGTCCTCGGCAGCTCGGGTGCAGGGAGGAGGGTGGGTGGTGCTGGGGTCGGGGGGAGGCAGGGAAGCAGCAAACTTCACAGCATCGCCAGCGAAATGGCCTTTTATTTTTTTTTCTTGACCCTCTTCTGATAGCTGAACCTTGGAGAAAACAATAACCAAGCCTTCTGCAAACAGTTTAGGGGAGGGGAAAATTACCTTTAGGAGTCCTGAGAAGCGACCCGAGCGAGGAGCGAGCTCTCTTGTCTTTCATAACGCAGCAGCAGCAGGAGCAAGGGTGGACGGGCACCTTCCCGTGCCAGTTACAACAAACATGTGGTCTTATACCTGTTAGCGAGAGGGATTTGGGACATAAACAGCAGGCAATGCTTTGTTTCTCAACCCTAAACCTGATTTATTCTTTGTACATCTTCGCAAGCTGCATCACGACGCGGACACCACGGTGTTGGGGGCAACTGGCCTGCGCCTGCGGGACGGAGCCATCTCAGATATCTGCAGCTATCTCAGAAAGGATTACAGCAGGAGGAGAAGGAAGGAGAGCCCCCAGCATCACATTTCTCAGTCTACTCCACAAGCAAAACCAATGAGCGCCCAGTAGCACGGGTACCAATGGAGTCAATGGCCACAGCTTGTAAACATCCCCAACTAAGGACACGGAGGAAAAGTTTCATGTTAAAACATCCCCTGCGTGGTCACAATGACTCTTAGCGTTCAGAGTCCTGAGAGGTGAAGGTTTTACAGCCAACATTGGTTTGGAGGGAGGACAGGAGGCGTTTCACTGGAATTAGCCTGCTTGGGAGCCCTTCGGCTGCTCTGTCAATACAACCACAGCAAGGGCTGGTTACGGGTTATTTTAAAACAGATCACGTTAAGAGACCAAAGAGGTGCAATGAAAGATAAAACCAAGTCAGTTTATAAACAGAAATACTTCAAAGTTGACTTGAAAGCTGGAAAAAAAATAGGGAAGGAGAATTTCATTTAAAGGGAAGAAAATCTCTGCTTGTTACTGCCCATCTATTTCTGTATTCCTGTGTGCAAAAGGAAACTCTTTTGTGCCACCTAATGTTAAGTACAGATCACTGTTGTCTTCTCCATGCCCATCACACCCCATGTGTACGGGGAGGCCTCGGGGTGCTCGGTGCAGCCCAGCAGAGCCCGGCAGCGGGGGATGCTCGGCATCCGAAAGTCCCACCAAACCAAGAACAGGAAAAGAAACTTCAGCTTGGCAGGTACGGATCAGATTATCTGCTTGTTTTAGGACTCGAGGGGTGGAAAGAAGCACAGGGTACAACCATAAGAACGAGAGACTCCAAATTTGGTCTCCATTATAACAAAGTAAATCGAGAATGAGCACATCCAGGTTTTACATAAGCTGCCCACCCAAGCAGTATCTCAGCATCCTCTGGGCTTACAGCAGCTTCTCCCTCCGCCCTCCTCGAGTCCCTCAGGCTCTGCTCACTCATGCCTCCCAACTTGAAGAAGTTATGGTGTGTGCTTAGCAGCCGTTCCTGCTAACGATGAGGCACTAATTTAGTCTAGAAATTTCTCACACAACCTTTAAAGAAGAAAGGGTTAAAGGAAAGCATTTCTCTGACAACAATGAATTACTCAGCTTTTGTGATTTTAATGGAGGGTGTTAAACACCTTTAACAGTTTTAGAAGCTAAATCTTCTTTGCTTTTTAAGTTATATGAAGAGAACCTGAGGCTTCCTTTGGCTTTAAATGTCAAATATTCTCAAGCTGTGCTCTCCTACCCTTTAAAACCGGCCATGGCTGTAGGAGAGGGTTCACTTGAAAGCAAAGGTTGCTAAAATTAAGTAGGAATACTGTCTCCATTCATCGTGGTCTTTCTCAGTCGTTCAGAATATGGACCATTCAATCCATACCTAGACTAAATTTGACCAAGACACTTTTAAAATCCCTGAAATTTGAATATTTTGAGTAGTTCTTTCTTCATTTTTAAGTAGCAATTCCGTAGGTTCAGGCAGAGCAGGCTGGAGCACCTGCTCCTGTTGGGCCTGCAGCGATGTACCAAGGTCTCTGCTGGTTTTTAGGGCAGACCCACACGTAGATGGATGTACCTCTAAAACTAAGTCTTTCTCCCAGGAGCCAGGGAGCGTGTGGGGCTGAGGGGATGCTCTCCAGCCAAGGCTCCGATCCCCAGACCCAGAGAGAATTCATCCCTTTACTCACCAGAGCAGTTTCCATGTAATTCAGGGAGCTCCTTCGTGCAGATGAAATTACTCATTTGTGTCTTTGCATAATCTAATTCCAAGGCTCCATCCTAGCAAAAACCACATACACAAGGTTTTAGGCAGGTGACCAGTCTCACTGCGCATCCCCAGAAATACTCGCAGAGGTCAGGGCCTCCAGTCGCGCTCACTTTCCCCTTTTCTAGCGTCCCGTAACCAATGCCCTCGGAAGGCTCCACAGCAATTACATGTTTAGGATATGCGATAGCTGCAGTTAAGATCTTTACCACTGATTGCAGGATAAAATTTACTTCAAAAGTGCAAGAGCCCGTTTTTAACCCCCACTCTTTCAGCTGCTTTCCATTATACACATTCTGAAGAATCAAAAGCAATTAGAGCATATGAAGCCTAAACAGTAAATAATTTCCAAATCCAAACCCTTATTAGAGCAATGAGCATCTAATTTTGTGAACACTAGGGTACGAAAAGGGCCAAACTAAAGAACTTTTGGTTTCATGTAATGAAAAGAAAGCTGGACTCCTTCGCTGAGAACCCGTATGCGAGATGGATTCTTGGTCGAGTTTGTAAGCTTTGGGTAAACAAGAGGATTTAAAGCCACCATTTAATGGGGGGTGGATGTGAACGGTCCATGGTTTATACACAGTTGTGAAAGGATCCATAGGTGGATCTGTCGCTCGCTGATTCACAGCCAGCGCTACCGGCTTGTAAATATTTGTAGAATCACATCCTTAATTCAAATGGTAAACCGGTATTAAATCTCGGGAGGGGATAGAAAGGGGAGCGCGAGGAAGGGCTGTCATTGGTAAGAGCTTGCCAACAAGAAGTTAAAAAGCTAACGGTAAACAGCATTTCTTCTGGCCCTGGTTGTGTGGAGCTATCGATCGCTGGGCCCTGGCTCTGCAGCTCCGTGCGGCTCCTCGTCAACGTTCTCTGGACACAGAGCAGCAATGATACCGAGGAGTCTGCGGCTGCCAAATTTTCTTTAAAATCTGGGTTTTTTTGAATAGTGGCTGCCAGAAGCTGGGCAGGAGCCTTTCTCACCCCTGGTCCTATTAAGGGACCAAAAATGTCGCTCCATCATTCTGCTGCTGGATTTTTATTTCTTAAATGATATCTATCCCTGACTTCTGCACCTCAAGTACAAATAATATTTACCCAATGTAGAAATGCCATTTTTGAGCTGAAGTTGTTTTCCTTTTTGGCCAAGGCATGAAGTTTCATTTTGCATATTTACCTTTGGGAAAGAAAAAATAAATTAAAGTAAAATAAAGTAAAATAAAACACTAGCTTTCAAATCTTATTCATCAGAAAGTGGCTGATGGGGGGAACGCCAGCATCTGAGCTCCTCCTGCCATGTCGGCTGGAGCACAAATGGAGGTAACAGGAGCTGCTCCCCATTCAGAGCCTGTACTTCTGTCTAGCTTACAGGATTAGTCTCTGTTACATCTATCTACAGCTAGAAACTTGTGATCCAGTTAAAAACAGCCTGAAGGGCACCCAGCAGGTGCTGAGGGTCCGACTCCACAACAGAAATTCTGTGCAGTTACAGGGGAAAAGCAGGGGCTGCCCTTGCAGGGGGCTTTCTAAAGCTTCATGTAGGAGCAGGGAGAAAGGAAAAATAGAAATACCAACAGAAAACACTGGCAGGCAGGGGAAATGACCCACTGCCTTTTCTCACTCCCACCCCCAAACCTTAAAATGGAGTTGCCAACACATAAAACAAGTGTTGTCAAACAGGAGCTCGTGATACTTCGCTGCTTCTTGCTCCTTCCATGTAGCATGGACATAGTGGATCTCTCAGACCTAGGGAATGCTGATTTAGTGCTGGAATTCTGAGTTTGCAGAAACAGTCTTACAAATGCCATGGGGGATTACTAAATCTACAGGCAGATTATAGCCCTGCATACATTTAGGCTATTGATTTAAAACTTCATTAACTTTGATATAGCTTCTTCACGAAGGAAACAATTCTGCAGTGGGAATTCTGTCCAAGTAAAGATATTGTGGGGTCAAATCCTTCTGTTCCGTTCTGCTTTTCGATACAGTAGGCAAACCTTTCCTTAGGTGATGCTACAAAACCACAAGTGTACGTGGCACTCACCTTACAGACATGAAGGCAGTTCCCAGATCCTGCCCTGCTCAGCCAAAACTTCTCATAACTGCAGCAGAGAAAGGATGCTACGCACCCCAAATTATACTTTTTAATGGAGAAATTAATAGTATAGGGTCTGCTATCATAAATTCTTCATAGTCCAGTAAGGCTGTAGTACAGAAAATCAGCCTTTTGTAACAAGATCTGTACAGAAATGGATATATGGTAATGTGACTGGAAATGGTTTTCTCAGAAAAATATGCAGTTGCATAGTAAGACAGTTATAACAGGATTAGGTTTCAAGTACAAAGCTAAATTCAAAGATTTTTTTTCAGGATGGTATATGAGGAAATGACAAACTGGGATTTTTGAACTTTCAGTTCCCGACTGCAGGGAACTGCTGAGACTAAGCATCACTTGGGCTGAACCAAAGCATCCCTCAGCTGAACCTGGGAAAGAAATGGCCCCTCCTCTGCTGCAGCCGCCCCACGATCACATTCAGCCAGGTACAACACACAGCTGGGTAAGATCCTGGGTTCCCCTCCTGCAGTCTGCACTCCTGCTTCTCACACCCTGGAGCTGCTCCTTCGGGTCACAGCACCTCCCTCCAGAACCTGCACATCTAAACGTCACTGTTGGCTGACTTGGCTGTCCTACCCTAGATAATACTGGCTCTCAATTCTCTTTGCAGGGGCTCTTTCGTTGCTAGAAAGAAGCGCTATTGAATCATTCCAAATGCCATTTATTGGACAAAAATTATGTGTGGGGCAGTTTAATGCCATTCAGTAAAAGTGAGCACCTGTTAGAGTACAGTCACCCTAAATCCAGATTAAGTAAGTCTGCACCATCTGATATGTTTTGCTGTGCTGGACACCAGTTCCAGATGATCTCCAACTGCACCTCATCTTAAGATTCAGACTCAGCGTGAATGTTTCCTGCTCTATAACATCCTTCACCCTTGACTATAAAATACTTTTTGCTGTTTTATACAAAACAAAGCCCATGAAATAAGAGAATAATGAACAACTGTTTTAGCAGAAAAGTCTTGAGGAGGTGGTTTCTAATCTCCTAGAGAAAACCCATCGACAATTTGTTCTGAGTTGCTGCTACCTCTTGTGTATATTGAAGGCAGGACAAGCTGGGAGACAGGGTGAGAGGAGGGTGGACGCCCAGCACGGCCACGGGAGAGTTAAAAGGGATGAGTTCAGTGGGTGCTGGTTTCCACCTCCATTACAAATGTCTTCAGAAGAGATTTATGCCATGCCATTTCTTCCTCTTGCCCCAACCTAAGCCACAAAAATGCAGTATTGGAATTGTAACGCCTCATATATTCTGAGGAAGATAATAGTAAACTGCGCTGCTTTGACCTTTTCTGGATTTCTGCTGTTTGATTCACTCGCTGCGGCCATCCCTCGTGTTCGCAGTGGTAACCTGTGGGGATGCGGTGCAGCAGGGGCCAATCCAGCTACAGAATATTGAAAAGGTTAAAGTCTATGTTTATGAGTCTATTAAATGTTTATGGTGTTTCACAGGCTATACTGGGCATTAAAATTATGATCTCTCATTCTCATAACAAACACTGTAACGAGAACAGAAAATGGCAAAGCATGAAGCCGTTCTGCAGGCAGGGTTTGTAATGAGGATGCAAAACCAGCACGATATTAATTTGCTCCTTTGAAATAGTCAAAAGGGACAAGATGACGCCACAAACCGAAATCCCTCCTAGTGTGACGTAGAAACAAATCGTCTGACCAGAAGTTACCAGGGACCCATCCTACCCAGCCTCACATCTCCACACCCACCAGGAGCAGATACGTTAGTGGAAATTAGGAAACCAAAACAGACATGAGAAGTTTCCTTCAGTTCTCAGAGTTTTTAAGCTAAAATGCAAAAAATAAACATTTTTGGAGACTGCTGGCACAGAGTCATGCTGCTGGGAACAACACTTTCTCTTCCCACAAGCTCCCTGTAGCCCGCACAGACCACCACAAGCTATCTGCTTTGCTTTTACTCATCGCACTGGGTTTTATAGGACAATTAAACACTGCATTTTTTTTTCTTTTCATCTGTTCTAAGTTTCAAGTGAAAGTAGTGGAGAACCAATTTCTGCTTCAACGTTTGTCTCAGCAGAAGACAGATGAGATGGGCTACTGAGAAATAGCCATGGGTATTATTGCGGAGTCCCCCAGATCAGTGCAAGCCACAAACTTTGTGGTACCCATGGACAACTTGTTCTTCCCAAAAGCATCTGCACTGTGATATGGTCAACTATGAACAGAAAGCTACACAAAGACTGAACTCGTGAGCCACTCAAAAACCGAACTTGAAGTAACTTCTGCTTAAAAGCTGTCAAAATAAAATATGCAAAATCAGTAAATGTATTTTTTTTCCCCACTATTACCTCGAACAAATTACTGGAGAAAATTACACTATGTTTTCATTTTAAAATCGCTTCCGATCTGATAGTGGTTAATGAAAATAATAGGTCATTAAAATGGCAGTTACTGCAAGTGTATGGAAAGTAAAACCACAGCATCAAATATAATGATGTCATTGATATTTGTTTTACTTTCACTATAGCATTAACATGCTTTTTTATTAGTTTTGTAATAGAGTATTAAAATACCATAAAATATTATATGTGACAAAAAATTAAAAACTTTCTGTAGGCACCGAACCGGGATTAGCATCATGTAAATAGAAATACATGATCTGAAGTTAACTAATACGTGGTACCTCAGAGGGACCGAGGTAGCTCAGCACAGGCGGAGAGGGCAGGAATGACTGGGCTGTTAGGTGAGAAAATGCATGTGGATAAATCAACCTTATGTCCCAAATGCTTTATGAGAAACAGACTTTCTTTTTTTTAAAAGAAAAAGAAAGTCCCCCAAGATTTCACAGGCATTTAAACCCAGTCACAGGAATCCAATGTTCTTTCTTGGATTGTGGTCATCAGTTACCTCTCGTGTTGAAATATCATGAAATTCCCAATTAGGGCCAGGTTTTCCCAGGGCGGCTGACGTGAGGCAGCTCCGTGTGTGGCATCTCAGCTCTGTGATGACAAGCCGCCCACTGCCCTCCAGGGCAGGGAAAGTTCCTCCTGCCCTGCGAAACCGAGGGAGGAAGAAGAGGAGAATGAGAAAGAGAGAAACAAGGCAGACAAAAAGTTTGTCTGCCAGGAGATGGGAGCGTTTCAACCTCTTCTGTGCCCGTCCGGGGGTGTTTCTGTGCAGCTCACTCTTTGGAAGGGAAAAACATGAGAAAACCTATTAACTGGGGTGTGAGCTGAAGGGCAGTAGCTGCTCTGCTGGGTACAGTGGTGATAGTTTGAGACAGCAACTTTTCGGGCTGAGTTACTGAGATCCGTGGCATAACGCAGGCAGTTCCTGAGCATCTTTGTGCTCCAGCAGTAGTAGATTCATCATCACTGAATGTACTTTGAGGAGTAATTATGCTTGTATTAGAGAAAAACAGCCTTTACAAGTTCAATTCCTTTTAAAAACTAAAATACAAACCCAAAGTAGGAGTATTTTTTTCCAAAAAAATCTACCACTCCTCCTCACATCCAAAGCAGAATATTTAGAATATTCAATTCTAGACCACAAACATTTTTTTTGTCTGTATTTTTTGCGGGGGGGCCTCTCTGAGCTTTTCCACCGGGGCATGGAGAAATGCAGCCTGACCACTCATTTCTGCCACCCTGCTCAAATGTGCAAGTATTCACGAAACGTGTTCCCACAGCAAATCAGCAAGCAAACTGGTATGAATCGAGGCAATGAAGAGAATACAGCAGGGTACTGAAGACACGGGGTTGTTGAGCTGAGCAGGCAAGCTTATGATTAGACAAAAATTTACTTTCTTAGCAGTGCTTAACATCTACGCCGTGTATCTGAGCAATGTATTGTGCAAACATCTGGTCTTCCAGTGGTGAGACGGATCACGTGGATGGATGATCAAACACAGCAAGGCTCATCGCTCTTCTGTTGGAGACGCATGGTCACGCAGCAAACACACATCTTTCTACTTGCTCTGGCTGCTGATCTATTGATTTCAAACCGCTCTGACTCCCCCTGTGTCTGGTGGCAGACGCAGAAGAGCTGAAGCTACTGGGAAATCAGCAAAGCAGCAAGCTGAGCAGTACAAATTGGTAAAAACTATTTAATGCTGGGAAGCTGATCTAGTCCCCCCCGGTAATACTGTCAATTAAGTGTATGAAATTAATATTAATTATCAATAATGAATTGTTTGCAAGTGTAATAATGAATAGGAAAAAAAAGAAGAAACACAGCACATTTATGATGCAAAACTGTTGGCTGTGTCTGAGTATTTCCGCTGAAATCTGTTTTGATTCCATTAAGAAATACATTCATAATTATGTTTTCTTAGTATTTGAGTTGCAAATCAGCCTAGACAGATTAGAAAGTGCCATGAAGCAAGTGTATACACTGAAAATCTGTCTGATCCAAGAAGTTATATTCATTGGAGAAAAAAAAATCAGAAAAAAATCCCAGAGATGCTCAGCAAGAGCATCAGGTTCTATTCTAGTAGCTAATGCTGATTTGCTCTCTAACTTTACATTTAAAAGGATATAAGCCACCAAATACCTGCAAAAAACATATTGTGCTGCATGGAGATGGCACTTGGGAGAAAGCGCTCAATGGTAAATGTTTTCTTGCGATGGTAAAATAGCACATCTATTGAAACAGGAGTGTGATTTTTGTGCGCATCTCTATCAGCCTGGGGGAAACCTGTTCCCCTTGGCACAGCATCTGTGAGGGGGAATCTTCTAATTTGCCATCAAAGCTAGCTACACTCTCAGAGATGCAGGAGAGGCCTTAATCACAACACCACTAACAAGGGCATCAGGTTATACAGTTTGTCACACCTCCCACAGGATCAGGGGCTCCCAGCCCCATCCAACCTCTCCTTGAACCCCTCCAGGGCTGGGGCAGCCACCACTGCTCTGGGCAACCTGGGCAAGGGCTCCCCACCCTCACCGCAAAACATTTCTTCCTCAGATCTAATCTAAATCTCCCCTCTCTCAGCTTAAAACCATTACCCCTTGTCCTGTCACACGGTTGGCTGTATTTTGATCAAAATGAATCTTTAAAGAAATACTTCCCCCCTAGGACTACCTTCCTCCTCCCGCAAAATTCTTAGAATTTTCCCACCTGACATACGGTGCATGTGGAGCCAAGTCCAACAGCACAATAGTTATTCGATACCAGTCACGTTGGGGTTATTTTAAGCTTGTTTATAAGACCGGAAACGAAATATTCCCCACTTGCGATCATTTCCCAGTGCTTACTCATCTGAATTGGAATGTTGACGCTAGTTTATAGGTTAGGAAAGTATTTGATTTGGGAATTCTATCTAACTTGTATGGGTTTCCCATGGCTGGGCTCTAGGGGAGCCAGATCCAGCAGAAGGGAGTAGGAGGGTACAGCGGTATGGACTCTATTGGAAAAAGGAATGCAAGCAGTTGCTCTTCCCAGCTAATTTTTTAACTAACATCCATGCTTGCATTCCCTGCAGGACTCTTGCGGACACGGGGCTGGCTGTGCAGCGTGTCCAAGAAAGCTATAACCTCAGGGCAGCTCTGACCAGCGTCACAGGAGGGGTTTGAGCACCACAGCTGGTGCAGAGCTAAGGAACAGCTGGATGAGGTGAGCAAAAAGCTGTTGATTACCATGAAAATTGAGTTGTATATGCACTAGGCTGCTCCTACAAGCCTCTGTGCAAATATGCATTTGCTTTCTAGAAGACACTGCACAATAACCAAAAAGCTGATGAACTTTGAAAACTTGCAGTATCATAAGCAGCATTAATCCTTTTTTAGAGCCGTGTATAAGATGATGGATCAGTTATGCTGCTTGAGGGGCATAAATATCATTTATTAAGACAGTCCCGGTTAGTTCTTAGCAATTATTTTTTAATAGAAACATGAATCTCGGTTAAAGCCAGATTTATGCTTAGACTCACGTAACCTAGTGCCAGGATCTTTGAACCTGAATTATTTAGGAAGTGGAGAACTCTCTCGGGCATGGGGTGTTTCTGCTTGAAATGTGCAATAAGCAGCAAAAAGAATAAGGTCTCTGGGGGTTAAATCTTTCAGCATCCTCAGTGCACATCATGGACTCAGTTGAGCCATGAAGTTACGCTTTATAGCTGGCACCTCTGGAGGAAGCTCTGACACCCTGAACAAAGCAGTTCTTTACAAGGGAATAAAATTCTTCTGACTCAAGGAAATGAAAGCAGCGCAAAGAGAAAAAACAACTTTTTAGCTCTGTAATGTTGATTTGCACTAAGCTAAGCTGCTGTTATTATGAGCTGATCTGTGGTGTTTCTGCCCTTCTCCCAGCCTGTCACAAAAGCAAGACATTCAGCTTTACTTATTCAACAACGAAGGGAAAAAAAAGGTAGAATCCAGATAAGGATTCATTCCTGCAAACTGCTCCTCTGCTGTTACTTAAGAAAAGCTGCAATGCAAACTGAATTGTATCAAACTCGTGACACATACAGTAAGGAAATAAACACAAATTACTTGCCCAGATTCTTCCCAAAGGGCTTTGCTTTTTTTTTTTTTTTTTACATAAAATAGCCTGTTACTGAAATACATTTGTAGGTGCAACATACAATTATTTTAAAAAGCACTTGGCAAAATAACTTAAAAGTTTACAGCAGGAACTGAATACAAATGCCTTTTCCAGTTTGAATGGTGAAACTGAGCCAGTGGTAGTGTCGCATCGGGATTTCAGCAGGAGGACTTGGCCTTCCTGTGGGGAAACACCCACTCTCACCTTTAGTAAGGGACAGAAATGAGAGCCCCGAGCCTCTCCCAGAGCCAGAAACAGATGGAAAAGGTCCTACAAAGAGATAGCTGCTAGCAGCCATCCCCACTGTCCCTCCTCCCCACCCTGTCTCGGCGCTTCAGCAGATATTCCATTTGCTTCTGATTTAATTAGAAATGATTTCTAAGTTAAGCTGGCCAAGAGGGGCACCAGGCACATGGGTGTAGGGGGTGGGAGAGGCCAAACCTGCTGGCCCTGGGGATCTCCTCAGCCCCTGTCCTAACACCCTTCCCCGGACTCTTCTGCACCCAAGCAGCTTCTACTTCGAGCAAAAATCTGATCCACTCTTTTAATGAGGCTCGTTCAGAGTGTCAAAGGCAAGTGAATATTAAAATCGAAGTTCATAGGAAAAGCTTTAATTTGGATGGGAAGCACAGGAATAACAAATTGTTTGGGATACAGCTTCCCTCCAGATGCTTGGATGTGCCAGTTTGCACTGAATCAGGAACCAGAAATCAGTTTGCACATTAAAAAAGCAGCTGCAGTCCTTTGATATTTATGGGAGGCTGAGAGAAAATAATTCTGAATAATACAAGTCCTTTGACATTAACTGAAAGTTATTTTTTAAATAAATTGAGTGTAGTTTTATTTATAAGCCTGAGCTTTCTGCAGCTCACAGTGCTGCTGAAGGGGGAGGAAAGACAACCTTCAGCTGGTGTAAGCTGTCAGAGCTGGAATTTAAAGGAATTGGGATCATTTATGCTTGGTAAAGGTCTGCTCCGGAGTACTGCTCAGGATCCTATGAATCCCTTCTCTTTCAGGAGAAGGGCTGTCTGAATATCATTCACACTGCCCTTTATTTTTATCCATTAGACAAACAAAATGAATGATCACATTTATGCCACGGACAGAAAGCAGACCCCACAGGCTATATGTTGTGAAAAGAACTCTTTCTACCGTGCAAGATAATGCTTGAAAAGGTGAATGAAAAGATTTTACTAAAGAGGAAAATGTCCCTGTCAGACCCTTCCTAATTCTGAGCTCTTCAGTAACGTCAGCCTCACTAATCCCTACCTAGCTGTGAGTTCAAATGAAAAATTCATTAACTTTGTGTCCTTTAATTTATTAGGTGTAGCAACACTCCTCATCAGGGGAAGGGCTGAAAGGAAGGGACAATCGGGGCTCTTTTATTCTTTTTGCAAACCTACGGGCTCACAAAGGGAGAGAACCAGTTTGTGAGAAATTACGTTCGCCTAATTAGAAGAGGCGCCGTTTGCTGGTGCAGCCACGCTGAAGCCGCCCAAAGGGAAAATGTAAAACCTGCCATCAAAGACCTGAAATGGCCACGGTGAAAACCGTGCCAGGACCAGACAAGAGCAGAGGCACCTCAGTGACCATTTCATCCCACAGTGGTGCATAAAAAGGGAAGACATTAGGAACAAGGATAACAAAGTCTTTTATGTAGTGAATTACAGCTGAAATCTGGACTGCCTGCACCACAGCAGGATGAGATGCTGCTTTATAGCCACTACGCTAACCGCTAGGTACCTCGTATACTCGGCTCACGGCACGCTGTGGAGGTTTTCCCAGCAAACTGCCAAGGAAAGCTGAGTTGTGGAATCCAAGGGTAGGAAATAGAAAGGATTTTTCTCCTCTGAACACTGTCTCATTCCAGGGATCACATCACAACCACTCTCTGCTCAGCTTCCGCAGCTGAACCTGGGGAGAATAAACCACTCCCATCTTTCTCATTGGGCTGATAGAAGCATTCCTTTTTATTCACAGTAACACGATATTTTGTCCTTACGTGACCCTACCCGGTGTCCCTCCCCTCCCTCTTTGGAAAGGAGTAAATAATTATCCTTATTTTCTGCCAGGAAACACAGATAGGGAGCAGGGTGAAATGGACTGCAGCCAGGGCAGAGCCAGCAGCAGAGCCCTGCCTCCAGCCTGCCAGTCCCAGGACCTATTAACATTAATGCTTAATTAGTGTTTACATTTTGCTTGGAAAATGTAAACACGTATCTGCACCAGCCAATACCAGCTGTGACGGGAGAGTGATGTTATCCAAAAGCAATTTCCTCTCCTTTCAAAGGGGCATCTCCAGTAGGTAGGACCATAAAACAGCATCTGAATCGCGACAGCTCATATTGTGCATTTACAAAGCACAGCAGCGGGGTCGTATCGCCTGCTACAAGCTGAGACCAGTGACTATTTAGACTGACAAGAGAGCCTAAATAAAGTATCAGGAAAACACAAAAAAATTTAAAAAACCCCACAGAAAGCCCCCCAACCCCTTTGAGGATGCTACAGCAGTCATATATGATTTCAATTACAGAAATACAAACTGTCTTGATAGCCATATGGATATACTCTTTGAAGCAGCAAATTATTGATACAAAAATTAATTGCCCTTTGTAAGGGCAGAAAGCTCTGAACAGCTGGAAAAAATGTTCACAATGAAATCTGAGTCTAGCGGAGGTTAATCTGGATTTAAATTTCTTTACAGATGTTACAATGAAGCTCAGACGAGCCAGAAGTTCATAAAATCAGCTAGTTTGTCATGCCTATTCTCTTGTTCACAAAACCAATACAGGTGTCTGGTTGTTGGCCCTCCGCCCCCTGAAATCTGTGTCCTATTTACCTGAAGATGGAGCGTGTCCCTCTGTCACCAGCAGAACCTTCCCGAGGCCGGCTGGCCAGACGTGTCCTTCCTTGTGGTCCAAGCTCTCCCACTCCAGGGATGGTGTGGACAAACAGCTGGAAGAGAAAGTCACACATCTGAGGATTTTTTGCTGCGATTATGGAAAAAATAAATCCACCAATACCCTCTGTCATTGATATTTCTGTGACGTTAAGTGTTAGGATAGCAACTGTTCATGGCTTCTTGGGGGATGGATACGATGGGGAAAGAGTCATCAGCAAGCACTTTTTCAAGCAGTGAATATTACTAAAGTGCTACATCACCTCTGTATGCTCTAAAAGACAAGACAAAGCCGGTCTGTCCCCCTTCTCGCTAGGACACTCCTGGAAGGAAGCGCTGGGGGCTGTAGAAGGTAAGCCAAGTTCTTGAGCGGCGGAGCTGATGCAAGATGAATTTTTTTTTGGAGGATGGAGCACAATCACCCATGTCTTAGCAACCACGTGCCACTCTGGACATCAAGCATTAATGTTGATTTTGCAGGTGTAAACTAAGTCGCTCTAGGGTAGTGGAAAATGATCACCGAGAACAACCAGAGCTGATGCAAAAATTATAACCATTAACTCTATATAAACGGCCATTGGTGCCTACATACAGCTTCTCTACAAGGATAGGTGGGATATATAAGGTGCCAATTCAGTTACTTAAAGGAGAGAGACTTAAAAATCATGTATGATGTGCAATCATTGCCAGTTTGAGGTTGAAGACCACTATCCCATAGTGTTACCTAAATCATGTATAACCTAAATCTAAAAGAACCAGAGATCATTCAGGCTCAGGTGAGCAGCGTGGGAAAAGAGTTGGCAAAACACTACAAGCTATACTAATTAAGAATAGCAAATAACACAGTAATATCTTTATTCCTTCTTAAGATACGGCTCAAGTTTTGGTACTGTGGCAAGGAAATATTTGAAAGCAAAGGGCACCTGGGGATGCAGAGATTGTGACTATGGCTTAGATAATCAGTTACAGTTCTTCAAATACAGTCAGATATATTTACTGTAGAGAAATTCTTCTTGCAATTAAGGACATATTCAAGACCCCAGAGCCCCCCAGTCAGCTTGCAATTCCCAAAGGCAGGAAAAAGTGAAGGTGCAGGACTGCCCTGGAGCAAGCGAGGTCAGGGTTATTGCAGACTCGCATGTGGGCGCACGCCGCGGTTCTTGGTAAAGCATGAATCACAGGAATTACTATGCAAATACACAATGTATGATTTTTTTAAGCTGCTCTTGCATTCCTCTTTAAAAGCTTAAATTGGAATGAAGTTTTGTGATTGCTCTCCATTCAAGGACGACTTTAGCAGAGAGCAGGGTGTCATTTGTCACTGAGCGCTAGAATAACCAGGCTAACCACAAATCACAAATGGAAAACTGCAAAAACTGCCTCGGTGAAACACAGGAAAGGTAACTTACCCTAGAGCAACAGAACTATGGGCAAATGCTGTCATCTTGCACCTGCAAGGAAAGCTTCTGAAAACATATGTAACTGTAGCGATGCTTTTGAAGGGTTATTCTTGTTCATGGATCTCACGAGATGATTGCAGGTGTGATGCCAATCTTGCCTGCCCACCTTTCTCAAATACGGCATATTTCGCAGCCCTGAAGTTAGGCGATAACTGCATTTCACAAAACAGATCTCACCAGGAGAAGCTGTTTGGAGATGACACCCACAGAAGCAGCTCGGTAACCTGGACACTCCCATTTACTCTTAATCCTTTGGAAATAGCAGCTCCAAGCCACACTGGGGTGGTAAAACACAAACCATTTATTCGCATGCCACATCAAACTAGAAAGGTAGATTGTGTGCATGTGAGGGCATTAAGGTTGAACATTATTTATTATGCAACATAACTTCGCAAAGGCTTAGCTAGACACCTTTGACGTTTCTGAAGAGCACCATCTGAGCTCATTTTTGGAATAAAGTAGCTAGCTCAATGATATCTTCATTTCTTGAAGACAGTTGTTCAGTCTCTTTTCTATACTGTACGTTCCACATTAAGTCATTATCTATGCTGTTCACTCCATTAATTCTGCTAGTTTTATTAGCAAAGTTCTGCTGCCTGGTCCTGTAGCAGTGACAAGCATTTCTAAAAGCTAATCTGACAGATAATGACTCCATTAAGTGTTGAATACTAATTGGTTTACATCAGGGGCCTGAAATTAATTGATGTAAATAAATTAGCACCTGAGCATGCATCACCCCAGCTTTGGATTTTCCTAAATACCAATGATTTTTAAAGCTTGTATCTTCAGCGAAACGCAACAGAATATAAACAGACAGGATGAGTAATTAAAATGTGGCAACGAAATAAGACTATCAAGATGAGCTTAACAAAGATTGTTTACCTATTGATGGCAACGGGAGTGCCTGCCTGTACAGTCTGTTTACACTGCTCTGACTCGTACAAAAGATACTTTTCTGACAGCTTCCCAAAGACATAATTATCATTACTACTAATAACAGTGACACTGACCCCCACACCACTACTTTAGCAAAGTTATGCAATACACAGGAATGTGTGTTGTTATTCACAACAAATACCTGCCCCCCCCTTAAAAGTCAAGCCTTCAGTTAATAATTCAAGGGATTAATAAAAGTTATTTTGTTTTAAAAGGATAAAACCTCATTATAGTGGAGATTTGACACTGGAATGATACAAATTACTCATTTCTAAAGCTCGGGGGAGCTGGAGTGTGCGTGTGTAGTTTGGGCACATCCAGAGCAGTCAGTTGGTTAGGAGACACCAACAAATACAGTTCATATTTATATACAGATTTACTACATTCACTTTCACCTTTAAAAGGAAAATAAAATCTAATATAAAGCAATAAAAATGTGAGAAGAATCCGCACATCTCAGGAAATCCAGTATCATTCGGAGTGTTAAAGCAAATTCAGCCTAGGAGACAACACACGAACAGTATGAGGCAGTGCATGGGCACGCAGCTCCATCACCACCAGAAAACTCACTGGAGGGGTGGTGGGGACCTTTGGGAAAACCACCAAGGTTGATCAAAAGACACCCATTAATTTCAGTCTGCTTTTGATCAGCTTTCTAAGGATTCCCATTGATTTCAGATCACATACACAGATTATTTTACATGCACTGAACAACACTTTGTTTGGACAGTGTTATCACTGCTGTGAAAATGTTAAATGACTCAAAGTTATCCTGCAAAGGACCTGAACAAAATTTCTGGAGGCTGACATCAACTTCCTAAGGGAATTAGGAAATGCAAGGTTATCAGAAAGAAATTTGTTGAGAAAATTTATAAAAGAGATGCTGCAAGATCTCTTAAGATATACAAAAGTTTCTTCTATGAAAAATAATTTTGAGTATGGATTTCATTTTAATGAACATTATATACATTTCTGTAAATCCCAAATCAGGATAATTTCAGTGAGATGCTATCTTTTCCAGTATTTGACTAAAAATGTTACATTATATATATATATATATATGACATTTGCAGAGCCAGCGAGGAATAGAATAACATGGAAGATACTCTTACGGTTGCAGGGAGAGCCAGGGTCCTCCTCTCTCCTCCCACCCGGACACCTGTACCTTGTGAGCGCCCCAACTTCCAGCACCAGTGTCAAAGCAGGAGCAGAGAGTTCGGTGCCTGCCTGCTTGAAATGCTCCTCTGCAACAGCCGTTTTCATCTTTCCTGCTGTGCTCCTTTAACAATCCTCTTTGATCTAACGCCAAAGTGGAAAGTCATTGCAAACAAGAGACCAGAGCTCCGCGCTGCGGTCATAAATAACAACACAAGTGTTCCTTGTCTCACCCCTCGCTCCTTTTGGGGGCAGGATCACGGGGGCTAGTTCATCCCATGTTTCAGAGAAGCTGTAGCTCCTGAACAGTGCATTTATCACCATCCTGAGTGCAATTTTGTGTTTATCAGCTGCATTTCAGTCCCTGAACCAGCAGTGATTTACCTCAACCAGCACGGCTCCCGATTCCTGTGAGGAGGAACCTCTGTCCCATCCCTAAGCCCAGTTCTTCTCCTACACCAGCAAAGCCTTTTTGGCAGTTTCACCATCAGGACTTCATGAGCTGGGCATTTGGCTAGGCCTTGCATCCTCCACACAGCAGCTGACAGGCAAAAACCTCCTATACATTCCTCAAGCACTACCAAAGCCAGACTGCAAGGAACAGCAGAAAATAGTCTGAAAAGTAGCTGTGATAGAACCAGCCATTTCTTGCCTCTAACAGCCCAAGAGATTCCTTATTTCAGAGCTATTAGCCATTTTTACCAATAAAGGTAAAAGACGCAATTAATAACTGTGAGGAGATACAGGAACGAGTAACCCCCTTGCTACTTACAATAATGCAACTAAAATATAGCCCTGAGTGATTAAGCAGCTTTTAGATGTTGACTTAAGCTCAATAATGTCAGAAGCAGTTGGTAATATCATGTTTTCTGACACAGGCTGCCTTCAAAGCACTCACTCAAGAGTGGAGGAAAGCTGGGCAAAGTGTTACTTGTTGGATAACTATAGACAATGTCCATGCCAAAACCACTTGGCAGCACTTCAGTGGATAACAGGATTTTCCCCTTATAACAAGGCAGCAGAGACCCTCGGCTCCAAAGCAAAGTCCTCGAGGTAGGGAGAAGGCAGTTGCTGTGTGGATGTGAGGAGGTTTAGTGGTGGTCCACCCTCTTCACCTTGAAAACATTTTTAGAGCAGCTTCTCTCTAACCTTACTAGTGTAATGATGCTTATTCAGCCACCACCAGCATAACACTGGAAAATAATAATGAGATAACCATTGAAAATTAATTAATAATAAAATATTTCATTAAATAGTAATATAAAACCAAAACAAAACTTCCATGACTTTCTTTTCTCATCAGTGTATAATGGATATTTATTAGTTAGTGTATAATGGATATTTATTAGTCAGTGCAATGGACAACAGAGCTTAATGGGTGTGGTTTTCTAGTAGTCACCGTACATATGCTTAATGAGAATTCAAAAGACATAATGAATTAGGATTCCCCTGTTGGGCACTGAGTATTTCTTCATTAAATTGTAATGAACTGGGAAGAGTGTCAGGTTTGCTTAACAAACAACCTGCTTGTTATGAATAGAAGGAGTATTAATATGTAAAGACAGGAAAGTCAGCGACACAAATGATGTGAAATAACCGTAGACTCATAGAATAATCTGGGTTAGCAGGGACCTTAAAGAACATCTAGTTCCAACCCCCCTGTGATGGGCAGGGACACATTCTTCCTTATGGCTAGAATTTTTGCTGTGCCACACACATACAGAACCTATATTGCCCAAAAGAGCTATTTGTTTTTCTCTACAGATATTGTAAGATGAGATAAAATCTCATCTAAAGATAAGATTATGGCCAGTGATGATGTGATCTTTCTTGATTACCACCTGTAGAAAAGAAAGCTCTAATTCCTGAAAACAGACCCAGCACATCACAGCAGCCTCTCCCCATCCCTAAACAAGAGGAATTCATATGGATAAGTCTAAACTGCTAAAAATAGCACAGGAAAAACACCCATCTCATAGAATCATAGAATCACTAGGTTGGAAAGGACCCACTGGATCATTGAGTCCAACCATTCCTATCAATCACTAATCAATCTTGTTGAATAAGTATTTCAAGTGTGACTGTGATGCCACCTGACAGTGCCCCGGGACAGGAGAGGTGGCTGGGCTGTGCACACCATACCAGGCAACCCCAGCTAATTAAACCTCACAAGTTACCATCTGTCCCTGTGGTTGGGGGATCTTCTAAAGCAGATCAAGTACTAGAGGGGAACAGGAGCTCCCATGGCTAATTTCCTATAAATAGGTGGTTATTACAAAGAGTAAGCAAGTTTAAAAAATGTCTGTATAGCATTAAGTCAAAAATATAGTATTCAACAGGCAGTAAGAGCATTTTAAGGAGAGCATGAAAACATCTTCAGTAAAACCAGGGCTTCTCCAGAATTATGGCAAAGTGGAAATTAATTTGCAAACTGTTTGTGGTCGCTATATCTGCACTTTGGGCAGAGCTGCTGCCCCACTGTTTTCCCTGGTAAGCCATCCCCAGCCACGCTCCTCTGAAGTAGGAGCCCTTCAAATGACAGCAGGTCACCTCGCTGGGGAACGGGCCAGTTCCCAGCACAGTGACACTGCCTGCACACACCCTGGCACCCAGCACATCCCCTTAATCGCTGCCTCCCACATCAAAATCGAGGGGATTACAACACTTCATCTTCTCACTGGCTGTTGGCAAGACAAGCAAAGCAATTAGGCTGTTATGGCAATTTTATGGTTCTTATAAAATTAATTAGCAGCCTATTAATTAATTTTTGTCATTAATAATATTATTATTATCTTTTGTTCTAATGCCTTCTCTGCTCAGGCTCTATTTGCTGGTCTTTTTTTTTTTTTTTTCTCCTCTTGCTTTTCCTTTTTGCCTTCCCAAGACAGACAGCCCAACTTTGCTCTCCAGCCATATGGAGGTCCTGGAGGGAAAGAAATGGTTTTTCCAACTTGGCTATTCAGGATGAGTCCAGAACACCAAAACCAGGCTCTGATGGAGCCCTGTGGTGGCCAGAAGTGCAATGCTGGTCCAGAGAGTGGCCACAGCCCCAGTAGGGCACAAAGAGGCTTTGCTGCGGGAAGCCTTCGCACAAATTGGTGGTTTAGGTCAAGGGACAAGTTCTCTCTCTTTGGAGAGAGGGAATATCTCTGTTCTTTTACAAGCAGAGGATGCAGATAAAGTCTGGTGATGTGGAACTGTCCTGAAAAGGTGATTTCTGGAGGACAGTGTTCAGATGTTAGAAAACAGAGGATTTGTTCTTTGTGGATACCAGCCAGGGTTTTTTTTTATTGTTTGCTTGTTTGTTTTTTAACTCCACATTGGGAATAATCTCCGAAAGACAGTTTCATAATATTTTACATTAATTTAAGACTGAAGTATATTTTATTTGTACATTTGCCAGGATTTTGAAGTCTCCCTCCCAGGCTCCTGTCCTCTTTTAAAGTGTCTCAGGAGACTCCTTTGATGCTCCTAGCATGAGAGATCCCACCACCCCACAATGCAAGAGATTGTCTGAATTGGAAACTTTCCCAGAACAAGTTTGCTGGTTAAAGGGCTCCATTTGTGATGAAATATAGCTCAGTCCACAGGGTCTTACCTTCAATACTCTCAAACTGTTGTCTCAGGCAATTTTAACCAGCACCGCACTTGATGTGTTCCTCTCTCCTGTAAAAGACACCAAAAGACTTTGTTATTGTCAATAAAATTCCTGCTGGGGCTCAGTGTGGCTTTGCCTGGTTTGTCCTAGGTTTTCACTGAGTTTTACAGCCCCATGTTTAAGGCCGGACGGTGCCACGGACACATCCTACAGGAATTGCACACCTGGTGGTGCACTGCACGGCTTTGGCTCATCTCCTGCTATTTGGGTCTTGCCCTGCACGGGACCGGAGAGGACACAAATCCAGAAGTGAACAGCCTTGTCACAGACTGCCAGTAAAAAAAATATGTGAACATGGATTCACATCAGTGCTTCTTCTCTGTCGCACTGCATCACTAGAGAGAGCAATGTCCCTGCTCCCTGGGGCCACCACTATGCCCAGATGGCAGTGAATGCCCCCAGTGCTCCCACACCACAGCACAGGGGTAGAAGCCACCCTCAGCTCTCTATATGAGCAATTATGAGTTGTGAACAAGCAGCCGTGGCAGGAGAGGGCAAGCAAGGCACGCAGGTGGTGCAGGGGACAGTGTAAGGGTGCATCAGTGGTGCTGGTGTGCATGGGGCTGGGGTGTGTGGTGTAGGGGTGCACCTGTGGGGCTGGGGTGCACCAGTGGTGCTCAGGTCCATGGTGTAGGGGTGCAAGGTGCTGCTGGGGTGCATGGTGGAGGGGTGCAAGGTGCTGGGGCGCACGGTGGAAGGGTGCAGAGCAGAGGAGGGTCACACAGCAGCACAGAGGTGCACAGTACCAGGGTGCACAGGAGTGGGGCACCCAGGGTTGTAGGGGTGCACAGTGGTGTAAGTGCACAGCAATGCAGGGATGTGTGGTGCAGGGCTCACAGCGGTGCAGGGATGCTCAGTGCAGGGCTCACAGAGATGCAGGGATGCTCGGTGCAGGGCTCACAGTGGTGCAGGGATGCTCGGTGCAGGGCTCACAGCGGTGCAGGAATGCTCAGTGCAGGGCTCACAGCGGTGCAGGGATGCTCAGTGCAAGCGTCACAGCAGTGCAGGGATGCTCAGTGCAAGCGTCACAGCGGTGCAGGGATGCTCGGTGCAGGGATGCTCGGTGCAAGGGTCACAGCAGTGCAGGGATGCTCGGTGCAGGGATGCTCGGTGCAGGGCTCACAGTGGTGCAGGGATGCTCGGTGCAGGGGTCACAGAGATGCAGGGATGCTCGGTGCAGGGCTCACAGTGGTGCAGGGATGCTCGGTGCAGGGGTCACAGAGATGCAGGGATGCTCGGTGCAGGGCTCACAGCGGTGCAGGAATGCTCAGTGCAGGGCTCACAGAGATGCAGGGATGCTCAGTGCAAGTGTCACAGCGGTGCAGGGATGCTCGGTGCAGGGATGCTCAGTGTAGGGCTCACAGAGATGCAGGGATGCTCAGTGCAAGGGTCACAGCGGTGCAGGGATGCTCGGTGCAAGGGTCACAGCGGTGCAGGGATGCTCGGTGCAAGGGTCACAGCGGTGCAGGGATGCTCGGTGTAGGGATGCTCAGTGCAGGGCTCACAGCGGTGCAGGGATGCTCGGTGCAGGGATGCTCGGTGCAGGGATGCTCGGTGCAGGGCTCACAGAGATGCAGGGATGCTCGGTGCAGGGTGGTGGCAGCGCCGGTGGAGCATCGCCACCTACAGCCCCGCCAACAGCTCTGCACAGCGACTCGCAGCGCTCCACTCCCTGCCACGGGTAAAAATCTATTGGTTTTAAACCTTTTTCTTGGTGCAGGCGTGCGGGCGGCACATGCAGACACTCTGAGTCAGGTCCTCTGCTCGTCTAACGCTGTCTTGGTTGGGTTTTGAGCTTTATAATTCACTTGTTGCTCAGGGAAAGCTTTCAACAACCTTGGAAGTTTGACTTTGTTTTTAATTAGTTGAAGCTAAGTAGTCATATGTCTTTGAAGACTTCAGGCAGGCCACCACATGGTGCCTCTTAGCTATAAATCCAGACCATACAGCTCAGTGCTGATTTCTGTTTCACTCAGTAATACATTTTTCTTGCTTCTTATGGAACTGCCACACAGAACAGGCTGAGGGAAACTCCAGACTAACTTTCCTGCAAGCCCTCAGCACCAAACGAGCCAATTATAAATTTCTTTTGGAAGCATATTCCCAGGATCTGAGGTGCCAACTCACCTGTTCTGCACCATCATGTTGCTGAAGCCAATGACTCAAAGCTGCCCTGTATAGAGGCCAGGAAAAACCAAAAATTCAAATATTAAAACATTAGTTGGCACAATCATGTTAAGAAACACCGTTCTTAACCCTATTATATTCTAATTCAATATTGCTGTTGGTAACGTGATAAATTGCTGTAATATGACATTTTCAGGGTGAGCTAAGGGACTGCGAGGCTGTTAGAGCATTAAAGAACCAAACTGTTGCTACATAACAACAAAGTCATCCTTTCGACTGATGTGTTCTAATATAGTGCATTGTTAACTTAAAAAATCATTTGTCCATACAAGCAATGACCTTTCTTTTCTATTAAAGTCTTTATTACAAGTTTCCAACTTACTTTCTTCAAAATTGAACCTTCATTGCACTTCAGTAAGAGACAAAAAATGCCCAAAGGTTATTGCTTTCATATATGGCTCGGTTAGGTGGCTGCTAATATTTCTACCCATCGCTCACATGTTAGGACTTTACTGCTCTACGTGGCTTGAGAAATAAAATTTAAGGAGCCCAAACCAAGACGTGGATTACATTAAGTTTCCTGTGTGTTGGTGCAGTCAATCAGCAGCCAAACACACTGGGAGGTTCATCGAGGGGAATGAGTAGCTGGCCACCTGCAACGTGTCGTGGGGACAGCCCTGGTGTCGCCTCCCAGGATGGGCTGAGCCACGCTCACCTTAAGGGAATGCTCCAGCCACGGGCTCCTTCCTCCCTCATTCTGCAAACCCGACCTGCACCAAAGGTGGTAATACGATAAGCCTTCACCATTACAGTGGAAAAATTAAATTTGCCATTATTATGCCTTCACACAAATCCTTGTGGAAGAGTTAGCTTCTATTTACATTAAGCAACTGTATTTCATATTGCATTGGTTAATACCAATGTCTTTAGAGGTCATCAAACTCAACAGTTAAAAAAATTAATCTGAGAATTTACAGCGGTTAAATACAGCTAAATAATTAATGATGAGGAAATTGAACTTCCCGTTGAGATTGGATTAGGAGCCAATGTGGGACACCACTGCTGTAGAGCCTATTTCCCCGGGGAACCTCCCAGCAAAAATCAGCCTCTTTATTGCTTTCCGTATCACTAATAAAATATGAAAGCAGAGAATACAATAAGATTTTCATATCATATTAATGACCTTCAGAATGCAATCAGACTAGCAGCTCTCACTGAGCAATTTGCTAACATCATATAAAATTGTTAATATGAGATGAAGGTCACTAAGACAGTATAAAAATTAGTGTAACGACAGCAACTAACCTAGGCCTTTCAGCAACAAGAACAATTAACTTGAACCTCATTTTTGCAACCCGTACCTCATATGCATGTGTCAGGCACGATATCAACAAGAAGCGATGCAGTGTGGTTCGGCTTGGAGGGCTTCACCTCTGCCTGCTGAGCCTCAAAATGTTCCCTCACGGGCCTAGGGAGGAACTCATTTGGAAGGCAATCATGTGAGGCTTCTCCCACACCAGACTCCTCTTCCAGACCCCCCAAAACTCCTTTTCTGCCTGGAGCTCACCTAGATTTCACCGTACACAATATCCCATGATAAGGCCATCCCCAGTTTAACAACTTGTTTCATGACAAATCATCCCCTTTTATTAGCTTTGGACATTCTGGCTTCACTTGATGCCCGAATGGCATCGTGGTATTGACTCTGTGAGGGAGCTTGTAAAAAAATCTTGGAAAAAAAATAACTACAGCACTTCAGATTTATCCTTTCCTCAAAGTTTTGTCCAATTGTACCAACACCACTATAACAAAGTGAGGATCTGATGGAAATCAATGGAAAAGTCTCTGTGAAATTTCTTCTGAACAGCAGGAATAGGTCAGACCAGGGCTTTGTTTCCATAAACAGAGCTTTTGTGCAGGTGCTTTAGCATTAGTAAATACAGTGGGGAAAAGTGCCTAGGAAGTCATTCTTCAGCTGCACAGCGTGCAAGAGGGGTATCTCCTCCTGGAGACTCATTTGACTGTCTGAGTCAAAGCCCCTTTATATGTATTTTATACAGAAATTGATTGGTATTTAATTAACCTACACTTTACGCCACAGTCAATCTTTAATTAAATGCATCCTTAAGCATAGAATTTAGAGCATTACCAGAATGACTTTAAGTGCAGAAAGCATTTTTATGTTTTCCTCATAAAGGCGAAACAAGGAATGAAGCAAATAGCTGTGTGAAAGGAGTCTCCTCAGTCCAACACAAAACTATTTGCAGGGAGCCATCCACCTACAGAAGGAGGCATCCCAACATTTCCCCTTGGGCATGGGGATTTGCGGAGGGTAAGCCTAAAGCAGTGGTGGTGTTTTGAAGGAAGGACACCCTTTAGCTCCCATGAGTTCTTTGATGCCTCAAAGCCTCGTGCAGCCTTTGAAAAACAAACTCCAGAGAATAGGAAAAAAGGTATTATGAAAAACTTTCTACTCTAAACTGCAGTGATTAGTTTTAATAACTTAAGTAGCTAAATATTGTTTACATAAGACTACCTAGCGATTAAAAGAACATCTTCATTATTTTCTAGTTTGCAACAAAAGCCTCTTTCCATGCAAGCCTGTATCTGCTTTCTTTGCAACATCCAAGCCTTCTTACACAAAAATGCTGAACGCAATGAAGTTTAGAGTTAACTTCCATTGCTTTGTGCCTAGGGGGCAGGAGAAGGAACCCTTGTGCCCAGCCAGGGTCTCAACCCCAGCAGCCCCCGTAGCTTCTTCCCTTCTCTCCAGGGACCACGAAGATGTTCCCTTGTGTTCCACCTTTTGTAGCTGAGGGAAACGTTCATTCCAGAGCATCCCACCACCTGACTGCAACAGGGCATGATTTGATGGGGGATTAAAGTGATGAAGATCTGGAAAATTCATTCTCTCTGTGAAAACAATGGTAATCAATTTTAATAAATTTTGAACAAGCGATCAAATGAATGATTTACGGGTTCGGGGAAGCAGACACGGGGACAAACAGGATAAGAAATACAGGAAAAGCCATTATTTAAATCTATGCTGTTAATAAAATTTACAGTTATTCAGATGGAGTCATTTTCCAAATCTCGTTTACTTTTCAGCATGAATGTTGTTCATTGCACTGTACAATGAAAATAAATGAGCTAATCTGCTCTGTGATGCAGAGATAGGGTCCAAGGTTTCAAGGATTATCATTTAAATATTTCTTCCTCTACAGCTTTTGTTTTGTGAATATAATAATCTCTTATAATAAATTACATCTGAAGAGAAATGTTTGTAACTATATCTGGGCTACATGTGGTCACCTGGTTTAGGGAGTTTGATGTTAGAAGAAAGTTTGCCACTCGTACGTATGGATGTGTCTTTTCTGTGCATCTGACCTGCATCAGTTGAGCCAAACCCATCAGAAGCTGATGCTGTGAACACTTTGGTGGTGCAGCTGGGAGGGGAGAGGAACGAGGCAGGAGGCAGCTGGGAGGTTTTGGTCACATCCAGCTGCTCCCCAGCCCTTTGGGGAACCCAGCCAGGTCATTCATTCCCCAAGAGGCTCATCAGTTCAACACACTGCAGTGCTGTCACCGAAGAGATGTGTTAATTTTTTTTAAGAGCTGAAAAAAACCCCCAACCAAAATAAAAACCCAACCACCAAAGAAGAACACAACCCCCCCATATCCCTAAACAGAAAACCCCATCCAACATCCAACAACCTGATCTGCAGAATCATGGCCTACAGGTCCAAAAAATGTATCATGGAAGAGACCTGTTAGAGTGTCATAGTCTTGGTATCTAGGCTGGAAACATCATTTCAAAATGAAGTATCATGGTTTTTTTCAGTTAAAGAAAACATCAAAGTAAGCATGTCTTTTTTTCAGGTTTTTTTGCCCCATCTGGAACATAAAATAATTTGCCATTTTTCATGCAAATAACTCATTTAACCTTAAAGTTTTTGACCTCTGAGGCAAAGATGGAATCAAATCTGCACCTGCTGTGCCTGCCCACAGAACGATGCAGCTGCTGGTGCAGGGCTCCCACATCATTGGGTGCTCGTGGGGTCCTGTGTGAACCATGGCTCATACGTGAGTTAAAGCCCTTCTGCACTTAGGGAACACCTGGGAATTAGCTCAAGTAAATCTCTAAAAAGCCAGCAAAGTGAAGTACGATGTCATTAAAAACAAGGCTTTCTCAGTAACTTAACATTAAACTCATAACTTATTATAGTCTGACAAAACATGTAAAAAATCAAAAAGAATTGTAACTTTTAGAGACAAGACTGATTCTGTCACAAAGGTCCCTGTGAAATCATTGGTGGCTTGGACCACATAAGACAGAAGACATTCTTCTTACATATTATGCATTTATAAAATTATATGTATAAAATACCACCTCCCTTTCCTGCCTCTGGTTTTTACAATTACCTTATATACAACAAATCCAAGCAACCTCTCCCACTGGGCTGTGATACCTTGTGTAACTCATCCAAAACTCCACACAGTTAAAGCAGAAACCATGGAGTTTACTTTGGCAGCAATGCTGATGGTTTACATAAACTGGGACTTTTTCCACAGCGATGACTTGAGCTTTTCACTTTGGATTTCTCTGGAGCTTTTAAATCTGTTCTCTGCTATGCTGTGTTAACATTTCTCTAATAAGTAACATTTATAATATGTCTCTCAAATTGAGATGTATTTTATGAAATGACAGTCAAGAAATGATGGTAAAACACTCACAGAAATTCCCTCTTTCAGAACTGTTGTTCTTTCCTAGACCTAAACACAATTTTCAGAGATACTGCCAAACTCACCGATCAAGACCAAGCTCCTCTTTACAAAACACACACCTCCCAAGACATCATACCAGACATTCATAGAATCACGGGATGACTGCCTGCAGACCCATTTCCCATGCCGCTGGCCTTGAGCTGGAGGAGGATGGGCATTCCCACCACATCCAATGTACAAACTCAGGGTGCCGCCTAAATTCTCTCCCTACCAACAGGCAACTGAGGTTTTGATTCATGAGTCTCATTAGGTTCATTGTCATCTCAGACACATTTAGAGTCTGTGCTTTTGTTGTTGAAGTAAACGTTTGGCAACTTTCAAATATCTGATCGCTACCAGTGAAGAGAGACCCATTAAATTATCTTGAGGTGCATATCTCAGCCGTCACTGTTCTCTTTAAACGAAAACAGTATACTAAGCACCTCCAGATACCATTGTGGTCCAATAACATGCATTAATTTCTGGGTATGTTTTGCAATTTTCTTTGTAGGACAGAAGGAAAATAAGTCTCTGGTTTTAAGCCCATGACAGCTCCCCCTTACCACGTCATCTGCCAGGGTGACAGTGTGACGTAAGCAATGCAGATGCCAAAGCAGAGAAGAGTAAGTGCCCATGGACACTGAGTGAGTGAGGAAATGCACTGGGAAGAACCCACTAGTGTTGAAAACAGCTTCTGACATGTGAGTTTGAAATGCAGTCCTGCTTTGAAAAAAAAGGGGGAAAACCAGGTTTTGGACAGAAAAGTAATTATTGAGCCTTGCATATAACAAGCAGGAATCTTGTTTCCTGGAAATACACGCTACACCCTAATGTTATCTCAGTTCAATCTATGGTATCAACATTTTTTTTCTCTACATTCCAAGTACTGGGGAAAGAAAGGAAGATGAGCCAGAAGATGGTAGTTTCCAGCCAGAGAAACTACCTCTGCAGGAAGAAGAATCAGTATTTTTGACTAGTCTATGATCACAGGTTATCTGAAGTAAACTAAGGGATGCTTATCTTTTGCACTAACCCCAGGGTTTAGCCTGACCAAGAATAAGTGACAACGCCAAGATCCTGTCTCCACGAGCAGAGAAATGCCTATAAGGCTGGTGGCCACATGTTCTGCTTGAGTTGGGACCCGAGGATTTGAATTTTTCTCTGCAAACTAGTGCATATGACTCCCCAAAAGGGAGCCCACCAAACCAAGTTATCACATAGAGAATTTTCCACACTGTTTTTCTCCCAGTTTTAAAAGTATATTTGTATTGCTTCTAGGAAAATAATTACAGACAGAGCTCACCTCACCCAAATTAAAAATAATAATACGATATCCCAAAAGCTCAGACACCACAGCTAGCTTTTATATTTTATTTAAAAGGAAAAGAAAACTTATGTGTCCCGGCAGATCTGCGCTAAAACCTAACCTCACTGAGGCTCTGTATTAAGGAAATTTTCCTAGAAAAGCATCTCAAGTAAAACCATTTCTTTTCAAAGCATTGACAAGCATTTCTATGGCTCCTGACTTACAGTGGTGGAAGGTCACCAGCCCAGTTCACACTCTTTGGGTCTCTTTTCCATAGACGAAAGGTCTCACTGAGCAACTCAGCTTGGAGACAATGATCCATGAAGAGGCTCATGGCTTTCCTAGAAAATAAAGTCTGTCTAAATCATTTAAGCAGGATAACGCCTTCTTCCTTCGTGGAAAAGAGTGGCTTTCACAGCCTGTCTTATCTTTGTTATGAAAAAAAAAGCCTTTCATTCAAGTTGCAGTACAATGATCTTGGCCTACCAGTACCAAACATTCCCTCTCTCCAAGCCCATGTCTCCTAGCATTGGCTCTCCAGCATGAATAATTGCTCTGCACAGGCCTGGCAATGGGCAGAGTGCAGGTTTTCTTGACATCTCTACAAGAGTCAGACTTCTCCCAGCTGGCTTCATTCCCTCCTGGCAGGCAGGCAGTCTCGACTGCAGAAATGGTGGGTTGTGAGGGTAGGCGTGAAGTGAGCCGAGATTTGCAATGTGGTAGCACACGATCCTACACCAAGCATTTCTGCCAGGATCCCTCTGTTAATCAGTGGTAAAGCTCTGACAAAGGACTTCAAAAATACCCTCAGCTGCTCAGCATTTGGGCATCCTCTCTCTGACCTATGGCCCCTCCATGAGCTGGGAAAAACATAGTGTGCATGGACCAGACTCACCGGCTGTTACTCTGTGGCTGCATCCACCTCCTCTTCAATCATTAAAATTATCTCATGCATTCTATGCCCCTCCTCCAAGATTAGCTGGAAAACGAAGCCATTTTTGGGAGAGCTAATCAAAGGGAAGATGGAAATTGTTGGTTCAAGGTAATAAACAAAGCCCCTAAGTTTTAGGTCGGTTGTAATGTGCTTATGTAGTCCCTGATGTACTTACAACATAACCCAGGTAGAAAGGTTCATGCTTCTAAAACACCAGGCAATGCGCCTACAAAGAGGGGCGTACAGGATCCTCAGTATTTTGGCATTCGAAATCTTTAAACCAAAGAGAAGTTATATGCAAGCATCAGCCTTAGTTCAACCAGAAACTCAGCACTGGCCACTGCAAACACCACTGAACTGCACATCACATTTACAATCGATCATCCCTCTGGCCTTAAAGCACATCAGATGCAAACACTACAGTGCCAAGGGACTAAAAAAAACAGAGCAAAGTAGTAAATCAGCAACCTGCGAGCCATCACGACAAGTTTCAGGACAGGCTTGATTTCAGGGCCAGATTCCAGCAAAAAACCCCACCAACTTTCTACCCGTCTAAGCCAGACCTCCTGGGTGAGCATCTGCCTCTGCTCATTTTCTCAGTCTCTACAATATACTGAGTTATTTGCTTTGTTTTTATGATATTTAGGATTAAGTTATTACATTTCCAGGTATTTCCCCATAGACATTTTCTTAAATAGCTTATGTTGAAATAGTAATAATCCTTTGGATGGTCCAGCTGATTGTTCACCTTATTTCTTTCACTAGGGTAAGTCTGTAAATTAGATCTCTCTTCTCCAAAGTTTTCTTGGATGAATGGTTTCATTAATAAGGAAAGAAACAGAAATTGATTCAAGCATTCAAAAGGCTCCAAAGAAAAATAATTTCAAAGTAAAAAGAATTTAAGAAATTTCAGAGCCCAAAGGAAATAGAAAAGATGAGTTTATCTTTTTTTCTATAAACTCCAGCTTAAAGAATAAGGGGGAAAGTACAGTAGGTTAAAGAAGCCTGCCAAGAAATGCAAAATTTCAGAGTTAGATACACAAATTTTCTAGTGTTCCTTTCCTGAAGATGCTTTTTTATAATAACTTTATCCTCTAAGCTATTAAGAAATTTTGCTTGATGTTTTATTTTAAATTTCCCTTTCTACTTTCTTCCGAGATCTAAACTGCATATGGCTTTTAATCTTGACATCCCAAATACCATTTCTTTCCCCATGGTGGTCACAACTTTGGGTTAGCAGGGATCCTGCTGTCAGATGCCTTGCCGGGCATCTAAGTCTCTGGTTCTCAAAGGTTTTGTGTCTTCTGCTGAGGAGGAATGGTGTCTGTAAGGGGTCAAACAATCACTGCTAACTTCTTGTAGGAGAGATGTATGTGCACATGCGTGTATTTCTGCACACTCAAGAAGAAGGAATTTGTGGTTTATTGACCCCATTGATGAACAGGACCTTCCTATAACGAGATCTGCAAGCAAACACTATTGCTGAATAGTCCACAAAGTGTCACTGGCAACAAATCATCCTACTCTTAGCTCCATATAATTTGTAAGGACATTTGAAGGCATGTGCTAGGGCATAAATCACTTACAGTACACAATTGATTCATGTGAAATTTAAGTTAGTTCACTCTGAACTCCAAACAATTACCACTGCAGTGATTTTATAAAATGCCTCTTCCCATGAGAAGAAAGCACCTAAATCAAGCTCGGTTTCAAGCCACAAAAATTAATGATAGGTATTCTCAACTCAATGTGCAGGAAGCTGCGTACATAAATCCCCACGTCAAGATGAGGCTCATATAATTTTAAGCACTACACAAGCCCCAGATTCAAAATTTAAATTAAAAGCTCTCCTAAACTAGGGAAACCTCTCAATTCTCACAACTAAAATGAAAAATAAACACATTAAAATGGCCAGAAAATATGGGCTTGTAAAATCATGTTTCCTTGATTCCAGGAAAAGTTGAGTTACACCAGCTTTAAATAAAGTAAACTGATGTTCATCCAGCTCGCTGTGGTTCAGAGCAAGGTTGTATCCACTACTGTGTCGCTGCCTTCTCTGAAGGACACGACCAGTGGGCTGGGGGCTCAAAAAAAAGAGCATCAGACGAAATAATGACACGCCACCAATGTCAGCACAACACAGGGTGGTGGAGCACACCACCCCTCAGCAGCGAGTTCCCAAAAGCAAGGTAACCCCAAAAGGCAGAGCAGGATGAACATGAGCCAATCTTTGCTGGGGCCTCCAAAATAGACAATATCATCCCCCCCAACACTGACTACGTCCCAGCTGATGGTACACAGGAAAGGTCCCGTGCTGGACTCAGGAAGTGGATTCAGGAATGCTTGGATTTGGGATCAGGGGTAAAAGCACAGATGAGGTCTGTATTGGACATGAGTCACCAAAGAAGAGGGCTTGAACACCACAACCCCTCAGCTTTATCCTGAGTATGACGTATGCGGGACGGGATACTCTGCTGGTCAGTTTGGGTCACCTGTCCTGTCCACCCTCCCTGCGGGGCAACCCTTTTTCATCCCTTTCACTTACAGATCCCCAGCTAGAGGACAGCCTTCATCTCCATAGAGAGAGATGTCAGCAGTGACCTTTCTGCAGGCCAACACCCCATTAATCATAAATTTTAAGTGTCATCACTTCCAGAGACAGACACTGCCTGAAAACACGCAGTTAACTGTCAGAAAATGAAGTTACTTAGATGAGGCTTAGCTGAAAAGTTAGAAAATCAATTCTGCTTTAGCTCAAACCAGAACAGTCAGTGTTTTACACAGCCTGCACCAGCAACCCATCCAGATGCCTCCTCCAGAGGGAATTTCTTTTCCTGATTTTTATAAAAAAATAAAAGGGTACTTACGATCATTTTTTATTAATTTTGCTGCCACAGCAAGTGGGGCAGCACGCAGGGGATGCAGGAGATGGTCCTGATGAAGCAAGGCTTAACTCCACACAGCACTAAGAGCTGGTGCTGCCCACCCCAGCCATGTCCCAGCAAAGGGAACACCGTTTGTGATTTAGTTAGTTGATCAAAACTTCAATTGGTCCACTTTGTATTTTCTTTCTCTTTACTTTCCAACCATTTAGGGCGATTTTTTTAATTAAACACAAAGGCCTTTCCTCGTTTCAGAAAATTAATCACTTTTGGCATTTATTAGGTATTCATTGCTGTTTAAAACATGTTTTATAATTCATTAAAGTACCTCAAAAATTAAATTCTTAACAGCCCTAGGCCCAAAAGATGTTTAAGTAAGAAAATTAAGCACTGTAATAAATAGTGAAGAATTCTGAAATATTAATTTGGCCTGTAGCATTTCAAATGTTTATTTGCAATAATTAATTTGGAACCAAGTTTACATTGCCTTTGTCAGTAGTTTGCTGGGAACTTTCAGTTATGTTACTAATGTCCTCAAATTTGCCCTCCTGGTGGCTTATTCCATCCATTTAAATTAATTCTTCCAGCTGGTTTCAAGTTGGATCATTTTCCATGAGGCACAAAAAATCAGCACGACCGCTAAGGATACGTTCCTGGTTGGTGTGGGGGGAATTACCCACCTGAAGCTGATGGTCAGTGCCAAGGACGTTGACACAGAGCAGTGGTCTCTCTTCATCACCTTTCAGCAAACCAGATAATCCCCTTCTCTAACTTGAAAGAGCAAGTTGATCCCAAGTGTCCAGCCTCCCGACGGATCCCTCTGCTGTCGGCTTTTCCTCTGTTCCATTAAGAGTAGGAGAGAGCTGCTCAGAGAGAGCAGGGATGCTGATCCAGCAGGTGTTCCTAGGATGTGAACACTGAGGCAATCCAGCAGGTAAAAATAATCACAGAATCACAAGATCACTAGGTTGGAAAAGACCTCCAGGATCATTGAGTCCAACCATTCCTTATCAACCCCTAAACCATGTCTGTGAGCACCTCATCCACCTGTCTTTTAAACTGCTCCAGGGATGGTGACTCAGCCCCCTCCCTGGGCAGCCTCGGACAGTGCCCGATGACCCTTTCTGTCAAAAATTTCTGATATCCAGTCTGAACCTCCCCTGGCACAGCTCGAGGACATTCCCTCTTGTCCTGTCCCCTGTCCCTTGGGAGAAGAGGCCATCTCCCTCCTCTCCACAACCTCCTTTCAGGTAGTTGTAGAGAGCAATGAGGTCTCCCCTCAGCCTCCTCCAGGCTAAACGCCCCCAGCTCTCTCAGCCGCTCCTCATCAGGCCTGTTCTCCAGCCCCTTCACCGGCTTCATTTCTCTTCTCTGGACTCGCTCCAGAGCCTCAACATCCTCCTTGTGGTGAGGGGCCAGAACCAAACAGTATTCGAGGTGCAATAATACCATGCAGCAAGTGGGAGGTGTCCCTGCCCATGACAGGGGGTTGGAACTAGATGATCTTTAAGGTCCTTTCCAGCCCAAACTGTTCTCTGATTCTGGCCCAGTTAAGGGTAACACCACAACCCTCCAACACTCTGTGGCAGCAGGCGAGGAGGGGATCCTGCCCCTCTGCTCTGCTCCCGGGAGTCCCCACCTGGAGCCCTGTGTCCAGTTCTCAAACCCCCAACACAAGGAAATTTGATGGGAAGGGTCCAGAGGAGGCAGCAGGGGTGATGTGAGGGCTGGAGCCCCTCTGCTCTGAGGGCTGAGGGTTGGGGGTGTTCAGCCTGGACAGGAGAAGGCTCTGAGGAGACTTTAGAGCAGCTTCCAGTGCTGGAAGGGGCTCCAGGAAAGCTGGGGAGGGGCTTGATCAGGGGGTGCGGGGATAGGATGGGGGGGAACGGCTTTGAATTGGAAAGGGGAAGATTTAGAACAGACATAAGGAAGAAATTCTTCACGGTGAGGGCGATGGCGCCACCTGCCGGGAAGCCGCAGCCCCTGCGGCCCTCACAGGCCCCAGAGATCTGAGAGACAGGAATGAAGAGAACAAATCTTAGCGCTTAGACACCAAGGACTCAACACAGGGAAACATCCCCATGGGACGGCACTCTGGATGCCAAAAACAATCAAAGAGTGGGCACTCGGTTGGTTACGGAGAGTGAAGAGTCTGCTGGGGCTGGAATTGCTGAGAAACAATCCCGGGGGGAGTGGTGAGGCAGCCCCCGGCCAAGCGCTGGGCAAAACCATCACTAAGCAAGTGCAGAAGAGCAAGAAAACCTGCCCCTTTGTCAAAGGAGTTTTCATACGTGACTTTTGACAGGCCTACAAGAAGCCCCAGCCTTTTTAAGAGAAATTCCTCGGAAGTTCTGGAGGGAAATTGTTTAACAGTAATTAAAATAAACACATTTAAATCTTTATTCTAGCAAATAGGCAGACACTTGCCCTCAATTCCTGCTCTGTGCTCAGGCAAAGATGTTTTAGAAGGAGAGGAGAACAGACGGCCCCGCTGCTGCCTGCTAGAAGGGCCCTACATCCACCCAGGAGTCATCACCCTCGCTTCCTGAAGACAAGGAGCAGTCTGAAAAGGGAGCACTTACTTCAGGATTTCTCCTCAGACCAGTGTATTGCTTACCTGTGGTGTCAGTCCTCACCTCCTGTCTCCGTCCTTGAGGTCTGTCGCTGGAGACGTCGTGCTCCACGAGGAGCACAGTCCCATCTCCTCACTATCCCAGCTCCTCGGTGTCCAGCGTGGCGATGTGCTGTGCTGCTGATGTGAGCTTCACCTGGTGACTACGGATGGAAATCTACTCAGTGGATGTAAGCACAATTTAAGTAACTTTGAGACCATTTTCTACCTTGTAAAAGCACAAAAGACAGGCGTGGGAAAGTGCTTCTCACAGTCACAAAGCTTTAGAGGCGAATCATGGGGAAAACAGCTTCTGAGTTCTCTTCCAAAAACCAGGGCTTCCACGAAAACGAAACAAGCAGGATGGGATTAAATAAGGCATGTTCTGTGGTCTCCTTTGCATCACTCGACTTGTCCCTGTCCTCTGTTTCTGAAGACACTCACTAGCATCTGGCATTTTTTTAATCCATGCCTTGGTCTTTTCTCCTACCAGGAACATCCTCACCAAGCCTACAGAAACTCAACAAGAGCTTGGGGCATGCAGGGCTGTTTTTCAGTTGTTTTAAAACTATATTAACGTAAATTTTTTTTTTTTTGCTAAATTTCCCCACTTCGCTGCTCGCCAAGCCCTGGCCGCACCCCAGGACGCTGTGCCCGCTGTCATACTGAAGCACTTGATCCTTCTCCAAACTGCTGAGGGGCGATCTCAGAGCTCCCTGCTCCGCACGTGCTGCTGGTGCCAGAACCAGTCCTTCAGCAAGGACAACCCAGCACCAGACAGATCCAAACGCTTGGAAAAGCACCTTGTGCGAGCAAACATCATCCCAGAGACCGAGTTACTTCAGGCAACCATGTTAATAACCTTCCTGCGTATTTGAACCGAAAGCTTAACTGAGAAACAAGTTATTTGTAACCCATGTTGAACACAAACAGCAACACCACTTACCAAACACCTTAGAAGTATTTTAAACCCAATTTAATATCAATGCTATTGTATCAAAATCTCATATCTTGTCTCGAGCTGGGGGTCATCAGGCTGATCTGGTCCATCACCTCACAGTGGGGACACCAGCAACACTCAGCTATGCTCTAGCAGTTCAGGAAGAGCTCAATAACCTGCAGCAATTTATCTGCTTAATCCAAAGGCAAAGCAGTGTCAGGAGGGCACTACTACAGCTCGCCTGGCACACGCTGGCACGCATGCCAAGCTCAAATCAGCATGCTGGTCGCTGTTTAATGGGATTGCTTGCATTCCACATGCAAGCACCTGTATTTTCAAAGCAGGAAAGTTACTTCCTCTCAATTTATAAAATCAAATCCAAACAGGTACCTAAAAGTCATTGAGAAGGTAGATCATCCCACCCTGAAGCAATACATCAACCCTATCAGTGAATGCATGTTTTATTAGAAGTGTGGCATGAAACACTGGACTGTGAGGTTAAGTTTATCAACAGCTCTTGATGGATGTGAGATTTTTGGCAAGGCTTACCAAATAATGCAATTCACAGTACATTTAATTTAGGAATGTTTGTTCATTGGTTTTTATATCGATTTAAAAAGAAAAAAAAAAGAAAAAGGAGTTGGTGAACTTCCAAATCATAAATGATGGATTTTGGTCAATTATAAAATATTATGAATTTGCAACCTTTTTATTCTAGTACTCAAGGAACTGCCAGCTATTTAAAACCGTACCTTTATCGTTATTCACAAAGTTTAACAAAAATAAATACAATTCTGAGGTTGTCTTTGGCATGTCGTAATTCAAGGCATTAAGTCTCTTTTAGCAGCACAGTGCAAAGAAAAACAACATACCATACAATGCACTACCAGATTCAGCCTTACAAGGAGAAGAGAACGTAGTACAATGCAAACTTTAATGTCAATATATACAGAGCTTTAAAGAAAACATTTGTGTTTTTTTTAAAATTAAATGAAATAAATACAATATGATACAAAATCCACAACAGGCTTAGAGAAAGAAATGACAGTTACGATTTCTAATAATGGGGACCTTTTGTAGAGTCTCATCTTTGAAGTAGCTCAGAGAGCACGGAATTCATTGCACACCTTTTTCAATTAATGCCCTTTCATACACTGAGATTCATAGCCAGTCAGGTGCCAGGAGAGTTTCAGCTCCAATCAGAGGATCAGTGCAAGATGCCAAAGTGCTTGGGATATTATGACAACGCAATCACTTTGCAAACGCTGCTCATAAGCCTAATGCACAACACACAGATAGGAACGCTTTGTCCTGCAAAGGAGATCTGCCTTGAGCATCTTTTCAGTTCTTACATTAAAAACCTCCTCAAAACAGGATTCAATGTTATTCAAACTCATTATTGGTAATAAGCTATTGCCCAAATCTTAAATTATTAAGAGACATAATCAATTAAATATCCTTTAAAGCTTTCAAAGCAAGTTTGCTTTCACTACATAGGAAAAACATCAGGAAAACCAGTTGCTGATTATTTTGGGGGGGACTTCTAATTACAGAAGTTATTATAATACTCAGGTCTGGTTAGCTCTACACCAGGGGTGGGCATTTTTAGAACATTTGTATCTATTCCCCTGTTCTCAAAGGAAAACGTAGGCTTATCAACAACAACATGACTTGGGGGAGTAAATGTTTTTAAAACTGCACTGAAGTAGGGACAAACCGTACTCAGGATGTACTGAGCTAAAGGGTGTTACTGCAGATGGACCGTACGGTCTGAATGACAGCATAGGTGCATTACCACCAGGTACTAACACACCCCCAAGGAAGAACTGAATAAACCTGCCAGGAGAAATTCTCTATTATTTTGGATCACACTGAGCTCCCACAGGATCACACCGGGACTCCACTGGCTTCAGAAGCCTTCTAAGAACTTGGAGACAAAGAAAAAACTGCTCCTCCTTTCCCTCCTACCGATATTTGCATGAGTTTTGCAGTCCTATCCAGAATCAAGTGCTGCAGAAGCACACAAAACCCCATATTTGCATTTATGTTTTAGCCTAATTTCATTGATACAAAGCAGGATAACTACTATAGTGTCGCACAATTCATTAAATTCAATTCTTCCAAACATCTCAACTTTTTAATTGTAACTTTTGAGGGCCGAGAGCAACCTGGACGCAGCATCCAGTCACTGCCAATGAGCAGTTTACAAGTGTATCACAAGTAACTGCCAGATGGTGAAGCTTGCTGGGGGTGATGGTAACCACCGGACATACGAAGATTAGCTTTGGACAATGAACTAACACATGGAAGACAGAATTCAAGCTCATTATTAATGACTTGGGTGAGGTTTTGGATGCCTTCTCTGAACGCGAGGAGAACATTTAAACCAATACCGATGCCACTGCATAGTTTTTGAATATGTAACAGGAATACAACAGAGTTCCTCACTTTCGATCACAAGGATAACTGAAGATAGTGATTGTGATACCTGAGGAGTGAACAAAAAACCAAGCACATCAGCGGCCTGGAGCAGCTCCAGCTGATGTCTCTTTAGGAAGAGCGCATCAGGCTCTGTGCACACTTAAGAACTAGCACTTATTTGTAACTGCCACTGCCAAACATTTGCTGGCAGTAGCAGAAGCCATATTCAAACCATCGAGATCATTTAAGGTATTAATAAGTTCTCTTGAAATTCCTCTAAATACTTAAAACACAGATCTATTTATTTGTAATTATGAGCCTTAGTAAAAAAATTCACTCTTACTTTTTTAAAAATCAGTAAGATAGTAAATGCGTAACTAGTTGGAAACCTTGAAACTGTGAAGACCATAAGGAAGTGAAACAAGTTACACCAACCTTCCACTCCAGCCAACAGCAAGTTCAAATCAGTGCTCTTCCATGTCAAATATGTAATTCGTTACTCATGAGCAGACCACGCTACTTTTTAATATAACGGCTCAATTGAACAAAACATAATTTTGAAAAAAGAATGACAACTATGCGAGGAATTCCAAAAGAAATATCATAAAGAAGGTGATCATTTAATACCACATGGCAAGAGTAAACTGCAAGTGAGCTCTTTTGTATCCCTGTATACCCAAAATGTTTCAAAGACTGATATGCTGAAATATTCACAGGAAGTGAACTTCCCTCCCAAATCAAAGGTTGTAACTGGCAAGCCAGGGCACTGGCCTGTCACATACAACAAAGGTGGTTGTCCATGTTTTCCTTGGGATAAGGCAATTTTGTAATGTTTGCTGAAACCTTTTACACCAGGACTTCCACTTGCACTAAAGGCCAGTAATGATATAAAAAAATCCCAGGGATAATGTTATAGATGCTTTTAAATTCTTTGCTAAGAATCAGTATATCCAACTTGTTTGAGTGCTTTTCCTCTCACCACCTTTGTTTTGCACACCGAGAACTGAAGTACCTTCAGCGGCTCAACTGCTTTTGTGCAAAATGCTTTTAAGGTGCTTATAACGTGGCACTTCTAAGCAAGCTAAAAGAAAATACCAATATCAACACTGTTAAATGATTCATAAATGAAGCCATTAAAGACCAGCTGCTACCTTCTGGGAAAGCTGAAGACAATTCAAGTTTGACATTTCAACTGTATTTCATGCCTCGCATTACCCTCCATCCCCAACACAGCTTTTACTGGTACGTTTCAACCCACATTAGACCTTGACCTTGGGCTAAGGTGGCTTTATTCCCACCATTTGCTTCTCAGAGTGAATTCAAACTGTTCTGGCAGCCACCTGTAAATTTATAATAAAATTACACCGATAAACTCTAGACAGGAGGTTTACAGACATTCTTGCTGGCAAAGGTCTTCAATAATGAAAAGAAGGATGAACCAGCTGCACAAGGGGCAGATTTTGTACTAAACAATAAGCTTTCCAGGAAGCAGTTGTATTCTTTGATCAGCTTTCAAGCATTTTGAACAGGCATCTCAAAACTAGGCACAAATGGCCCCTACAGCTCCCAGCATCTACCAAGCACTCAAGAAATTTAGTATGGGGTATGTTCTGCGTGATACAAATAGCACACCTATGTTTGCTATATTCATTAAGTCTCAAATCTACATATATTCATACCTAACTATATGGCCAGATAATTTCCATCTTCCCCCATCACGACAAAAGAAAGCAGCTTATCTAATAGCACTTTCAATGCCACCAGGTCCTTCACAGGTACAAGCAAAACCCAGCCAACGCCCTCTGCCTTTCCAGATCCAAGTTACCCCTGCCACTCTTGGCAGCTGGGCCAGAATTCTCCTGCAAGTCTATTTTCCTGCCTCAAAATGCCAAGCTCTGCAGTGTCTGGTGTCTTGTGATGGGCTGCCAAAGGTATCCGAAACAGGGAATTCGGTGATGGCAAAGCAGCCTGAACTACATTTGACTCCTGTCACTTGGATTCTCTAACTGTCCATAGCCTAACTGCTCATCACTAAAACACTTCATATTTAAAACACTTAACATCCTACTACAACAGTACAACCCTGCAGTAGTGTCTACAACTTTTAAGCTCATCATCTCTGAATGTGTTAGTTCCCAGTTTTGAGTCAGAAAAACCCAAGACAATTCTGGCCCTGAAAATAACTCCCTCTCCATCACAGCATTTAGAAGTAGCTGAAGTCCTACCAAGGAGACAGAGAGGGCGACTGAGTGCTGCCAACAGGGTATTGTCAGGACCTTGTCTGCAACTGTGAAATTTCCTAGTCAGAATTCCCTTATGTGGGCACATTGCAAGGCATATTTACTTGTTTTCCCAAGCTACCCCTACCATTAGGCAAACAGAATTTTGCATTTATGTTCTGTAATATTTGTACATGCGGTGAGAGTCAGATAGAAGCAACATTCTATAAAAATCAAATAAATAAAACCTAAAATCCACATGCCAAGTTTGTTATAATAAAGTGTCAGTTTGTCTTATAAGTCAAAAACAAACCTAAGACTGGGTATTTGATTCAGTGGAAACGACTGCTGAGGAAATGATAACACAGTCACTCTACAAATGGATGGACAATAATAAATAAAATACCACTTCGGACTGCAAAACGTTGTCTTAAAGTAGTACCAATGTTATTTAGATGCTTAATTTTGACAGTTTAGACACAGACTTTCTCCAGCTCAGTGCAGGACACAACACTATTTGTGGTAAAAATTAGAAACATTCTTTTTGCTGCAAGAAGCCATGTGTTAACATGGGTCAAATTAAGTTTAAGGGTAAAGTGCAGAATCTTACACACCCCTCTTGTTAGCATTTTCACACTGGCACCATGCAAATGCAGACTTTCCAAATTAACGCTAATGCATTTAGCACTGGCACAACATGAGTCAGCTTTTCATAACAGTAATGAACAAGTGAAATGAATTCAGTTGAATGCATTAAGTGCCTAATTACAAAATTAAGAATTTGTCCCTCACAACAGGGTCTAAGGGTGTGGAGAAAACTCACACTGACACTTTATGTAAAACTTGGTCACTGGCAACGGTCCCCTAAACCATTTTTTGAACGAACCCAGCAAAACTATACAGAATGTGAAATAATATTTGCAACAGATCTCTTATAGGACAGTGTAGAGAAATTAATTATGGTGTACCTGATGTTTAAATTAATTTAACAGATACGGCCTGTAAAACAACACAGTATGAACCTGTGGATTTGTTGGGGTTTTTTTTTCTTTTTAAAAAAGGACTTTTACAGAATTCAAGTAGTGTAGCAGGAAACCATAGATGCCTTTTGATCACAGGTCAGGCAAAGTAGAGCCACTTATTGGATTTTCCCCTTGCTTCGGTTTGCTAAGGTATCCCAGTGGATCTATAAGTCCGTTGATGTTAGCTTTTTCATGCTCCGTCGCTGAGCTAAACTTGAGGCCGCAACAGGCTCCAACACTGGCTGAAATGTCTTGTGATTCAGTGCAGAGTATGTAGCAGCCATGGCTCCCTAGAGAACAACGACATATATAAGAGGCTGTAAAGGTCATCTTTATCAGAAAATAAACAAACATACATTAAATTCTTAATTAACTCTACAAAGAAACAAAACCCAGAATTTATGGCAGGTCATGCATGTTCACTAAAGCTCATTTTAAAAAAAACAGTTATTGCCAAATCCTTCAGGTTTCTAAGCATGGGTATCCTACGTTTTCTTTCCTGTGTTTATTTCTTTTACACACCCTAGATGTAGAACTAACCTTTTAATGCGGGTCAGAATTCACATCTTCTAAGCAACATTAGCATCAATATATCAAACAGCCACTCAAGTGGCTATTCAGGTCCTGACTTTTGAAGGTAACACAAGTAAGACTGGCTACCTCAGATCCTTCAGGTTTGAATCCAGCCAAACCAATTAAGTAACACATGCTGTGTGCATACAGAAGAATATTTGTGTCACAAGTCAGAAACAAAAATGCAGAACAGATAAAATACTGGCAGAAAAACTGCAGCGTAGGTTTATTAATTTGTGTCAGGAAAGCACAGTATGAGCCAGTCAGAAACAAATCCTCAAAGATTTCTTGAATAAGAATGCTAGGAGACCCATGGAAGGCTCAGTCCCAGATAACTGTCTTATCAGGTTCCTCTATGGTCAAAGCTAGCTTAATTTTTGAAACAGAACACCCAGAAAAATCTCTTCTTTTACACACAGGTTAAAAAACATCAGTTTGTTAATATTTTGTTTGCTTACATAACTTAAATGTGTATGTTCTAGGGAAAACAAAATTGATTTCTTTTCTAAATTATAAAATAAGAGTTCTGTCTGTAGCTCTAAATCCATTACACATCCACCAGCTCATGCAACATGCAGCCTTTGGCTTGTTTTACCTTTACTAGATGTGGTGCATCTTGTCTGTTCAGTTGATAATGTGGCAACTGGTCCCTACAGGCTATCCACGAATGTTTCAATACTTGCTCTGCCGTATACCGCTGATGTGGATCTACATGAAGCATATGTGATAGCAAGTCCTAGATAAAAATCACAAACACACATACTAGTCAGTTAAAACAATCTCACACAGACTTTAAAGCATTAATTATGGCAGCAATGAAAAAAGTACCCTGTGTGGCAGGGATCGGCACAATGCAAACACACACAAAAATCAGCAGATAAATCGGATCATTCTGTGCCTTGACACCGCTGAAGCCTGAAAACAATGTGTTGTACTATTTAAACAGTTTAACAGAGCAAGCCTTTATTGGAAAGAAACTTACTGCTCTTTGTGTGCTTCATATTTCAGTTTTGTTCATTACTAAAATAACCTTTGAAGAACTAGAAATCCCACTGAAATTGAGCAGGCAGATTTTATGGAAGAAAGCTGTTATTTGTAAACATCCCCCCCTCATTCATAACGCACATTTGGGGTCTGCTGACTACATAGCACAATTTAATTCATACATAGTGACGGACTTCCAAAGAATTTCTCCTTCAAGGAGCTGTTGGAACAGGTCCAGAGGAGGCCACGGAGATGATCAGAGGACTGAAGCACCTCCTGTACAAGGACAGGCTGAGAGAGTAGGGGTAGTTCAGCCTGGGGAAGAGAAGGCTCTGGGGAGACCTTAAGAGCAGCTTTCCGGAAAGCCGGGGAGGGACTTCTTACAAGGGCAGGTAGTGATAAGGCAAGGGGAAATGGCTTTAAATTGGAAGGGGAAAGATTTAGATTAGACATTAGGAAGAAATTGTTAATGATGAGGGTAGGGAGGCCCTGGCCCAGGTTGCCCAGAGAAGTCGTGGCTGCCCCATCCCAGAAGATGTTCAAGGCCAGGCTGGATGGGGCTTGGAGCACCCTGATCCAGTGGGAGGTGTCCCTGCCCATGGGACAAACCATTCTATGATTCTACATAAAGAGTAAAGCCAATTGAAATGGACACTTGTTTTTGCCTGTTCAGAAGCACTAGCAATAAGCTACTAATTACAGAGCTGGTCTAAAGAAGAGCTTGGAGGGAAGAGCACAGAACAGAGACAGAATAGCTTGAAAGAAAACAAAACAGGAACAAGCTGGAAGAATGTTCCCTTTGTTTTTAGGTACAAAATGTTAAGCATTCTTAAACATAGAGAAGTGAATTACTTGCACTGAAACGCCATCAGCCAACAAGTATTCTGAATCACTCCTACTGAAATGAACAAATAGCACAGTGCCAAAGGATCAGGACAAGACAGTCCTGATATAAAGCCAAGCTTTAAAAAGCCAAGCTTTATAAAAAGTAACAGTGTTGACTAAGATGGAGAAGTGGTTTAACCAGAGCCATACAACATACAGCAAGGACAAATGTAAAGTCCTGTTGCCAGGTACAGGCTGAGGACCAGCATCGACAAGAAGGACCAGCAGGTTTTGGTGGCAGACAGCAAACTGAACCTGATCTACCAGTGTGACCTGGCATCCAAGAAGGCCGAGAGCTTCCTGGGCCAAAGCACAGCAAGTAGCCTGCAGGAAGGAATTGCATTCCTTTAGTCAGCATGGCCAAAGGAACGGAGACAAAGGAAAACACAAGATGTTCTGGCTTAACATTTGGAAAAGTTTTTTTCTCACGATGGCACTCAAGCAGTGGAAAAGGCTGTTTGGTCTCCATCCTTGGAGGTTTCCAAAATCAGACTGAATAAGGCCTTGAGCTACCTGGTCAGACCTCATAGACGACCCTGCTTTGAGCAGGAAGCTGGGCTAGATGACCTTCACTGCAATAAAGTCTGCTGACCATAACAGCAAACTACTGTGTTACACTGGTCTGTTTGATAAAGTTCAGTACATGTTTGTTTGAATTCTACAAATGCATTAAAAGAACTCAAAAAAACAAAACACACTTATACCTTTGCTGCATCTGAAACAGTGTCCCAGTTACCTCCACTTAAAGAGAATTTTCCACTGCCTATCCGTACCAGGATCTCCTCTGGAGTATCATTAGGACCATTGGCAAATGGAGTATAGCTGTGGAAACAAAAAAAAACAACAAACCACCAAACTATCTCATTATATGCAAGAAGCTGCAAGAAATTGGTAAAGTCTCAGGAATCATTCTGAGTAGGTATCCTGCTGCTGAGCGAAACACATAATATACTGTTCAGTATTGCCTCAAAACGGTATTATTTTCTTTTCAGAAATATATTCAGAAAACCTTTTCTCATTCAGCCACTAAGCTTCATAGTGTTTAACGACAGTTTAGGGGTTCTGAAAACTTTCGAAGTTACAAGCCAATGTCTTCTCCAAAAGGGCTAGGAGTCAAGCCTGTGGCAGAAGACAAAAGAAGGTGGACTACAAGAATACCAAGACGGGGAGGATTAGAGGCAGAAAGGATAGGGAAGAAAATCACCACATACTTTCACAGAGTAAATTCTCTCCTGGACACTGGGGAGAGTCACACACTACAGAAGAGATAAGTCTTGAACCTACCTGTAAGATGAGCCTGGTTTATGCACGCATTCATAAACTCATAGCTCCCTGTTTCACTTCAGTGTCTGCCATTCCACATTCAAATCGATGAGGTAATATCTTATAGCTTTAATGAAGGCTGGAATTTTAGGTAAACAGAAAAGCTAAGGAATATTTCTTACCCTGCCAGCATTGTGTAAAGAAGAACACCCAGGCTCCATATGTCACAAGCAGCATCATATCCCTGTCTCATGAGAACCTAGGAAACAAAGTGTTAAAGACTTTTCATATGTAAAAATCCACCCCAAACCAAGACCACTACACAGTCTGGAAAATCCCAGGATCATTTTGGAGGTTGGATTCTTTATTTTTCAATATACAAGCTACTGTAACTATCGTCAATACTACCTGTTCCCAGAACATAATCTCTCAAGATTCTCAACAGGCTGACATCTTATTTTTGAGAGTAGATTCTGCTATTTTTAAAGCAGGTTTATTACATACATATGCACCACTGTTTAGAAAGTATGTGTAATTTGATTTAAGGAAAACTAGCATCATTTTTTTAAGCACTGCTAGAAAATTTAAGTACTTGATACATGAAAAAAGCACAGAGAGAACACATGGCAGTTTAAGTTACCTCTGGTGCCACAAAGTTTGCAGTGTAGCACGGAGTTAGAAGCAGTCCGTTTTCTCCTCGAAGTTGTTTTGCAAATCCAAAATCACAGATCCTGATAGAATCAGCATTATTTGAATCATCCATATATAAAATATTACTAGGTTTAAGGTCTCGATGCACTACCTTTAAAGAGAGAAATTTTAAAATCTATCACTTAGAAGTTGCACGTACATTTGTCTGTATGTAATTTGCCATTTGTAAAAACCATTTACAATTTAATTTACCTATTAGTAGTTCTAGACAATTACGTAACTTTCATGTAGCAAAAAAATTCTAGTTCAAGTAATGTCATAGAATCATAGAATGGTCTGGGTTGGGACCTCAAAGCCCAGCCAGTTGTACTCCCTGCCATGGGCAGGGACACCTTCCCACTGGACCAGGCTGCTCAAAGCCCCATCCAGCCTGGCCTTGAGCACCTCCAGGGTGTTCTCTAGGTAACCAAAGCAAGTAACAACAGGTATTTGTTAATTTTAAGAAGTGTGAAAGCAGCTATGCCACAGAAAAGATTACTCACTCCTTGGCAGTGCAGGTAGTCCACTGTCTTTGTTATCGTGTATAAAACAGCGCTGGCCTCTCGTTCCGAGAAGAACTTCTGTCTGAGAATTCGATCAAGCAGCTCTCCTCCTTTCATCAGTTCAGTGACAAGGTATATGAATCTACCATCATCATACACCTGATGAGAAGTTTAACAAGTGTATGCATTAAAAAAGATAATCTATAATTAGACATCCTGATAAATGTGAAAAATTAGACTAGACTGATCACTTATTCACATACGAACATAAAGCACAAAACAGCAAGGATTGAAAAATTTAATTCTCCAATTGAGAAGCCTTAAGGCATGAAGTATAAGAAAGCTTATGGGTCATTCTGTGAGATGCGGAGGTAATCCACTGTTAATTCATAATTCAGAATTAAGTTTTACACTCTAGAAGCTTCTGTTTTAAGAGCAGAGAAACCCTACCACTCCTGTTGCTCTCCCCCTCCGTGAATTTTTAGCTGCTGGCACTTTGCATACAGACGACAACAGGCAACTGCTTTTTCATTCAGGTTACCAACACATCAGCTACTCATTTGAAATAAGAGGAAATATGACATTTCTAACCTTTACATTATTTCTCACTTCAAGTTCACTAAACAGCATTTAGAAAAAAATCGTATCAGGACAATGTCATAGTCTGAAATACTCAACACTACTACGTGGGCTGGTCTCCTGCTACATTTTACTATGTAAAAGAAATGTAATAAATCCCAATAAACTCCCTACATCTACATATATTTATTGACTATTCTGTAAAAAGAGGTAGCAGAGAAAGAAGTACATACATCCTTCAAAGTAATAATATTGGGGTGTTGTCCATAACGCATGAGGATCTCAATTTCTTCTGAGGGATCTCTCTTACTTTTATCAATTATCTGCAAAATACAGCAACAGGAGAAACAACTTGGCTAAACAAAGTATTTAAATAAAGGTTTTTTTTTTAATTTATATTCTCATTTCAACAAGAGAACAAAAACATTTCTCAAGTTCATTATTTCTTACTAACCATTCTTGCAGCTCCACATCCCATCATTTATTTCTTGCTCTATCCCTGCTACCAGGTAAAACTGTATCATTAATGCAGTCTATTCTGCTCCCATGGACAAGGAACATAATGGACTGCCTGAAGCATCACTACCTCCCTGCAACCCAGTTCCACCCTTGTGGATCTGATTTTATTCTAGGTGTGCTCATCATTGTACGATATTTTTCTAATTGCAAAGCCAGTTCTTCAAGGCCATAACTTTACCCACAAAAAGAAGAGCTACAGAAGCTAATACACAATTTAATCAAATGAAGAAAACACTGTTTTTCATTTCTCACAGCATAAAAACAGCCACAGCAGCTAGAAAATTCTTACATTTAAATTTGCAATTCTACTACACAATAATTTCACAGCTGTCACAGGGAAATTTGTTCTCAGTACCTTAACAGCAAACTCCATATTTGTAGCTATGTGTATACATCGCTTGCAAACGGAGTAGGAACCAACGCCGATGTCCTCCTTCAGCTCGTACACATCAGTAAACTGGGCGCTGTTCCCGTGAAGCTGCTTTAAAAACAAACACAGACAAGCTGTCATCTAACACAACAAGACGTTCTTTGCCATGATACCATTTCCACCAGCAAAAATTTCTCCTGCTTGCCCATGCTTTCTCTTTTGAACTCTGCCTCCAGAAAAACAGCAACTCGCTTCTTAAAATTTAACAACATCCCACAAGCATTTTAATAACACACATTTTGCAAACAATCTCCTCATCCAAAACAGAACTGACTGTAAACACTAAATATTGGTCAATCTTTGCCTTGTCAGAAAAGTTTCCCCCCAAAATGAAGAGTTACCTGTACTATTGGCAGTATATTGGTGAGGGGGGATATTTTATGATCTTCTACAGTAGTGGTTGCAACAAAACTAAATCCTTTGAAGAGCTGATGTGCGTTTGCACTCGGTGGGACTCCCGGAGAATCTAGTGGCATAGACATTTGATTAGCACGGCTACATCTTAACAAGGCTGTTCTTTAACATTCAGGAGAATGATATGTGGGAAGAAACATTTTGAGGTAAGGAAAGCAAACAAGGACAACTCTAGATGCTGAACAAATCTTCTAGTCAGTTACCTGTCTCCTTTTATTTTGTAACACACACACAAAGCATTCCTGGGCTTTATCTAAAACTGCAAAACACTGCAGGAATGAATGGATGAATTTTTTAGGATGAATGTTTTTAGGAAGACGCTTACTGAAGCACAACTCTACTTATGAGAAAGAAATTAAGATCACAGTATTATACTCAAGGACTGCATCACAGAGCAGAGTAGGTTTTGCTACTTAAGCAGTGTATGTGCTGCTGGCAAGGCAGAAGGGAGGCAAAATGAGAACATTCCATTAGCAGTATTAGAGAGTGATGAGAATCAAATTTGCTCAGATTATATTAAGGGCTCCCCTGAATTCACTGCTTGAAATATCACAGTAAGCTCAGCCTGATAACCGATAGCCTGTTAGAACCCCAGACGTTCTCCAAACACGCAACAAAGGGGTTTGAAAATTGGATGCAGCAGTAAAGACAAAAATTCACAAAAGAAAACCTGAAGGGAAACTTGAAGCATACGAAACAATAAGCGTTTGCACTTCCTGTCTTTGTTTCAAAGTTCAGTTACTTGGAAATTCTGGTAGTGCAATAATCTAAGGAGTATTTTAAAGCTGTTTGGGACAATTTGAGACGCTTTGCAAGTGACCCAGTAGTACAAGTTCTCAGTGCATTGCACATTTTCCCCACCCTTCCCTATCTTGAATCACCATTCTCTCAAGAGCAAAGTCACATCCAACATGGGTAGCAAGGGGAACAGCTCAATGAAAAAGTTACTGTAGCGCTAGTTTGAAGATTTAATTTTAATAATTATAATAATGAACAGGCTCAAGAAAGTTTCTTAAAGCAAGTAATTTTCAGTGGAATACTGATCCTAAGAATAACCACTGCTGGAATCAAATTTAGTTTGCTTTTAGTATTAAACACTTCCCCCCGCAAATACTGCATGTCTGACAGTAAACCATAATTAACAACCACAATCCACCTGTTAATAATCCTTTTTTTTTTCTTGATGAGTCAAAGTATTTCAAAGAATACAAAACCCACTGAGGAGAACATGTTCCTTCAAAGTGCTGGAACCCTGTTGCACACTTTCCCTTTAGTTTTGCCCCTGGCTTTTTCTCCAGGCAGTCTTGTTGTAACATGGATATGACCCTTCTTGTCCCACAAACCTCAGCAATCTATAATCATTCACAATTACCTTTTGGTGTTTTTGCTGTGAATTCTGGATCAAAACAAAAGGTATCTTCTGGCTTTCCAGAAGCAGGTTTAAAAGGGGGTTGAATTTCTCTTCTGAATAGTTTCTAAAACAGAAGGACAAAGTCATATAATTAAGAGTGAATGAAACCTGTGTGATATAATTTTGCGAAGCTAAGGGGAAAGCAACTCAAATGTTATTGCTGTTTTCTGTAACTGAAAACTCCACTTGCTCATCAGGACTCTATGGCAAACGTTGCAAAAACAGCTAGAAAACCACCACTTCAGAAGTAGAAAAAAAGAGATAAAGAGAAGAATAATAACAACAAGCTTTAGAGAAACAGCTGAGCACACTACTGGCTGGCATTGCAGGTAGTCCTGTCAGCACACTTATTTTGTCTATCCCTCTGTTGGCATCACAGAGAGGGAGTGTTTTAAGAGTGGATTTATTTGGTATAGTGCACCTTGGGGTTGAGAATATTTCTGGAAAACGCATCTCAAAATATTAGAGAGCTGCAGAAGAACAGCATAAAGGCACTTGTTCAAAAGTTCAGCAAGCAATCCTGAACTCATACAGACATCTGATCATCTCAGAGCACTAGAGTCCATACTTTGACCGTGAATGGAATAGGACTGATAAAACAGGAATGTGCTGTGGCTAACCAGAGAGAAGTCAGAATTATAGTCATGGGGATTTCTTGTGCCCTGCATGGAAGCATTAAGCGGGCACATCTTGCATACGTGGAACACCAGCATCCTCTCCCAACTACAAAGGCTCGATCACACAATTTAAGCCTTAGAGTGTTGCAACTCTTAATTATTTAAAAAGTAATTGTACAATTTATAATTAATACTCTCTATACCACAAATACTACAGCTCCAGATACCAAGTAAGATTATAGCAGAAGCGAGAATGTAATGGTCAGCAGTACTGCAGTGCTTATTGTGTCCTATTCAGATGCGAAAACGTATAATGCTACAACACAGAGAAGTTCAAAATAGCTTTATAATTCAGATAATTTTGTACTTACATTCCAGTCAACAGTAGAAAAAAAGGGATGTCTCTTGATTTCTTCAACTCCATCTGAACCAGCTCCTGAACAAAGCAAATACTTTAGTTGAAACGCTTTTGGGTGAAGTCTTTCAAGACTGCACTAAAAATTAGTTCTTTCCTAAAAAATGTGCACTGGCGTGGTTATTTGAGGGAACTTCAATCTACCAGATGTGGGCTGGAAATAAAATACAGCAGAAACAGTCCAGGAGGTTTCTGGAGTGTGTGGAGAAGTTCCAGCATTTATTGGATGCAGGGGGAAACACAGTGACAATGCATGTGGAAAAGGCTGAGGTACTTCATGCCTTCTTCACCTCAGTCTTTAATAGTCAGACCAGCAACTTATATGTCAAAGATCCAAATAAATTAACCAACCTAATCTATTCGACGGGTTCCTTTTAAACAACATCCTCAAAAGACTTTGTGCTTCAGGGCTGAGGAACTGAGGCATTCCAAGTTTTGCTCTAAAGGAAAACAGAACAAGTAAGAGGAAGAAATGTACATCTTATTAAAAATTGTCTACATAGACTCGATTGCACAATGTGATGTATCAAGGATCTATCCCAAAGTACACATGTAACTCATCAACTTAAAAGTTTCACATTATATGAGTGGTTTTAAAAAAAAAAGAAAAATGCCACCCAAACAAAAAACACACCCAACCCAAAACCCCAAACCCCACCCAAGCCCCCCAAATAAGCTTTATGCTAAAACAGAGTAAAACAGTTATCTCAGGAATATGTGTTTTCAAAGATATCTTCATGCCCCCAGGAAGTTATCACCAAAGTACCTCTACTAGAAACAATGCCAGGAGCAACTCATCAAATCCCAAATTCCCTGCCCCTGAAGTGACAACTAATACTCCTCTTGAAAGAAGTACCTCAAGAAGTAGCTCCTGAAGCCATTATATAAAAGTTGACTAATTTTACCAGGCTTATTTTATGAAGTCAATTATGCTAGAGCAAGAAACTCTCTTGCAGAACAGTGGTGTCACCTAGAACTCCAAGTGAGCCAGTGACCTAATCCACTGCTGTCACAGGTAATGGCACTATAAACTTGCACTTTCTGTAAGGGCATGGAGTGGCAGGATGAGGGGGAATGGCTTTAGATTGGACAGGAGATTGGCCCAGGTTTCCCAGGAAAGCCGTGGCTGTCCCATCCCTGGAGGTGTTCAAGGCCAGGTTGGATGGGGCTTGGAGCCCCTGATCCAGCGGGAGGTGTCCCTGCCCATGGCAGGGTAGTTGGAACTGGATGGGCTTTGAGGTCCCTTCCAACCCAAACTATTCTATGATTCCATGGTATGTTGATAAGAAGAGAGCTGTTCTCTCATCCCTTCCCTGACTATTGCCCTCCCAAACGGCCTATGGCTCCGCATGTGGTCTGAAGGAAATTCTTTGTTAGCTAAGCACAAATAAAGATGAGAACATATTTACCCAACAGCTTCACTTATTAATCACCAGTTTACCCAGCCTGTCCTGTTAGACAGCTTCTGATGTAACTGAGGTAATTCAATATGAAAAATGGGAGCACGTCAGTGCGCTCCAGATATACATACACAGAGCAACACCTGATTAACCACTGCTTACAGAATAAGGGATGCTGTAACAGTAGCAAGAGAGTGAGACAACAATGTGGGTGATAAACACTACTGCTCTAACTCACTGTACTGTTTTTATCTTTATTATACACCTACAATGAAAACACAAGTTCATCCTGAAGATATTAATTCCTATAGATATCCAATTGGCACCGCCTGGGATCTAAACCTTCTTGAGAAGGCTTAGCACTCTTGTTGCTGTTCTAGCTTAATGCTCTTTAAGCACAAGGAGAAATATGTTTTAACAGCCTGTTATTAAAAAATCACATTTTCTAACTTTCCAAAAAGCAAGAAGATATACTTACTTCAGTATCATATTCATAGTTTCATTTCGATCTTTACCTTGAAATGGTAGCGTACCAGTAAGCATTTCAAACTGAAAAGGACAAATATTAATCTAAATCACCAATCCTTCCCGCAGCTGCTCAAACAAAGCGTTCAATGCTGTGCTCTTCCCTGTCGTTACATCACACAACTGCCTCAAGCTTTTAAAAGACAATCAAGAAACTTCACAAAAGTAGAAATTTGTTTTCATCAGCAGTTTACATGGTAGCAACAGTAGCAAGTGTAATGCAACGACAATGCAGGAATATTTTACATCCATACTTTGATGGATGTAATAAAAATCCCCTCCATAACCTAGTTTCACATGTTGCTGTACTATGAAAACAGTGAAAACAAGAACATCCTAAATCAGTCAGAATCAATGTGCATATTTCAGCCCGATGTTCTAACGTATCACGGCAAAGGTCTAAGTGTTAGCAGTTACTGGTTGATTTCACCGCTCTACTCTGATATCCATTCAACAGGCTTAATCTTACAAAAGTGCAACTAAAATCCCATCAAACCCAATCTTCAGGGTTTTTTTTCCTTTAACTATCAAGTACCATGCAAAATAAATACACAAACTGAAGTTTCATACTGCCTGTAACTGTTCCGAGCTACTAATGGACCACACACATGATTTTTACAGTGCCTGATAAGCACTCCTGACAGGGTTAAACAGGTGAAAAACAAAATTCTATTCAAATCAGTTGCTATTTCAGTAGCAATTTGCTTACTGAATTCTCTCTTTCCCTTACCCAAGCATGAGACCTGGACAAGCTTATTCTAAAGAAGTCATTTCAGATTAAACATAGGCAGTGCATTTGTGACCTTAAGCAAGGTAAGGAATGAAGCATACAGTACCATGAGAACACCAAAGGACCACCAGTCAGCACTCTGGTTGTGCCCTCGCCTGTTTACTACTTCAGGTGCCATGTATTCTACAGTACCACAGAAAGAATAGGCCTTCTTCTCTTGATCTACGGATTCTTTGCTGAGTCCAAAGTCTACAACAACAGCATTACAAGAATACAGCCAGTAAAGAACTTCAGGAAAAAACAATACTGCATACAGTATCTGAAAATCAAAGTGTTGACAGCTTTTGTTTGCTTGTTTTCAGGAATATTATGTGATTATCCCAGCTCTTCATGCAACAAGAAACTGCAGATATCCAGAGATACCACAGACAATTTGTTTACTACATACCACCAAACCCTGTCTGCAAGTCATATTAAACTGATGATTTGCCATCAATGTTACTACTCAAAATAACTCAATATTTGAAATACTGCATAGTTAGAGCCTTATGATAATCAAAAGTTCTCATGTTATCCATTTACTCCCTGCTTTATTCATACAAAAAATAGGATACAAGTAGAAATGAGTTTCAAAGAGAACACAGTCTGCACAGTCTAGTGTTACTGAATGATGAATAAATAAAATCAGACTAAAAATAATTTTGTTATGTAAGAGAACATGGTTCTGCAATCTGACTCATGTTCAGTAAGGAAGTTTTGTACATCCACTCACTTTCCTCCCTAAATACTTTTTTTCCTTGTTTGAACAATGCTATTGAATACACAAGTCCTTGACATTAGCCAAGCTCTCAAGACTAGGCTCCCAAGAGCCGCTTTTTTCAAAAGGGAAACGACTGCTAATCAATAATCCCATCAATTATTACTTCCAAAAGGAAGTGAGATTTTAGGATTGAACTGGATTTAAATGTATCATGCACAACTTTAAAAATTATACATTTTATGAACATGATTTCCATCACTGTTACTCCATCAGATCTTTGAGTTTTAAAACCTTCTTCTTCTCTTGGAATCTAATAGTAATATCTATAGATCAAAACAGATAATGAAATTTATAATTCACAAGCACCATCTTAAATGTAATTTAAAGCTTTCAGAATTTCATAGTAATTCGTCTTCCAACTAGTCAAGTGTTTTGTATACATAATTTCCTAGAACAAATGCATTTTAATTGCTTCTCATGAACATTGTTCTGCAATTTTAGATGCATTTAAAAGTGATAATCCAGAAACGTAAAAGAAGAGAAGTAATATTTCAGCGGTCTTTTGTGCATTAAAACCATTTTACATCAAAAGCACCCCTGCTCCCTTTTCAAAGTCTCAGTCAGCAGCTCTTAGCCTGGGTCTGTAACCTCTTCATCTGCAGTTAAAAAGCATTTCACAGTGAATCTCACATTCTAACCTGAACAGTGGATAGTTTTAGTTACTAGCACACCACCACCTGAACTAAAGCTTCTTTAAAAACCACATTCAATGTCTGCTTTTGTATTTCCCACTACTTTTCTTTTATTTTCACCACAGCACTGAGGATCTGCACTTTACAATGATATTGCTGCTAACACTGCAACTGGATTGATACAAATATTTGCCAATGCGAAAACTAAATTCAGTGGAACCTGCGTGAACATCAGGATCCAGTAAATGACCAAAACCGTCAGATACAGCCTCTGACTTTCTAAAATACATCAATACAAGTATTTAACGTTACAAAAAGAAATACTATCCAAGTCAGGGGTACAGATTTCTTATAAAGTCTGTCCAAGAAAACATTTTCTAAATAGTGGCTCCCACATACCCCAGCCATCACTACACATCTTAGGCTTGTAACTAAAAGCTTATACAGAAATATGATCAGAAAGTGCTATACTAATAAGTGTTACCTACCTGTTAACTTGATATGTCCTGCTTCATCAAGCAAAATGCTGAAAATTAAAATTCACATTCACCAATACACATAAAGAGGAATTTTTACATACAACATTTAAAATACTATAGTTAAAAATTTTTATCTCCAGCTTATAGTATTCCATTGAAATCATTGATATATTTACATTTTATGTTCATTTACATAGTCTAACAAAAATATTTATTTTTTTTTACATCACTATAGTGGAAAATGAAAAGCAACAAGCAAAATACACGTAATAGTGGTAAAATACATTTTACTTTACTTTTCTGGCTTCAGGTCCCTGTACACAATTCCCAAGCTGTGAAGGTGATCCAAAGCAAGGGCCAGTTCTGCGAGGTAGAATTTCACATCTTCCTCTGTAAACATAACCTAATAAGAACTGTATAGATTTACCTTCTGATCTTGTCTTCAGTTTTTAAAACTGCAATCTAAAAAATAGTCCTGTCTGCCTAAATTTCAACATAAGCTTTAAAGTACTTTATGAACTCATAATTCATTAATTAACCTAGCAGAAATTATACACTAATACAGGCCAATCATCACACACACAAAAGAACCACCTGCAATACTTAAACAACTTAGCACTTGCTGCAGAGCATTAGCTAACTTTTAAGATAATAAATTTAATTGTGACATTTGGTGTTACTGACCACCAGTGCTCCTGTTGCCACAACCCTATACAGATTGTTTTTGACTGCATCATAAAATTTGGGATATGATTGCTGTACCAGGTGACCGTCTGTGTGAATTCACATTTCAAATATTTAGGGAAAAAGTAGGTATAATTTAGAAAAAAAAGAATGCAAAATAAAACACTTCGGTGAAAATAAAATGTGAAAATCTGCAGTAGGAGTTGAAGAACCTACTCTCTGCTCTTCTGAGAAGAAGCATGAAGAACCCTAGTGAGAAACAAACACTGACTGATGTTGCATATAGAGCACTGGAGAGGCATGTTTCTACCCCAAACACTCAGTCTGAATAGTTTCTAATTTCATATACAAGAATTGTACCTGCCTTGCCCTTGTCATGTTTTAACAAGTTACTGGAGAGGCTGGTAATCTTTACATGACTGGAACTGAATCTGCGGTGTAAGTGCATGATTCCCTTACTTGCTGAAGACACCAGGAACAAGGAAACAGCCATCTCAACGGTGGCTGGCTAAGCAGACTTAAATTCAGGCAACTGGGCTTACTGATTCAGTAGAACATGGATCTGGCCTTTGATCACATATGTAACCTTTTCTACTGGCCACAGAAATACTCCTAACTTCCATAATGATAGGTATCAGCATTGCGTGAACAATAAAGCTGTCACACTACATAAAATTTCACCTTGATAGTTAACAGAGCAACGTTGATACTGTTTTTCGTATACATACACAGAAGAGCAAGGGGAAACCTTGGATATCACTACTCCTTGGAGTAGCCAAAACACAAACCTCAGAATGTAATGATGCTAAATTATAAATTCCCAATAATAATTTCATTTAAAACTGCTTTCTGTGTCAAATTAAACATGATGCAAGGCAACTTCATTAAATGTTACCAATGAAAACTTCACTCATTTCACTTCCACAGCTGAGACTCTCATATTCACATTAGAATTTAAAGGCTAACTGAAGTGTTTTAATAACCTCATACTAAACCTAATTAATTTAAAATAATCCTTGTGTGGAAAGCACAAAACGCCATGGGGAATTTACCCTCCTGTGTATTGTCCACTGTCTTTCATTTACCATGTACTTTTGAAAATACCTTGTCTTCCCAACAGAAAATAAGACCCGATTTTATTTTTCTTATCTATACACACAGTAGGCGTTTAGAAGTCATCATAGAAGTTAACTGAAGTCTTCCAAAATACAAGTAGAGACTTAACAGTAAGAAAACTTGACAATTATTAGTTCTTTATTCCCAAAGGGAATACATACCTCTTTCAACCACCTAGCTATTATTATTATGGATAGACTTGCATCCCTTATTTAAGAATGCTGCATACTCGGCAATCCCAGCTGCGTTAGTGGAAAAGAACAGTTCTTCCTGCTATACCAGAATTTCCTCTATAATTAGACATCCTATACCAAAGCAGAGATTGACCTCTTTCTACCTGCTGTCCCAATAACACTTAACAAGTCGGTCGGTTTCTTTAATTTTGAGCTCGATTCTTAGACACAATCACAGTTTTACTAAGGTCAGCTATTTATAAAAAAGGAAAAATAAAAACCCCTTAAATTCTTCTCTCTTTTGCCTGTTTTATTTTTACAAAAAATATACAGGAAAAAAACACCCCTATTTCAAGGTCTTACATACTGGGGATAAAACCACCCCCATGTCACAAAAAATCACATACCCAGGTTTCCCATTTAAGAAAGTGGCTTTTCCTATGCATTACCAATATAAATGTATTTACACTGGGGAAAACACTGAAAAGCTCTCTTACTGTGAAGCTGTTGAGAAGCTGCCATTAACAATTTAGATCTTTATGAAAGGCTTACAGGAAGAAAAGAAAAGCCTTATAAACATATTCATAACACTTAAGGTAACATATAATAAATATTTGATGACAAATTTTAACCCAGAAAAAAACACCAGGCTGCATCATAGTGCCCTTCTCTGAGGGTCTCTCTCCAGCAAACAAAAATAAAAATGAAAAATTGAAGTTCCAGTGGCGTGTCAATGTTTGATGAAGGGAAGTGGTCTCAAAAACGCTCCCTGTTCACACGTTGTGAGATTAAGCACTGGGATTTGTCTGGCAGCACTATGAAATTTTACAATGCAGCAGAAATCTGTTAGAGATGCGGGCTTCCAGGAGCACCTACACTGACTATGAGCATGAGAACTATACATCCTCTTCTTTTATTGCTAAATCTTAATTTACTTCAGTTAGGTTTCCAAGCAACAGAACATTTTTAGACAAAAGAACTGTACTTTGCAGATATCAAATGAAAACTTAGGCTACTCATCAATACACACACATGTTTCCTAAGAGTGTAGAATTTATTCGAGAACACATAAGGAAAGCCTAACTAAGCTATCAAAAACTTGACTATGACAAGAAACACGTGTGAAACAGCCACAGAAGATAACCCTTCACTGACACAAAAAAGCTCCATCTAACACTGAATGGAAATAAAATATTAGGTGCTTACCTCTTTGGATAATCGTGTGAATACATCTCCTCCCCTGAGAAAATCCAGTATTAAATATAGCTTCCCTTCAGTCTGAAAGGCTTAAAAAAAAAAAACCAACAACAATAGTTGTGTGACAAAGATGATCTACAAAACAGACCTGAAAGCTTTTACAACTTGGAACTTTCAGTGGAAGACAATACTTTTGTTATGGAACTGAAATAATTCAGCAAATTCCATTTTGTTATGGAACTGAAGCAATTCAGCAATACATGAGGTAATCTATTGAATGACTACTTGCTTCTTCCCCAAAGACTATCTTAGTCATAAAGCATCATTAAAATACTGCTCTTTTATTTCTCCTCTGTCAAACAGGGAAACACCAAGAGCATGAATTACTGTGCTTTGGTTTTATTCAATGAAAAGTACAAAAAATTCTGCAGAACTTGTAAGAACTTTCCAAATCTTTAACTTCAAAAGGACTTAACCTGTAACTTCTATATACATGTGTATTTACATTCCTTTTTTAGTCCTGTCAGTTCAAGTTGCTAGAACCTAATTCAGGCACTAAAACATACACTACAAAACTAAGAAAGAGCAAGATCAGCTATGTCTTCAAGTAATGAAAGAAACGGTAGCAAAAACATAATACCAACCATAGTGCAGTTTGACGATAAATGGATGATTTACTTCTACTAATATATCTCTCTCCATTTTTGTGCGAACTCTATCCCGAACTGAGGGGAGAAAAAAAAAAGACTTCTATGAAACAAATGTATAATACAAATGGAACCAAAATTACCATGTAGAAAGTCTTGCTGCCTGAAGAAATACTTCTTGTTACCTTATCTGTTTTTAAGTCTCCCACAAAACACAGGTTTTCAGACAGCAAAACTCTACTTTGTTTCTTACTTGCCCCAGTTTACTTTTGGTCTTGTTTTCCAACACAGCCCAATATTTAGTGCTAAGCCATATTAAGAAAAAAAGCTCACATCTACATTTCCTGGTAGTTAATTAATTAACCTCTGAATTAACTATCTGCACTCTATCTATTTTCTGTCTCTTAAGATTACTTTTTCGTCTTGGACTAGTACAGTCCCTAGTTACATACAGTGGAGCTGCATCCACTAAATTGTCTCCTGAAAGCCAAAGCAGCAAGTTAGCTTGCCACGGCACCTATAACAGGAGGGAATGACTTAATGATTTTGACCACAGTCTAATTCCAACTTAACCAAGGACAACAGGAAAATTGTTTTTGAAATGAATTTTAATATAATGAAAAGACTAAACAGAATTAAATAATGCAATCTTAAACTCTGAAGGAGTACTTTTTACCACATAATTGAAGTTATCTGGTCAGAGTTAAAGTAATTCCTAAACATGAACTTACAAGTTATTCTAGAAAAAAGCTCCTGTCAGAGAAGCATTATGAAGTCACTGAAAATTACCTAAGATTTACAAAATTCTTTTATAGAGAACTATGTGCAGGACTCATTTAAGAGATACAGTTGCACTGACAACCATTATCTGAGGTTCCATTTCCAGAGAGACACGTACCTTTCAAAGAAGCTTTTTTCAATACTTTCATTGCATAAAGTTGCCCAGCATCAGGACCAATTATCTTTCGGACAAGGAAGACCTGGTAATATAAACAGCACTTCAAATTACTGCTAAAAATACTCTATGTAAACCGGACTAAAACCCATTACTATGTATTTATTTTACCTCTGTTAATACAGACAAGGAGATAGCACATCCCTAGTCCCATCCCATTCCTGAAAAACTCTGAGGAATGAAAAGAGGCCAAACATTCACAGTAAGTCTCTTTGCACAGGCAGGTTTAGTAATGGACTAAGAAACTATCACAAAGAATCCGAAAACCTCCAATTAATTCCAGACAGCTTTTAGCGTTCTCTCCTAAGTACACATGTTTAAAGGAAGGGAAACTTGCACTCCCTCAGTCAGAGTAGAGACACACACATCACCAGGCTCTCTGAAGTATTCAGACTGGTCACAACCTACACATTCTTTCCTATAGCAAGTCATTTAAATAAGTACTGGCAAATAAGTACTTCTACAAAAGTGTTTGTTTACTTTCTTGGAGAATTCTGCCTGGTCTGCCACCTCCTAAGAAATTTTTGAAGTTTAAGAACCAAGTCTTGGTACAGTTGGACTCAATGATCTCAAAGGTCTTTTCAACCTAGCGAGTCTATGATTCTGTATGTAACAGGCCGTATTAATTAATGAATTCTGTGAAAGTGGCAAGACGAAAGCAAGGAAACCTCACCATTTAAGATCAAAGCACCCTATCCCTCTGCAAGAGCAGCTCCAACAGGTTTTTCTACTCTCTTCTTTCCAGAAGAGTTTCACAGATAGCTGGTATAACTTGACACTAAGAAAAGCAGAATATTATTTAGAACAATGCAGTGCAAATACTTGCACCTTTTCTGGCTAATACTTTAGCTACCAGGTTTTCCAGTTCACAGAACTGTTTAGTACATGCTTCTGTTTCCCAGTTGTTGTACTTACAATAGCAATTATTAGTTATGAGGAACGTTTGTATAGCAAAAAATGTGCAAGTCATAAGGGAATGACAAGAGATACCTGAAATTGCCTCTCTGATCTTGCCTTATTCAGATCGTCATTAACACTAGATTTATTTTCATATATACTTTGATATAAATTATCAAATTTTTTGAAAGTGTTTTTTAAAAATAATCAAATACACTTGCCAAATTGTCCATTCTAGGATCAGAAATTCATACAATCTCATTGACTAAATTATACAGGGTTGGGAGAGAGGCTGATTTTACTTTAAGCTCCAGTTAGATGACAAATGTCATCATATTCCATGATTATCAGATTGTTGTTTTGTTCAAGTTTTGCTCAATAACTGACCGACAACTCTGCTCTCTTATTACACAGTGTTGATGCTCAAACAGTAATAGGAGTAATTTAAAATTCAGCAGATCAGAAAACATCTGCAGATTAACTCACTCAGAATTGTAAAAGTAAAGCTTTAATAAGCATATACAAATAGTTTAGAGCTTAATAGCTAGGAGCTTGTGATAACATAAGGAATACAGGCTAGAAATTCTACCTAATAAGGACAAAAATAGCTGCTGCTGTGGAAACTACTCAAGCACAATCCATTTAATTTGCAGACAAGGTCTCCATAACACCACACCTTGAGGAGATGCAATGGTCAGTTTTTCAATTACAAAGCTAAACCAAGATGGACAAACGCTGTACAAGGTGATTCATGTTAGTGAATCAAATTATCTTGAGTAGGCCAGGGGCTGAAACCCTATCAAAGGCTAAAGGGAGAAATTCAGTAACAGACACGATGTTTAACTCTTCATTTCTGTGTTAAACCCTGCACAGACGTCAAAAAATACAGCTACATAATGGGCTGTAGCACTGTCCCTTGCAAGAGCAAACAAACCGTGTGCCTGCTAAACCCAAAGGCAGATCCTGGGAAGCATGAACTGCAGAGAGAGAACAAACACTACGAAGGCTACAGCCACTGATCTTCACTGTTTGTTTTCTCTTTTCAAGAGAAAGCAACAAATAGGAAATGAGAAGAGTTCTGTTCAGCTGTGCAAGAGTTACTGTCTCCTACAGCTGGTCCCTGACAAAGCACTGCCAGGTTTTGAAGGCTCTAGAGGTCTTGCCAAACTGGTGGGACTCTGAGCCTGAGTGTTCCTTACAAAAATCTGAACTCTGTAAAGTAAGATCCGAGTCAAGGCTAAGATATCTGTACCAGACGTGCCGAATACTAAGATAGCTTAAAGATATCTTAAGTGAGAAGTAATAAATGTAAGGAGCCTTTTAGGCTCTGAAGATGGGAAGTGGATGAGGGAACTGGCAGCCAACCTTACCAGGTGAAGAAATGGTTCTTAAGCTGGAAAACTTTAAGAAATACTTTGAAAAAGAAGTCTATTTTCTAAACTATCACTTATTCACAGAATACCTTCCTAACTGCTAACAGAACAGGAAAACGGAAACGTGTAAAGATGACTGTTTATGTGCAGCAAAAGATCTAGCTTGAGATCTGCCTTTAAAAAAATAAATTAGCTTCTTATTCCCTAGGATTAATATTTCAATTAATGTGTTTCAAACTAGTGACTGAGACATTTGATTTTTAATGTCATTTCTGCAACATGACACGAAGTAACACAATACAAAAATAAGTTATTTTAGCAAAATGGCTGCCATATTTCTTCTGGAACCAATCTGAATAACTGCTCAATTCATGTCTTTCAGCTGTAGATCACCTGACACATACAGCAAAACAAAAAAAAACCCAAAATACACTTCCCAGTTTATCTACTTTATTGTTACCTTGGTTTAAGTTCCAAATCACCCCAATCATTCCTCTCCACCTACATGAATACAGCTTTCATATATTGGAAGAAGTTACACATTCACAGCATGTCAAGTACTGTTATTAAAAGACAAATCACTGTCTCCTCTGTGTCTGTCGATGTTTACTGTAACTCTGGTGCCTCCTAACCTACAGAAGATGTGAAACAACCTACATGGAGCAGAGACACTGTTCATTCCGATTCCTCACGGGATGCTGTGATACAGTCTTGAGACAGTTGAAAGTACCATGATTGTATTTCAAACAGCCATGAGAACTTGTCAACACCAGAGCTGTTACATCAAAACCATCCCAACTCCATAACCCAGATGGGAAACTCTTGCTGCTGGTGTCACTGTTCCCGTGAAGCTGCAGATGCCAGTCCAGCTGAAGCACAAAACGTGTCTCTCTCCAATCAAAGCAAAACAAAACTTTCCACAGCTGACCTCCTCAAATTTGCAACTGACTCACCCTTCTGCCTGGAGACTGAGGCTGTCACACCTCTGTCTCCAACATGATTTGGTGTCCTGCTATAAACAGTGCTCCCTCAGCACCTGAGCAAGACTGGAAAAAGATGGAATTTATCAATGACTTTCCAAAGATTCCCAGCGACTCTGCTATGGCACTGTCTTATCCATAAATGTACTCAAGCTGACCCCTCCCATGCCAAGTCAGAAAGGCCATCGCAGTAAAAAACAAAACAAAAACACCCTCCACATCAACCAACTGTCAAACTGGACTGGCAATTTTCTCCAAAACAGAGTCATTTCCACAAGCCTATCTAGCTGTACTTGGATTTGTTAGTTTTATACCTGACCTTGTAGTATCATAAAAATAAGGGAGGTAAAACATTAATAAGAAAGCTGGTCCAAAGTGGACATCAGATGAAAACAAAGTTCACCACCTTACCTTTCCAAATGATCCCTGTCCAAGGACCTTGAGTAGCTCAAACTGTGCTGGATCTGCTTTCTCACATCCTTCTTTCACGTGGTGTGTAATAGGAATTTCTTTCACGCTTCCTTCATCCTATTATTTCAAAGCAAACAAAATACAACAATGAACAGGCCTGAATTAAGCAACTCTCGTTAGAAGTGCAGGTAAATGCTGCTCTTTTCTTGCTTTTTTTTCTTAATACTTAACAAGTCTAATAAGACATTAAAGAAAGCAGTTCAAGTGAAGAGCTTTCCCATCCAACCTGTCTTAAATAAATGCATCTAAGTTTCTAAACTGAAGTGGAATTCTCAAAGAACACTCGTTTTCTTTTGTCACAAATATCAGAACTACAGCAAAGATGGATTTTCTAACATGAAATACACAACCCTTCTGTGCTTCATCTCTGCTTTAGCAGTCTTTAATTTTCCCAGTGATTTTCCTCTCATCTTTCTCTTTCCTGAAATAGTCTTAATGAAAGCTAAATTGAATTTCATCATTTTAGGTAATTATTGCTTTTCACAGCAGCAAATAATAAGTGGTCATCCAGTTGCAGCTAAAGGAATTTATGCTCTCCAAACGATGCATGCAAGATATGAGTCATCTTAAGAACTCAGCACATTCTTGCATCTAACAGAAGAAATGCAGCTCTGGTGTGCAGATCTCATGGAAAGAAAATCTTGTGTGGAGATCTTCAGAAAGCCATGGCTAATTCTGAGGTAGGTTAAAGGCTTAGTGTTCTGTTGACTTTTTCCTGTTACTCTCATCTTTATCAAAGCAAGGCAGAGCAGATGCAATTGTGAAAAGGCAAACATTTATGATGAAAACAAATCACATGATGTGCTGCAGCTTTTATGGTATTAGAGAAGCTTCTGTGAGCCAAAACAAGCAAGGTGTCAAAATAAACACCCATGAAACTACAAAATTAGTGCTAAGGCCTGCAACAGCAACCCCAGCTCACACGTAGAAAGGGAGCAGCACCTCTCAATGGCCAGTTCCTTCTACCAAATATGTAAATACTCTATTTAGAAGCCTTTTTACTTCACCATCCTAACTGGCATTCTTTAACACTGTGAAGCTCTGCATGAGAAAAGATCTTCAGGAGTTCACCTGCTCTTCTGTTTATCACCCACCTTGATTCATTAGCCAGTGACATCACACGCGGTTGCTGCGGAGACTGACAGAGTATTTCTAAATGTGAACCAAGGAGAGAAATATTTGCCGTGCAAATAAAGAACAACTTGAGAAGTATGAAATGAGTTATTTTTTATGAAGTGTTTTACTTTCACAAAAGATGTCTCTATAATTTCACCCACTCAAGTTTCATTAAAGTACTAAAAATTGGCATGACTAAAATATAAAAAGTCCCCTGCATCATCAACAAGAAATGAGCAGGTAAAGAGCCGAACAGTTAGACATAGATATATAGATATATATTTAAGGCAGCATCATTTTCATTTCTCATTTGGCCTTCGTGAACTGCAAATTTGGTTATCTTTGTGCTCTGCTGCCTGAGCGGCAAGTCTGTCTCAGGGCTCAGGTACCAGGTCTCACTGAGCTGCCTTGCACAAGAGGGAACTCTTTCCAGCACCTTCAACAGTATCAAAAGCCCTGAAAGAACTGACGCAATCATTATGGCTTTGTGCCATCTCACTTCGTTACAGCTTGACTGGTACATAGCTCCAAGGACCTAACAAACAAGCTCTGCAACATCCGTCTAGTTTAAGTACAGTGAAAGATCGAGACAACCCACTGCTCATCTTTCTTTGCTACCTGTACGATGACACTGAGTCATAAACACTGAGTTTATTTGGCAAACCACTTACTTAAAAAGTTATCATTACAATACAAAGCAGTGGCTACAGCTGGCAGCAAGATCTACTTGATACCGTCTTCCATGATCCTGGTCAAAAATACATGGATATGTGTGTTGAAAAATGACGGGCAATTTTTCCAAGCCAAGTCAGGCGTTTCACCATGTGCAGGATTCACCTGAAGTTTAGTCCAAGGTTTAGCCAGCATACAGAACACTGATCCTCAGCATCTCCTAAGCAGGCATATCACCAAGGCATGGGACAGAACCATGCTCAACAGGGTTCATCTGGGATATTTCTACGTGTAAGTCTGTCGTAGCCCGAGTATTTAAGACGCTGGTGTATCAAGTAATTCTGTTCTAAAACAGCAGAAGTTAAGTTTCTTCCAGATGAACATATATATATCAACTACTTCTTTCTACTACAACGGAAGAACAGATGACAGTGTAGTAGGAGCAACATTAAGCACTCTATGAACGGTTCCAGTTTGGACTGAGCATTTTCTGAGGTTGGAGGATCCATAAATGCTCTCTCCAGCACACAGAATCTGTTTTCCATAAAGCACTGCCTCACACGGCAAACCTTCCCAGACCAGGCACCGCCCCTCCCCAGGTACTAATTTTCCCCTCTGAGACTTAGAGCCTCTTCAGACTGGTCAAATAAAATGATGGGTTCAAAACTTAAAGAGCAGGCAACGCATCGGTTCTTCTTCAGAAGGAAGTCATACTAATGAGCATCTAAACTGAGCATTATCATGTGCACTTACGTGGTAGGAATATGGTTCACCTTCTTCCATGGGCTCATCTGCCATTTTAAGGCCATTTAGCTGGAGAGGACGAGGAAGGGGAACACAGAAAGGAAAGAGAAAAAACACCCAACATTAAGACCTAACAATTTCAAATAAGCAGAGATGATAATTTGATTGATTTACATTTCAGAGCACAGAAATGGAAACTGGTGTTCTTGCTGCTCTAATTTAAACTTCAATTTCAAACAAACACTACTACTTAGCAGTTATATTTAGCATCTCCCTTATGTATCATTTAGCATATCCCTTCATAAATGCCATTCCATGGTTATTTAATTGGAATTAATTTAAAACTCCTTCTTTAAAAGCTACCGGCACCATCCGTACAAGATGACACTAATGTAAAATTCTTCTGTTATGCACAAAATTTATGTTGCAATTGCTTTTCCAAATCTAAAATCTGCTGCTGAAACTTAATTTGCAGTTTAGGGAGAAAATGTTCAAAAACGATTTGAAGTCTTTTGGGGGCATGGGGGAGAAGTGCAAGACCAGACAGAATGGAAAACACATAGCACAGAATTCTTATGCAAAAAAATTTACCTACTTCCTTAAAAAAAAAGGATTCCTCTAAAAATTTACTTGCATCAAAAGTTATTTAAATATCCAGCAAATGGAAGACTCAACTTCTAACAAAGTACTTTAGAAACCATAGATCTGTATATCACAATATTTCTGGATTAATTTCAAATGAAACAACTTATAGGAGCAAAAAAAATATAATGTGCATCTGGACAGAAGCAAATAAATGATTTGCTCTTAAACTGAAGATCATGATACTGGCTAGCAGCTGCCTACCCCCACTTCGACAACAGCCAAAGGCTCCTGTGCCCACAGTCGCAACTCTAAAAAAATAGAGTTTAAAAGTTATTTAATCTCTCGTTAGGTAACAAACAATGCTGCTTAACAACTGAAACTTAAAAGACCCAAATGAAACAGAAACACAAAGGACACGCTCTATTTCGACATGCAAAGCATTAATTAAAAACTGGAAATACCTGACAAAATGGGTGAACCCAATTATGGATTTTGCTAGTGATAACAGCTGATTTATTTATATGTTAATTGTTCAGCATCATTGCCTTCGTGTGGCACAAATCTCACACAACAAAATATGAAATATAAATAACAAACTCAGACTTTCTGGAAACAGAAGCTGAAGCAATTAAGTTCTCGCATTGCGTAAAGACATTTTTTACCTGTATCTCTGAATTTACCTAAAATACATGCCAGAGATACTGAAATACCATACAATTGTTGGTACGAGAACTGGTAAAACATAGACTCACAAAGAATCCTGAAACACCACACAGACCATGCCTCTGTTTAAAAACAAACCAGGAAACTGGACCAACAGGTCGGGCTGAGGGACAGGTTTATACCAGCACAACCGCAGCACCTGATCAAACCCACAACCACGTCCACTGCTGCTTTCAGGACTTTTGATTTCAGGTACAGCTGAAAAGCCAAGTCCTAAACTAGAGATTTTGATAAAATTAGATTTCCAGGTTTTGTATCAAGACACTGCCACTTACTTTTAGACTCTGACCTCATCAAAAATAAAACCAACAGCAGAAGTCACGTGAGGCTTTGGTGACTTTCACTTCTCTCTAAGTTCCTATTTATTTTAGCTACCGTTTACACACACTCTCTGCACATGAACTACAAACAGCGGGTTTAACCCAACACTCAGTACACGCTCCTTGCTCACACGCATCACGTGCTGCAACGCTCATTTCTGAAGGCCAAGTATCACCAACCTGCTACCCTAAATTCAGAAACCTCGCATACGTTACAGACACCAATGCCACTGCCTAACTTGCTACATAAATTATTTCTTTTTTGCATAACCATTTTTTTTCCAAATTAGATACTGAGAGGGACGGGGCACCCACTGTACTTGTTGTCGCATGAATTAATTGGATATGCAAGGAATAATGCCAAAGTTCAGAACAGATATAACTCCAGCCTCATTTCAGACGATTCACTGCCATGTGATTTCTTTTCATCATTTCACTAGATCACATCCAAGCGTGAATTAACGTGAGGTCCATCCAAGTTGCTCGAAAAACTTATTTGGACCTAGCAGGAAAATGGGTTTCCACTCCAGGTGATCAGAAATACATTTCCTTACTCATGGACTTTAACTTGAAGTGAAATTAGTTTGTATTTCTCCTTTCTTTAAACGCAGTCAATGTTTTCCTAGTGTTTTCACTTTAACTGAAGCTCTGGAACCAATACCACCAGCCAGAACTGCAGATGCACTGAAAAGAGTAGCTTATCCAGGCCATCAGACACAGAAAGCTCTCACTGCTGGAACGGGGTTCTGAACCAAAAACCAGCACGTTACTGCCACTACATCATTCCTGAGCACACCATGCAGGCAATACCTTCAGCTCTCCAGCAAATCGAATGGAGTAAGCTATTGGGGTTTTATGGCAGGTAATCAAATGTCAGCTTAATTAACAACTTCCTATCGTACACTTTCCCTCTTCGTTGTTGCTCATGTTTGTTTTATTTTTTTCCTGTCCAGTCTCTCTATAACTACAGAGACTGGGATGTCTGCCAATTTTTAGTCCAAAGAATGTTATGTTCAAGTGCACAAATCTACTTTCACTGCCTGATATACACAACTACACTTCTATCTTATTTGTTTGGGAATGCTGGTCACTATCCATTATAAAAAACAAAGCAAAACACCACACACCAACAAGCCTGTGGGACTGCAACTCAAAATCTGGCATTTTCAAAGGACTTGTAGTTTGCTAGTTACTCAGTTAAAAAAAAACAAAAACCAAAAAAAAACAATGAAAAAAACCAAACCCCTACTGTTCTACAGTTACTGATATTGGCCCAGTTTCAGTAATTATTAGTAACCACTGTCTCTGACATTAGGGGGAAAAAATTACAATCAATTCTCATTTCCCACCTTTATGGAAACCAAACATAAAATTCTGCTTCTACAGCCAACTGGACCCCCATTTAGTAATTTAACCATTAATATGTATGCACAAACATATATAAACCAGAACTATTTTAACCTTTGAGTCACTACTTCGTAAATATCTCTGAATGCACAAATTTAATTTATTATTAAGAATTAGAAAGCACCTATCTCTACAAGAACAGGTTGTAAGGAAGCAAGTACCATTATTCTGAAGAAGATTGTTTCATCCTTGAATCATTTTGCTGTTCAGCACTGCTGAACTCCTACAATTAACTGAACGTTTTAAAAATTAACTTTCATTAAGACACAAACTAAGTTCAGATGTTCAGGCAAACAGTGTCAACGCTTTCCGAATAAAAAATTGTACAGTCGGAGAAAGTATATAAAAACAACCAAAACCACTACTTATAGACAGATGAGGTCAAAGTTAAGGTCAGACTACCTGGCAGGTAAGTCACTTACTTTTCCAGCGGTGCAGGCTGAGAGACCCAATCCTCCAACACCAAATTGCTGCTACGGGAACACAGTGCAGTCTGCCTTCTGACTTATATAGCTGCAATGGATCCCTTGCATAGCCACAACTACCCTGCTACCTTGGGAGAACATCCAGAGGGGTTTTGTGGGCTGGTAAAGAGCTTAACTACTATTGCACACGTCTTCCCTCTGATAATTACAGCAGAAGAGAAGAATCCCAGTTATTAGCAAACCAACTGACCTCCTCCTCCCCCTTAAGGACGTGTTAACAGTTCACAGGGCAAGCGCGTTATGGTTTGGTGGGTCTCAAGGTTTTGGACAAGGGAAACCAGATAAAAGGTTAATAAAAATGCCCAACTACAAGGAAAAACTGCAGAAGATGTAAAGCTGGCTCATTCCGCCCCATTTTCACACATCTTTTTTAAGCATTCAAACAGAACTGAACATTTCATAGAAAACACTGAGCTGTAATTTTATAATCATATTAATAGAAACAGAAAGCCGTTTATCACCTAGAATCTAGTCTGGCTTCAGACAGGTAAAATTTTACATAAGGATCAACAAAAGCCTCTCCATCCTCCACGGTGCCTCCTCCAAGGAGCTCAGTTCACTAAGTTACTGCGGCTACACCTCTCAGTTCTTCCCAATGGACACAAGACAAACCAGTTTGCTTCTCCACACACTGAAGTATTACTTCAAATACTTATTTCAAAATGTTAAGAGTGGAAGCTTACATCAGAAACCCCAATTATTTTGAAAACATTTGGAAAAAAAAAAATCCTTTGAAATAAATTCTGTTAAGATGATCGCATTTGTCTCTCGTTTATTTTGAATTACATCTGCAGAGAGTTTGCATCATTAATTTAATTAACAGCATATTGGCCTGCTGAGTCTTATTTCCTGAGACAGGTTTGAGAAATCGGGGCGGGGGGGTTCTGTGCTGCCAAAGTGGTGGAGGGGTTTAGTATTCTTAAGAAATCTCTAAAAGTCACTGTGAACAAAACTGACCCAGCCTCGGCTCCTTTCGCAAAAGGAAGAGGCCAGGCAACTCACTCACACGCTCTTTAAACACGCCAAGTAACAGAGGAGGACAGAGCCTCACAGCAACATGGAATTACTAATTTTCAGAGAACATTTTGATCCTTTCCATTATCAGAGATGAGGGGCAAGTTAATGTGTGTCTCATGACAAGACACAGACCTACCATAAGCACAGGGATCACTGAACCAGTAAAGGACTGGAAATCTTGTTGCTACCGCCTGTCTGGGACAAGACTGTAACTCCGTAATGAAAGGGTGTAAAGCAGCCACTCTGGAGATGGTTTTAGTGGCAGATTAAAGACTACTGGGAAAGGGTAAGCTTTAAACTTGACGAAAACAACATATTTCAAATTTTATTCTTAATGTAGTAAAGAAGTACTTCTATGTAAACATGCAAATTGTATATATTATGTGTTAACAGATGATACCATTCTTCTGATTTAGGGTTACTGCAAAGTCTCTCCTGTGGGAACCAAGGTGAGTTACCTCCAACAGATCCCCTGCTCCTTTTAGAGAGTCAGAACACCAAAGCAGGTTTCCAAAACCATCTTCAAAATCAGTAAACCAAAACAGATTCATTATTACTGTATTGCAGCACTTTTCAATGCATAAAGACACTCATTGTTTTCCATTTAAGAGTATTAATGTGCTTACATTTTTACTTTTTTAAAGGCAGTTTGTTCTCCTAACTCTTTATAACCTTGTTGCAGCGCCTGAGGGCACTTAGTTCAAGTTATGTGCGACATTTGCTTTTTTCCTTAGCACAACACCAACTAATTGTGGAGATTTTCAGAGATGCACAAAACTAGGTAGCTGAGTCATCCACGTCACTGCCAGTAATTACTCACAAAGGAGTTATGCAACTCCCAACACTGACAAAATTCAGCGGCCTTTGACGGAGCAGGCTCAGAACACACTGAAGAGGATGGACTGAAAACACTGGCCAAAATCAAAGATGCATTTATTGAACTGGCATGGGCAACAGATCATGAACACAAGCAGCAAAGCTCAACTCATGAACACACCTTCTGGAAGGCAACCTTCAGCGCAGCCTCGTCTTCCAGCAGCACACTTGACTTTACTTTCCAGTCACTGTTGTTTCAGCCCTGTCTTCCTCATCACTGTCAGCCAATTATGTTACTGGCTCCTGAAGCGTTTATTTCAAAACTGGAGTATGAGATTGCATTTATGCAATTTACAGTATTCGCTTATTGCAAACAGTGTACATTTAACTGCATTATACTTTTCCTCTTAAATGCGAGGCTACCTCTGTGGAAATAGCAGAAAATTCCAAAATTAATGTATTCTGCCCAATTCCAAGTCTTTTTGCATTTCATTCAGCTTGGTCAATAAAATTAACATTTAATTTTTCTTTGTAGACTGCAATCATTAATAATCTACAACGGTTCAAAATAATCACCACCCTCATACCTACTTTTATTTCCAGGAAAATACTTACTAATCCTATATTTACGAGGAATGAAGTTCACTCAGTATTTGAAGCTTAAACTGCAAGTACCCCGACCGTTCCTTCCTATTCGTAGGGAATTCCCAGTCACAAAGCTGCTTCGCAAGCAGTGCCGTGACAGGAGCATAAGGACAGGAACTGAGCAGTGTATGGTGCACAACATAACCCTCAGCACCTCAAAGGCAACCAGTGTGGAAAAGCCTAAAATAATTTCTTCCAAAAGTTCATGTTGGTTTTATGTCTTGAAGCATGAAATTTGTTTCCTGCCTTCCAGATCACATTCTTCCCTTGCTAACTGTTTTGACTCCATGAAGTCAACACGAGGGCTGCTTCACTGGAAACAGCTATTTCTAGTAACGTAATCCTCAATTTCGTCAACAAGCAGATTCCTCAGAGAGAAAGGTGTCTCTCATCTTTCCTCCTATGCTACAACTGATGGACGAGAGCACTGGTAAGCAAGTTAAGTCTTCAACACACAGGATGATTTCACAGTAATCCTGTCGCCTGTGCTCCCCCGTCACTCCAAGGTCACCGAGATCTATTGGATCGCCAGCATAAGGCTGCAGTAAGTACTACAGGCTATAATTAATTCTAGAAAATTTAATTAAAGAATCCAAACCAAAACTCATTTCAACATTAAAAAACCTTTGGTACATGCCCAAACGATGTGAACGTAGAACTTCAACACATCCTTAAGATGCATTAAATAAAGTGTTATGACAATAACAAGTATTTGTTAATGTAATCTGGAAACTTCATACACAACTTGAAGAAACCGAGTAAGTGAAGTCTCAAATGCTGCTAGCCAAATATAACACGCATGTAACAAACTCGACGGCTCATTTTAATCAGAGCCCAACCAAAATGGTTCTACACAGACCCTGTTAAGTAAGTAGTTCATGTACAGGCTTGAGGAAAATACAAGTTATAGAATGTCGCAAACAGTTGCCTTCAGGTGCCACGAACACGGAGCTGTTTCAGTTGGACATCCACCACCCTCTGCTCTGTCAGCTCGATGAGCGCAGCTTTCAGAACCAGGCTCCCACAGCAGCACGTTGCCAAGCTCACGTCTCACTATCAGCCCAAGCCCAGTCGAGTGCTTGAAGACAAGTCCAACATCACCACCGTCAGCAGAACTCCCTGCCTGCCCTCTGCTAGGCTGGGGCTGGTTCTCCAACCTCTCGCTAACGCCAATATAAAATTTACAGCAAAATGTACACGACACTGAAAGCAGCACCAGCCTCACTGGAGGGGGTTTTGTCCAGGCCAAAAAATCCTCAGAGATGCATAATAACCACAAATATTCCCCTTTCAGCTGTAATACTCCAAGTTTGATTATTTTAACACTGATGTATCACAATATTCTTAAAGAACAGATCATCAGGGCCAAGAAAACTCTCAGGCCTTCAATCAGCTTCATACCTTAGCTCCAGCACACTATTTTTACAAATCATAAGATTAACAAATAAGCCTTAATACTTCTGCTGACTTTTTAATCCCTTCCCATAGCTTCACTAACATAATTAGGATTTCTCTAATATTAAGGTACAGGATTGTGTCAAGTATTATTAGATCATCAGAATATTTTAAAGTGCTAAAGTGTAGCAGCCACGGTGTAGAAATGCATGTTTAGTAATTATAGTACTTAGAAGCGGAACTCTAGACACAGCTGCAGAAAATAAATTAAAGAAACTAAAATTCACGGCTTTATTCCTTTCATGAATTACTATATTTTTCCTTTCTATGTATAAACTTTCATCAGAAAACAACATTTCAATCAGATCCTTTAAAGGACACCCTTTCAGTCTTCCCAAAACTTTATCCTACATCTCTTTGCACACTTTGTACCTAGAGGTGAATTTGCCACAGACATTTTTACTTTCGATAAGGCAAACCTACCGCATCACAGAAAGCAAGTCTGACCAGTTTTAAGCAGCTGTACATAGATAACATCTTTTGTGTGCCTAATACACCCAGGTGTAATCTTTTATTTGTCATACCTGACAACACTTGATACGCAATCCTACGCTTCTGATTTAAAAGTGCCAAAGTTTTAATACCGAAGTGTTATATTAGAATCAAAGAACACAAGGTTGGAAGGGACCTCAAGGATCATCTGTCTGACCATTTTAGGCGATCTACAGTTTAAATGAGATGGCCCAGTGCCCTGTCAAGCTGAGACTTAAATGTCCAGTGCAGAGGGATCCACCACTGCCCTGGGAAGATTATTCCAGTGTTTCACAGTTCTCATGGGGAAGAACTCTCTTCTAGTATCCAATCGGAATCTCCCCAGGAGCAACTTATGCATATTACCCTTTGTCTTTTCCATGTGACTCCTTGTAAAAAGGGAGTCGCCATCCTCTTGGCAGACACCCTTTATGCACTGGCACATGGTAATAAGGTTTCCCCTAAGCCTTCTCCTCTCAAGGCTCAACAAACATTCTGCTGAGATATGTTCATTGGTACAGTACAACCAGTTTTACCATTTATTTTCCTTTAAGCAGCATTTGGTACTTGCTTATGGATGCACAGAGAGAGCTAAGCGATACCTGTGAGACACTAGCAAAGCCGTTCTTCGTTCTTCACAACATTTAAGCACCACAATCTCAGTCACGCACTGCTGGCTCTTTCAGATAGTTCTGGCATGATAGTTATCATGCAGTTATTCTGTGAAAACGCCAAGGGACCTCATCTACCGACAATCTACCTGGATGTCCCCCACAAAGATGATCAGAGGGCTGGAGCACCTCTGCTATGAAGACAGGCTCAGAGAGTTGGGGTTGTTCAGCCTGGAGAAGAGAAGGCTTTGGGAAGACCTCAGAGTGGCCTTCCAGTATGGAAAGGGGCTCCTGTAAAGCTGAGGAGAGGCTTTTTACAAAGGCCTGGAGCAATTGGAAGGGAGAAGATTTAGATTAGACACCGGGTACAAATTGTTCACAATGAGGGTGGGGAGGCCCTGGCCCAGGCTGCCCAGAGCAGGGGTGGCTGCCCCATCCCTGGAGGGGTTCAAGGCCAGGTTGGATGGGGCTGGGAGCCCCTGATCCAGAGGGAGGTGTCCCTGCCCATGGCAGGGGGTGGGACTGGATGGGCTTTGAGGTCCCTTCCAACCCAAACCATCCTACGATTCTACGATTCTGTGATGTGTCTCCAGATTAGCACAATGACATTTTCAGAAGTTAAAGCAACTTTTCGCAGGCGCTATGGCCACAAAACTGAGAGTTTAGGAAAAGCCTCCAGACTGGGAACTGGTAACATTAACGCTGTCAAGACAGCGACACACAGCACACCAGCCCCTAACGCTGCCCCGCAGGCGTCCTCCCGGCCAGCCCGCTTCGCTCTCCCACCGCACACACGGTACCGCGGCTCGCACCTGCGGCTGGGGGCGGGGAGATGCGGGGCTGGGGGTGCGGGGCAGGAGGTGCAGGGCAGGGGCTGGAGATGCGGGGCTGGAGACGCGAGGCAGGGGCTGGGGCTGAAGATGCGCGGCTAGGGATGCGGGGCTGGGGCTTGGGAGCTCGAGATGCAGCGCTCGGGCTGCGGGGCTGGGTCTGGAGATGCGGGGCTAGAGATGAGGGGCTGGGACTGGGGGGCTGGGGCTGCGGGGCTCGAGATGCGGGGCAGGGACCGGGGCTGCGGGGCTGGGACTAGAGATGAGGGGCTGAGGCTGGAGATGCGCGGCTAGGGGTGCGGGGCCGGGGCTTCGGGGCTCGAGATGCGGGGCAAGGGCTCAGGCTGCGGGGCTGGGACTGCGGGGCTGGGGCTCGGGCTGCGGGGCTGGGACTGCGGGGCTGGGACTGGGGCTGCGGGGCAGGGTCTGCGGGGCTGAGGCTGGAAATGCGCTGCTAGGGGTGCGGGGCCGGGGCTTCGGGGCTCGAGATGCGGGGCAGGGACCGGGACTGCGGGGCTGGGGCAGGAGCTGCGGGGCCGGACCTGGGGGGCTGCGGGGCAGGGGCTGCGGGGCTGAGGCTGGAGGCGCGCGGCTCGGGCTGCGGGGCCGGGGCTGCGGGGCAGGGGCTGCTGCTGCCGCGGGGACCCCCGCACTGACCTCTCCGGCGCTGACGTAGAGCTCCATCCTGCGGCCGGGGTCGGGCTCGCCGTCCAGCGTGGCGCAGGGCACCATGCCGCGGGGCGGGCGGCTCCGGGGCGGCCGCGGGCGCTGCTGCGGGCGGGCGGGGGCGGCTCCGCGCTGCGCGGCCCCGCGCGCACCCCCCAACATGGCGGCCGCCGGGGGCGGGGCCCGCGCCGCGGTGACGTCACGCGGGACGGAGAATCCCTACCGGGAGCGGGGAGGTGGGGGGGGGGGGGGAAGAGCCCCGAGCCCGGTTCCCGAGCCCCAACGCGGGTGGAGGCTCCAGCAGCGCCCGGCAGCCCGATCCCTGCGGGAATGCTTCCCGATATCCAGCCTAAACCTGTCCCGGTGCAGCTTGAGGTCGTCCCCTCCCGTGCTGCCGGCTGGCACCTGGGAGAAGGAGCAGCGCCCGCCTCACGCCGCCTCTCCCGGGGCTCCAGGGAGCGATGAGGCTCACAGAACCGCGGAATCGTAGAATCGCTTGGTTGGAAAAGACCTTCGATGTCACCGAGTCCAGCCGTACCTGTCCACTGCTAAACCAGCCCCGAATAATTTGTCTGCCCAGCTTTTAAACGCCTCCAGGGCTGGGGACTCAACCACCTCCTCAGGCACCGCTTCTGGCGCCCGAGAACCCTTTCGGTGAAGAAATTTTCCCTGATGTCCAATCTGAGCCTCCCGTGGCACAACTTGAGGCCATGACGGTCTCTCCTCAGCCTCCTTTTCTCCAGCCCCGGCTCCCTCTGCCAGAGCCCCTGTTCCCCAGCCCCTTCCCCAGCTCTGTTCCCTTCTCTGGACGCACTCCAGGGCCCCAACGTCCTTCTTGCAGCGAGGGGCCCAAAACCGAACCCAGGGGTCGAGGTGCAGCTTCATTAAATCTGAGTAGAGGGACACAATCCCTTCCCTTCTCCTGCTGGCCGCGCTGTCTCTGGTATGAGCCACTGGCCGCCTTGGCCACTTAGAATCATAGAACCACAGAATAACCAGGTTGGAAGAGACCCACCGGATCATTGAGTCCAACCATTCCCATCAAACACTAAACCATGTCCCTCAGCACCTCATCCACCTGTCCTTTAAACCCCTCCAGGGAAGTTGAATCAACCCCCTCCCTGGGCAGCCTCTGCCAGTGCCCAATGACCCTTTCTGTGAAAAATTTTTTCCTAATGTCCAGCCTAAATCTCCCCTGGCGGAGCTTGAGGCCATTCCCTCTCGTCCTGTCCCCTGTCCCTTGGGAGAAGAGCCCAGCTCCCTCCTCTCCACAACCTCCTTTCAGGTAGTTGCAGAGAGCAATGAGGTCTCCCCTCAGCCTCCTCTTCTCCAGGCTAAACACCCCCAGCTCTCTCAGCCGTTCCTCATAAGGCCTGTTCTCCAGCCCCTTCACCGGCTTCATTTCTCTTCTCTGGACTCGCTCCAGAGCCTCAACATCCTTCTTGTGGTGAGGAGCCCAGAACTGAACACAGGATTCGAGGAGCGGTCTCACCAGTGCCGAGTACAGAGGGAGAATAACCTCCCTGGACCTGCTGGCCACGCCATTTCTGATAGAAGCCAAGATGCCATTGGCCTTCTTGGCCACCTGGGCCACTGCTGGCTCATGTTCAGTCGCTGTCAACCAACACCTCCAGGCCCCTCTCCTCCAGGCAGCTTTCTAGACAGACTTCTCCTAGTCTGTAGCACTGTAGCACTTGGGCCACTGCTGGCTCACGTTCAGCGGCTGTTGACCAGCACTCCCAGGTCCTCCTGGGAGCCACTTCCCAGCCACTTGTCCCAAGCCTCTAGCGTTGCATGGGGTCGTTGTGTCCCACGTGTAAGACCCAGTGCTTTGTTGGGCTTTGTTGAGCCTGCGTTGGGTGCCCGGAGCTGCCCTCGCAGACCCGCCTGGCACAGCTCCCTCCTTGAGAAGGTGGCACCCAGGGCAGCGCGACTGGGAGCAGGGAGGCTAGAAACAGCCGGCTCAGCTCTGTTTGTCAAAATTGGAGGTGGCAGGATGTGGAACACAGGGTGGGAAGTGGGAAACCAGAGCCTGGATCCTCCCAGGTTCTTTGTCAGATGAAAAGCGTGGTTACAGGAGAGTGGAGCAGCTTCACCGTGGTTACAGACACCAAGGGGTGGACTCCTTTGTTTCCAGGCATTTGGAGAGAAACACAACAGCATTTCCAAACCTGAGGGGGTACAAAAATGACCACGGATGAAAAAATAACAGTTCTCCATCACCATTTGATTTTAGAAGCTGGAAAACATTGGATGATGCTATCCAAAATACATGTTTTAGGGATAGAAAACTGCCTCAATGACACTGAGTTTTTATTTAAAGACTCTGTATGACTTTTAAGTAAGCCCTGCGCTTCAGATACAGCTGGCAAAAGAGGTCTCAAACTGTTCCTGATTGCAGGTAATTTTGGTGAAATTAGCAGGACCAAGGGAATGAGCTGGTACACCCCATCATCCAGAATGCTTTCCTGTGCTGATTTTTCTTCAAGTCAATCATCGTCCAAAACAGTGCCCAGGATAAGTAATGAAGTGCTGCTGTAGTCCGTGATTAAATTAGAGCAACCTGTTTCACCAAGCCAACCATCACCGGTTCCCTGTCACTGAGCCTGCTGAAGAGTTGCCTATTGTGAATGTGTCATTGCAGTGACAGCCAGCTGGCACGTCGGCATTTACCCAACAAACCTGTTTTTAAAGGTCTGTAACTCAGCTGTGGAAAAGAAATGTTTTGGATTGAAAAGGGGAGCCTGTACCACAAATGTTCATCCTGCAGAAAATAAAAAGTCTGCAAGAAAATGCAGGACTAAAGTTACCTGCACTTGATATCAAGAGGGAATTTATATTTTAAATATAGAACTGTTTAGGCTGGGTCGCTTGTAAACATTGTTGTGGTAGGATTGTGCAAAACGAAGCTTTTAGATCAATTAAGTGACAGGAGCCAGGGACAAGCCCCAGCTTTGTGGTCCTGTGGTTCACTCACAGCTACCGACCCCGGTGCTTCTGTTTGTACAACTGGTGTGCATCCACAAGACACCAAAAGGCCACAGTTTTCTGTGAGATGAAATACTTGTGTACCTGAACAGTGCCATGATGCAGAACTTAATTTAAACATAAAGGAAATCAAGTGAGAAGTGACTCTTTCAATGTGCTTGAGTTCTCAGCAAGAATTCATGTCTAAAACTCGTGCTGCAGATGCTGTTTCCCTGAATGTGACTTTTCCTATTGCCTCAAACAATAAGGGGTTGCAAATAAGTGTTCTGCATCCCAAAAGTCTTAACACTATCTGAGAATTTCAGAGAAAAGTGCTAATCAAATAAGTTAGGATTGTTATTCATGTCAAAGCCTATAAATGGAACATTATAATATACGGAGATATAATGACTGAATAAGAAAAAGTAAATTCTTTCAAAGTAACCACTTTCTAAATATTTATTCACTTAAACATAAATTCTATGACATGGCAAAGTTGCTGAGAATGGTCTTTTACCAAGCCTAATAGGAAAGGAATAATAATAACTACAACAACAATAATAATAATAGGTATCTGCAGCCAAAATTTAGCTTGTTCAGGGTCAATAACAAGCTCCAACCACTCGGTCGTCCCTTTTATGGACCTCAGGGCCGTGGCCAACTGACAGCTTAATTCGCTCACTCGATTTCCCTGAAAGTATCAGTCATACACTTGGAAATAAGAACAACAGATTATTTATGGGGTGAAAAAAAATCCCTGCAAATTTGCTGTGTGTCATTCCTAGCAGAATGTTTCTCAGAGAGGCAAACTGTAGAACTGCATTCCCTCTTAAGTTTTTGCTCAATCTATCAGCTTTGTCCCTAAACAGGATTATTTTAGAAGAATCCTGCAAACTTTGTGTTCGTTCACTCAGAAAAATTTTCCAGAAAGGTAAAACAAGAATACTATCATCAGGCCGGTGTCTTTTGTTCCCCTCTTCCCCCGAGTTAATGATGCTGGAATCCAAACCACACTGACCACGGCAAGTGCAGCAAAGCTCCACCCTGGAAAGCAGAGCAGAAAGAACAGTGTGATACAGGAATGTGGGAACAGTGTCTTGTTCAGCAAGATCCCAGGGAGGAAGCTATACCAACAGCAGAGTTTGAGGAAACTGTCCAAGCTGAGGTGGAAGATTTTTATTCTGTTTTTATCACAACAGCAAAGGGCCAGAAAGAGAACAGGTACAAACGTACCTTTTGTAGGTGCAGCTCAAGGCAGACTGTGAACTTCAGTATAAATTGTGAAGGTGGTTTGCGGGGGGTGATACAGTTAATTTCTCAGGGCAAGTTTACTGAAGTTCATTATCATTTAATCTTTTGTACAATACCATTTAACAACACTGGCACAGTCAGAGCAGTACAACTCTTTCCTATTGTGTAGATGAATTTACGTGGGTACAAAGCATGCTTCTGTTAGTGTGATTTTTTCTCATATGAGAGGAAAAAGAACTGTCCTGATGCCTTGACAATGTGTAGTTGTGTGCCTGTGTCTACACCAGAATTGTTCGGAGGAGGAACTGGTTTATGCAGAGGGGGAGGTGCTCTGGGGGCTGTTGTTAAACAGTTTCTCGTGTACTTTTCCCCATGCTACAGCGGCAAGACAAGTCACTTAGGTGTGGGAACGGCAAGAATCATTTTTATACTGTTATGGTTATGCTGGATGTATGAAGTGCAAGTGAAGAGGCCCTTACTGAATCCCTGCTTCCCTCCCTAGATCAACACCTTAAGAAAGATCCTTGATACTCACTATTTCACTCTCGCTGTCAAAGCAAACGCCCTTATTTCGGGCTATTTTAGGACCACAGGACAAACTTAGCAGCAAATTTTGCCACATTTCTCCAAAATGAGCTAAAGAATGATCTCAGCCATATGGAAAATACAATGACTTTATCTCTGCTGATCCCATTGCTTTGACAGTAGGGGATGAAAACTGCAGATAGGCACAGTGAATGAAGATCCTAGTAGATTTTGTGATGCTTAGCTACATTTTTTTCACTTAAAACTTTTTAGTTCTTCTTTTCAAAATGCATTTTTATTTCAAATGCCCTACAACATATTTCATCCCAAAACAACTAACTGAATGCTACAAACCAGACACATCTCAGAAGTTTGGTATGGTCAAACAAAACCTGCGTACAGTCAAATTAAAGGCCCAGTGTCCTGCCTCCAAGACTGGCTTAGAAAGCAGATGCCAGACAGAAAATACAATCAGGGGATGTGGTAGCTAAGAATTTTTTTTTTTTCCAGCCTCCAGCAATTCAGGTTTCATGAGCCGAGGGTAGTATCTTGCCCAGAGTATTCTTGATGGATATTTCTTCTATTAAGTTGCCCAGGCCTTCTTGAATGTCTTAATTTTCAACACCCATACCATCTCACAAGTTCCACAACTATACCATAGATCAGAATTATGTCACTCTGAGCCTACTCCTTAGTTTTCATCTGATGTTCTCTAGCCTTATGTTGTAAGGAAGAGTGATTAATTACCTTCTCCGCATCATTTGTGATTTTATGCATGGTATATACCCCACCTCCACCATCCTACTGTACTCTGCTCTGTTTCCCAGGCCGAAGATTTCCTGGGCTGTTGAGTCACTTATAAGTGAAGGGTGGGGACATCCCAGTTTCTCTGTATGTACTTTCACCAGTTATTTGGAAGTAAATATAAAATAAGTAGGAATAACATGCACAAATTACAAAGAGAAAGGAAAGTAATGAGCAGTCATTAGCTATCAAAGTCCCTTGGGAAATGACAAGCAACTCGGAGTAAGTTACAGGCCTACCACAGGGACTGGATTCACAAGGTGAGATCGAGTAAGGAGGGAGTTCATTTTACATCCGCAAGCAGCACTGCAGAGGTGGATGCTCAGGCTTTGTGTACAGTTTTGGAGCCTGTACTTAGAAAAGCCCATCAGAGAACCACAGAAATACTCCAGCCTCTATGCCATGACTTAGAGTGAAAACTCAAAGGTTTAGCTTTATCAAACCTCATTCTAAGTACTCATCAACAAGAATTCCTATGGTCATTCAGCTCTTTCCAAAGACTACCGACAAAATTTTAAGCAGCTCACAAACACCTACGGTTAGCTGAGACAAATGCAGGTCAGGAAAAGTAACAAAATACTAGAATAAGAAACCACAGAAATGTGAATACACCAACGGATGGCAGATCTACCACAAAAATTGATCTCTCCTTTTTTTATTTAAACAAATCTCACACACTTTTGTATTTTCCAAAACCTGCTTCTTGATTTGTCTTCAAACCTATTTAACCCTTGAAGCTGAAATCAAGCCTGAAAACATCAACTAGAATTGACAGTGAATTTTGCTCCAGAGCATGAAATAAACAATCATGATGTTTCAGTATGCAAATTTATCAACAATGATGAATACTTAAGGAACTGATTGCATCTAAAATCATTATTATCTCAAGCTTCAGGGAAGTTTTTGTGACAGCAGAGGGTATTACTTCTGAAATGAGGCAGAGCCAAAGATGTTGCCAGTTCCTAACTTTAGCTAGAGGCCCACATACCGTGCCTCAAACCAGTATCTTAATAATCTCAGGTGAAAATTCTTCCCATTTTGGAAGATTATAATTAGCTTCCTACTGAGGCATGCTTAGAAAAATATCTCAACCCGCAAGATTAAATAGGAACTTAGTATCTGTCAGAAATAATACAGCAGTAGCTGTTTGTGTCTTGCAGTATAAAGATACTCATTTAAAAATATATATATTTAGAAATTGTTTTCTCCTTACCGTGGAACAAAAGGCTTTGACTGCATGAGTAACAGATGCATTAGTGGGAATAGAGAGAGGTCGTTGAATACCACTCCAGTAATATCAGTTTAGATCTTCGGGTAACTGCTGTAGCGTTAGTACCAAAAGAATCCCCGCTCCTGGAGGAAGAGAAATCAGCATAGCTTCCCAACCCACTGCTGTTCTTGTAGCTTCTGGAGGGTCAACATGACTTGAACTGATTGCTATTTCTTCTCCACTGTTATCAAGGTTATTTTCAGGCTGTCTTGACTTTGCTTCTGTTCCAGTTGGGGCACAACTTGACTCATCAGTTCTTTATTTGGAACGCACATCACATTTCTTCGCTTCATCAGTTCTCCTCCCAGTGAGGTCACTTGTTTGTGGCCATTCAATACTTCCTGCAAGTGCCCGTTTCTCCATTTAACTTGCTTTCATACCACCCTGTGCAAAGAGTCTCACTTAAAACTGCAGTTCAGCCAGGTATCTGTTCTGTAGCAGTGTGACTTTGGGTTCAGCAGGACGTGAGCACATGGTGCAAGCTGAGGACATTTTGAAATACGTTTCAGAACCAGCATTTGAAGCCCAGCTTCTTTTCCATTAAAAATGGTGACAATATTCGTAATAACTTCAATGGGAGCATGATCATTCTGTAAGTAATTGCTATCAGGAATTTAATTTAAACCTCATTTGACTGACATTTCTTGTTTGCAAGGTATCTATTTTAGGAACAATGTCTTGCTAGTATATCTCTCTTCATCTTAGTCATGACTGATAACTGAATAATCATCTCAACTACTTTCCTTTTCTTTTCCTGCATAATGGCTTTATTGCATTTTTACCTACCAAACATACAAGAATAGAAACAATTAGACAAATAACAGTATTATATGCAGATGAGCAGGTAAGTGACTAGAACTTACTTGAAACTCTGCCCTAGGCAGGATGTCAGGCTGAGAAGCCTTTACGGGCACATACTGGTTGGTTTAAAAGACTGAGGGAAGGTGCAAGGTTGCGTTGCATGCCTGTAGCTCAGCTGGCATTGCTCATGTGTGTCAAACACAGAATCTCCATGTACCAGAACTCTGACCTGCTCGTTACTTGTCTTTCTAACACAACTGCTACTCTGCAAGAGTTAACTGTTCAGTCCTGGCCGTGCTATCCGATAACACCGCACTGCCAGCAAAGTCAAAACTGTGTATCCCAGTCACATTGTGCTTTCCCAGGACAAATCTGAAGCGGCAATTACAATGGCAATTTATCTTTAAACCCTATCTCTCATACCAGCAAATGCCACAAAGTGCTTCGCAATTCATTTCACTATCTTGCTTCTTCTACCGCTTTAATAAAAGACAGTGGTCATGGGGCAGCCGAGTGCTCAGTTAAGAAAGGACATTACTGTGACTGTTCCCAGTTCTTTGTAATATTTTCTCATCGGCCCTAAATCTGTGAGGACAAACCATTATAAGGAGTTTTCAACAAGTTGACTTTGTCACTGAAAGAGCTGCTTCTCCTTTTAATGATGAGCTGTCACAGGCATCGATCGGTAGCCATGGCAGAACAGACGAAAGCAGGAAAAAATGACAGACGAACAGACTTCTTAATGATAAGGAAAAAATACAGTCCGTGCCATCTGAGAGGCAGATTCTCACCGCCTTTGGTGGGTGGTTTTTTAGTAAGTGTTGTGTGTTGGCTTCAGTGAGAAATGAGAGCACTCAACGGAGGAAGCATCTAATAGAATGAGGTCAGACTTTTAAAAAATGGCTGTTACCCAGCAAACCAGAACATCAGTGGAGCCCTACAGAGTAAATAATAAATAATATTCTGCTCACAGGGAGAATAATGCTGCTAGGACGTACCTTGAAAACCCTAATGAAGGTACAAAGGGTCAGCTCCAGCCCAGTATAAGTTTACAGCATTTCAGCAGTTAGTGGCGCTTCACTAAATTTAAGTGAATTAGAACTGAGTTCTACAGCTGATAGGATGAGACCTTAAAGAATAGAGCAGAAAGGAGTTAGGTCTAGAGCCTGGCTGCTGGAACGCTGCAGGGAGATAAAATTCTGCTTTTATGAAATCCTTTCTTTTTCATTTTAGACATATAATTCTGATCATCAACCTGTATCTCCTAAAAGGAGGAGGAGGAGCCTTTGATATTTTTCCTGCAACCAATACAACCATCTTTGGAAGAACAGCAGAAAGCACCAGGGCAGGACTATTAAAAAGAGGAGGATCTGATTTCTTAATGCAAAAAAGTGATAAGACTCACTTTTAAAATATGCTAACAGTAATATAAAGAAAAAAAGAAATAATGCTGGGTTTGTGTGGGAAGGAAGAATATTTTAAACGAAAATGAATGACATACCTTGTAATTACAGGAAGCATTGAAAGAGATAGTCAGAATTAAAATACTTTAAATAGTGACATTGAAATATTAATTTGAAAATTTCGAAGTGCACATAAATGCACATAAACAGTGGCAGATGATAAAGGGCTGGAGTTCAAATCAACACAAAAAAGAAGTCAGCCTCATTAAATGGAAGCTAAAATTGTCGCTGAGCTCAGCAGTGAGGGCTTTAGGCAGCACGTGGCTGGGTGAGCGGTTCTGTAGCTTCAGATCTAGGGCTAAAGTGTGGATCTGTAGGGTACCACAACTGCCTTCCAACGATGCTTTTCTAAAGCACATGAACTCTGAGAACTCTTAAAAATGTAAATCAAAACACCCTTCTAAATTGTGAATCACCAAACAATGGGTTATTAAGCACAATTATTAAGCTTGCAGCAACAGAGGTAGCATATTTCTTCTGTTATGACAAAGTCCTCATTGCTTAATGGGTTTTATAAGGCAGCTATAAAGTATTTTATGCTTTTTACAGACATTTTACATCCAGCTATGAGCATTGCTTATCTAGCTTGCTACACAGAAGATGCTTTCACCCAGAGATGGTTATATCTATATTAGCAGCTACAAATAAACCCATGTGCCCATTTAATATGGATAGGTGGGGTTTTTTTGAGCAAGGATGGTGCTTATCTGAGTGCAGAAGCGGCACAAGGTTCCTGCAGTGCCCAAATTGCCCTATGGAGTTAGATAGGATTTCACTGGGGTGAAGGAGCTGTATCATTTTTCTATACAGGAGACTATTTTGACATAAATATTGTCTTCATAAAAGATTTTTCCTCCGTGAAACGTTGCGTTGAGTGCTCTGCATTTCCTTCTAACTCGTGTCACACTGATAGATCTGCAGAAAGCTCAGGGGAAATGAAAATTGCCATTCCTTGTTTGTCTGCTTGTTTGTTTAACTTCAACCCTGCAGCTCTGGTTTCTTTCAAAGCTGTTTTGAGTCTCTGGGAGTCTTTTCTAATGCTATTGGCGTGTCAAAGTGACACCTACATTTCTTTATACTCCATACAGCTGGAAAAAAAAGAGAGCTCACCTACGAAGCACCTTGGCTGCTGAGCACAGCCGAGCAGCTCTTTACCAAGGCACAGCCTCGAGAGCAGGCGATGAATCTGCACGGGTTGGTGGTTCAGTTTGAGAAGCACCTGCCAAAACAACAGCTCAGGCTTTTTGTTTCAACATTACTGAAATATTCACACACACTGAGTTGTTTTGTATCAACGCACACCCCAAGGACCTCAGTCCCTCCTCCCTCACAATGTTTTTGAGCAGGAAATCATGGTTTGAGCTTTTACAGTGGGGCCGTAACCCCGCAAACAACAGCAGGTTGTTCAGCCCTAATGCGGCCCCAAGCTCTTCTTTGTTTTCATCCTCATCCCACTCTCTATGTAAAAACATCTTCCTTCTGTTTTATCTCCATAGGAGTGCAGCACTTCTCAATTTGTGTGGCAATTTCTTCCCAGCATTATTAAGGACGTTGAGTGCTACAGAACCGGCTGTTTTGCCTCCAGACTGTCCATCTTTCAGCTGGCATCCACTTCATAGAGAGCTGTGAAAACCTTTCTGCATCGTCCTGCAGATTTCCAGAGAGATTCAGACTCCTCAGGGAGCTCCAGCCTTACACGTAGGTTCTCATAATCCTGGTGCTGCACATTCAGAAACCTCTCAGAAACAGCATTGGAGCAAGGTCTGCTTTGGCCAAGCTCTGAGCTGGAAGTCGTTGGCTTTGCTTCCCACCAACACCGGTGCCAAACAGTTCTTGCAAGAGCCCCTTAGGGCTACAATCCCAAACTTCTTCTACAAATAAGAAATACACATTTATAAGCCTGTAGTTGTATTTTAAATGGCTAACCAGCTGGAGTCACCAAAAAGTGTGGATTGAAATTATTGGGTCAGGTCTTGGCTGGAGAAATCTGGAGTGACTCAGGTTATTTCATGAGCTGGATCTGTTCAAGATCTCTTTCCTTTTTTCCTTTTAAAAAAAATATCATTGTAGAGTTTTTAGAATTATATTGGAAAATTTTATGGAAAATTATATGTAAGCCAATGTTCTTACTAGATAAGGGTAAAAACAGCCCTTAAAATCTCTTGAGCGGGAGGTTTTCTAAAGGATTGTACTTGAATTTTTGCTTATTATTAGACTGCTTTTAAAATACGCTTATGTTTTGTGCACAGATTGGATTTTTTGCATGTAATACAGTCCTAAAATGTTTCAATGAAAAATCCACCATATGTAGCTTATAGTGAGGATATAATCAAACAAGAAAAGGTTGAGTTTTATTTTTTCCTTATTGAGCCAAAAATCAACCGTCATTTCATCCCACTGATACACCTACAGGCAGCATCGTCAGCGCGGCGTGCAGCACACGCTCCGCACCAGGGCTGGTACCGGGAAGTCTGTTCCTTCTGAACCCAGGCCAAACCGAATTGGTGTGGTCCTGGATGACACCTCGTCTTCAGGTGACTTCTCCAACCCTGTTTCTGACTTGATGGACCAAGATCAGCCCCTCTTACAGCCCAACAAGGAGGCTGTTGGGGTTTGGTCCCGATTCCCACCACTCTTCGTTTCTCCCCCAAGACCTGGGTGTCTGTCTGTGGGATTTGGTGCATTTGTGACCCTGTTTCGCGGGGCTGTCCCTGCTTTACAGGCTTGTCTTCCTCCGTTATGAACTTGCACTGACGTTTTTTCTGTCTGTTTAATCTGCCTTTCTTACCTGTAGTTCCAAGCTGGTTTGGTTCTCTTCCCGTACGGTTCTTCCGTGATCTCCTGCTGCACCCTTCGTCCCTGAGATGGATAAAAAGAGGATTTGGGTGATCTCATTTTTAAACATATTTTACACCTTGTCTTGGCCTGAAAACAAGGCAAAACTCTGGATTGCTTGAGTTTGGCTCTTACCAGACCTCAGGATTTAAAGAAGCTCTTGTGTTGCTCTTGCTGTAGAAGCCCAAAGCAAGGAGTTTGGGAACTGCCCCTCGTTCCAGCCCAGTGCTGCGCTGAGCCAGTCCAAGATGGGGTGATCTGTGTGTCCCCAGTCACCCTCCAGGGTCTCCCCTCCCCTCCTGCTTCAGAGGTTTTCCCTCTTCCTCTATGCACACAAGTTTTCTTTGAAAACGAGAGTTCTCAAAGATGTGCGTGCAGCTGTGTATTCAACCAATTTAAGCAATTTTTAAACATTTTATTTGTTGGAAAGGCCGAGGAGGCCACAGCAGAGTTCCCTCCCTCCTCTTTGGAAATATCCTTTATGTAGGAAGCCAGGCGGTCACCGCTGAAAGGCAGCGATCCCTGCGGGAAACATGCAGCCGCTCAGAGGTGGGAAGGCGACATTGAGGAACCACAGAAAAAGCAAACCAAACGTCCCTTGCTGAGATAGAACTGTCACTGCCTTCTAAAGGTAAATCTCTTTAATAACTGCACGTGGTGAGGATGTTCTTTGGGGCTGTACTGAAGACCCCAGCAGAGCCAACGGGAACCTCTGAGGCCGTGTTGAGCTATTGATTGCGCGGTGACTCAGAGAGGGGCCGCCCACTGAACCCACCGCCAGCAGCCTCCTTGGGTGAGAGGCAACAGCTCCACACGCTTCCCTGCCCAGCTGTACATTTTCGATCCGCAGGAGACCTATGAGAGTGTGTATATATATACACACACATATTATACATCGACATTTAAATATAATATCCTGCCAGAGTTCTGATTTTTTAAATATCTGAAGGATGTGGTATCTTGGAAACCGATTGCCTCGAGTTGCCCAAATCAATTACAGAGTGAATCAACACATCGCTTGGGCGTGGGAGCAGTGAGCAGTTGGCGATGCTGCCCGTCCCTGTCCCTGTCCTCGTCCCCCCCGGGTGGGAGCATGTCGGGGGAACGGCTCCATCAGCCCCAGCTTCTCCTACTCCCCCACAGCAGGACACCTCGGGACACCGAGAAACACCTGCAGTTAGGGATTTAGTGTTATCTTAGATGACTTCTTCAGCTGAAAATTGATTTAAAGGTGGGGGGAAATAATTAAAATATAATATACAAAGGTGATAGGACTCTTCATTATGAATATTGGGCTTTTTATTAGATAATTGTTGAGCAAGGCTTATTTCCTTTCTGTTTTTTTCTCTGTGTCATTCCAACAAATGCACAATCCAGAGCAACAATTAAGATGTGTTTTATCCTGTTTGTTGAGGAGGAAACGGATCATAGAAGGCATCAAGTGAGCTCATAGCCCACGGATAGCTCAAGAAATGACATTTTCAGCCAAGCACTTGGGGTTTGCTAAGAAGAAATTGTAGATAGATTAATGCTTCAAAGAAATGAAATTCAGAAAACCATATATTCTGAAATGTGTTCGTGTATCCTTCTTGTGGCCCTGAGCTCACTGGGAGGGAAAAGGCACATTCAGAGCAGATTCATCCCACAAAGGGTTGGAATCCAGCCCCCTGTGCCAGCAGGGAAAGGAGAATCGGGGCTCCCGCGAGTTTCCTTGGTTGGAGTCAAACCCTGTCACTTGGCAGCCCAGGTTTCCTGTGAGGAGTGAATAACCTGAGCCACAAACAGGAGCTGAACCTGTTCATTTATTTTAGTCCCCTCAGACCAGTTTTGCTTCTTTGGGCAGCTCTGTGAGAACGCTGGAATTTGAAATAATGGGCCAGAAATGGGCTTAGGTAGCTAGGAGAGCGTGGGTTGCTGAGAAAAGAGATTGCTGAGCTAAATATTTGGCAGAATTAAGAAAACCAGTAAAGAAATATGGGCATAAAGAAATAATTCAATATTAAACTTCTGGCAGAATTCATCAAATCTGTTTATATTTCATCTCACAGTGAGCCATTCCCTTACTATTATTGGAAATAAGGTGTAAGGGATTTTGGTTGCAATGGGTTTGCAATTATGAGAAAGAGGATTTATTGACAGACTATTAAACACAGGCAAATTAGTCTGTGGTATTCGTTAGTGCTACCTGTGAGGTAAATATCGGCTCCGAGGTGCCATTTCGGTGACTTGGCCATCCCGAGGTGCCGCCTCCTGGCGCGTTTCATCTCCATTGTCCCGTTCACCTTTGATGGGGGTGATATTTGCTGTTTGCTTTTCTGAATTCCCTTTTTCCACAATGGCCTCGCCCTCACCCCCTCTGTCCTGCCCAGGAGGGAGCCCTGGGAGCAGCTGCTGTGCCAGGCACCTGGCTCACCTGGACCCGGGGCTACCTGAAAAAAACAAATAACACAAACAACTGCAATTAAATAACCAGAAAATACCTTTTTCCCTGTGTTTCTTTCTCTTCCATTACCATCTCCCCTCACCCTTTGCAGCAGGTGCACAGGGATGGAGCGGCTGCCCTGCTTGCCACACGTTCCCTCCTCTCCTAGAGCACCTTTGGTGGCCCCAAACCCAATTCCTGGTGGAGGAAACTAAACCAGAATAAGCACCCAGCTTATTCACCACGGACAAGCATTCAGTCCTTCGGCTCCGAGTAGACGTGCTGCAGAGCATCATATGGATGCAAAGTCCCTGCTGTGATCTCACCAGGGGCAGCCAGGCCTGATCCGGCCATCGCTGCCCTCACACCAGGCATGGAGGGGGCACAGAAGAGATCGTGGGGAGGCCTTTTACTCCTGAGCAGTGTTCAGCATCCCGGCCAGCGGTTCAGGATGTCCCCTTCTTCCAGAGCAATCCCTCTGCTCCCCTGCACCAGCCTCTTTCCTGGGGAAAAGAACTCCCTCTGGCTGAAGCTGGGAGTTTTTTAGCACACCCTGCACCTCAGCAGGTCCCCTCAGATGACTGCAGGCAATGTTCCACCTTCTTTCTTGATAGCGTTTCTTTAACAGGCGTTCCTTGTAGAGCCACAACATTCAGACAGGAGAGAATCCAAACCAGCCGGGAGGCTCGTGTTGGGCTGCAAGTCCCTGGATGCTTCACTTCAATTTCTGGGAACAGTTTCCTTCAGGTTTGAACAGATCCGGGACATTCTGTGTACCTGGAACGGCCTTGCTTGTTCCTCACCACCTTCACAAAAATCCTCGTGTCAAGTCTCTTTAGCTATTGGCCTGAAAACCCTATTTTGTTGTTCCTTCTGTGCAGCCCTGGGATAGCAAAACCCAAACAACTTTATGACTGATCTGGTTGCTTTGTTGCACGGGTTCAACTTGTACAGATGATCTCCCCAAAGCTTAAATCCAAACAAATCTGGAAGTGTCGTTAAGGACAGAGAACTCCCTATCAAACCTTTCTCTCTGCACCTTCACACAGACGCGTTGGTGTAATTTTCATAATGAAAGGTCAGAGATAAGGCTGCGCATTCAGCCTGATCTCAGCCTCGTCGTTACTAAATGCCAAGTTCCTAATTTGAATATTAGGTTTATTTTTTGTTTAACTAAAGCGGTTGCTCATTGTGGAATGCAAGGTGTGGGCACAATTTAAGTCCTTTCCCCACGAGGTGGCAATGCAGCCGCAGCCGCCAGCCCCGCGCACGCTGCGTTTCCCCACAACATCCCAGCTCAGCTCACCCCCTGCTTTTGTCCCTACAGCTTCAGTGTCAGGCAGACTCATTTCCCTTCTGCTTTTCAGCCACCTGCTCCCTAAGCCCATCCCCGCACAGCCCGCAGAGGCTCACACACGCTGGACAGCGACCCTCCCAGCACCCAGCGAGCTTTACCCCGGGTACCAAGCGGCTGCCCCGGCGGGTGAGCAGCCCCGGTTCATCAGTGCAGCTTTTGGAATCCCTTTTCCCAGAGCAGCCAGCTGGGCCGTGAGAGCTGGGGTGGCTGGGGCCGGAGAGCAGCTGGGGGCAAAAGGGCACAGGGCTGGGGGCAGAAACCACTTGGAAATACTTCTTGCAAGTATCTAGAGCGACAAGTTGGCCCTTCTGCAAGGGGCCAGAGCCCCTCTCGCTAATGGGAGCGAGGTGTTTGTAATCCTGTGTTGAGAACTTCAGCATTTCAGAATGCAGATGTGGTCTTAGGTCCAAGTTTTGGGTGAATTCAGCAATTTCAGAGCACTGAGAATTTTGCTTTTCATGTGTTTGGAGATTTCATTGATCGTCAGGTTCATCGGCAGTTGCAGGTTGAGAGAAAGGCTGCCAGGCTTCGGGAACAAAAGCAGCTTGAGCAGAGTGGTGACGAGGCTGAATCTTGCCCAGGTACCTCTGTCCCAGACGCTCGGGGCAGGAACCCGTCCTGGATGTGCTGCTGGTCTCCTGCCGAGCCTGGAAGGGCAGCATCCACACACCAAAGCCGTTTTACATGACGTTTCTTGCAGCTGTTCTTCTCTGGCTAGCCCTGGTCTTGAAAATAAGTTTGAATTCTTCCCCTTAATGGTGGTATCCCACTGTAAGCTCATCAGGGAGCTGTGGTGCTGCTTATATCCGTCACTTGCTCAGAAAGCAAACAGCAATTGGCACTAACAACTTTTAACCAACTTCCATCACCAATCACATGGATCGGCAGTTGGAGTCGTGGCCACAGGATGCAGCTCGGGAGGTTTTCAAGGCAGTAAATGCCAAGAACAGCAACAGCGCTCACATTTATCTGTAGAAGCGTTCCCAGGGAGAGGGCTGCAAGTTTGGTATCTGATTCTGAAAAGCCTTTCCATAGAGTAGTAACAAATTAGAATCACAGAATCATAGAACGGTTTGGGCTGGAAGGGACCTCAAAGCCCATCCAGTCCCACCCCGGCCATGGGCAGGGACACCTCCCTCTGGATCAGGGGCTCCAAGCCCCATCCAGCCTGTCCTTGAACCCCTCCAGGGATGGGGCAGCCACCCCTGCTCTGGGCAGCCTGGGCCAGGGCCTCCCCACCCTCCTGGTGAAGAATTTCCTCCTAATGTCTTCCCGCCCCTGCCCAATTTAAAGGCACTGAAGTGAGGTGTTCCCAGCACCTCCCAACAAACAGCCCCTCTCTCACAGCCGCTACCTCCCCGAGTCCCAGAGCTCCCTCTGACAGGCACCGCAACGGCCCAGCCTTTTCCAAAGGAACAAAATCCCATTGCAGGGAGCGGCTGCAGCGAATGCCGGGGCTCCCTCACAGGCTACTGCAAACCCACGGGAGAGGCTGTGCCGCTTCCCCACCTTGAGCCGTGTTCTTACAAGCACAGACACCCGTGCTGAGAGCTGCACCTTGGCAAACAGGAAGAGTTTCCTTTCTTTGAAGCCCACGTGTTGGATGAGAGACGGCTCCGCAGCCCAGCACCAGGCAGCTGCCAATCCCCGCCGGTCGCTGCTGGGAACACTCACGGCCTCTTCATCCTGCCCTGAGAGCTGGGAAGCAGTTCGATATCTGTTGGATGGAGATTCCCATTGCCTAGCGACACAGGGAAAACCGCAGCGTTAGGGGAGCAGGAGGTAAAGTGCCTGCACCACCACAAAGCCACCAGGGTCACCGAGTCCTTGGGCTGGAACTGGAATTTCACATGGCAACAACGAATACAGAAACGGAAAACGTCATATAGCAAAAGGAGTCAACCTTTATTTCATTTCTCCATAGTCCCAAACGTGACAGACGTAGAAAAATATCCTTGAGTCTAGTAGACAAATTTCCCAATGCTAAATAGCCCTTGACCCCGGCCGTCGGGGCCACTCGAGAGACGTTTGTACAAGCATCCCTTCAGGTTTGTTTTCCAATGAAAGGCTTCGCTAAACTAGAAACAATAAACTAGAGAGGAAAACCTGTCCTACCAAAGCATGCATATGCAGGGGTCTTCCAAAACTTAAACAGAATTAAGAAAGCAAACCAACCCTGGCACGCATTCGGAGGGGAAAACAATGCAGAACAGTCTGATGAAAAATTAATTAACTACGGACAAGTCAGAGCAAGTCCTGCGAACTATCTGGATAAGTTAATGCATCTATGGCACAACTTGTCACCAAAAAAAATTAAGGCGAAGACCAACATTTTATATAAAAATAGCTGAGCAGGCTTCTAAAGAAGGAAATAAGCATTTCTCATGAGGACTCTGTTAATACAGGATTATAAATACCCTTATATATACAGAAAAAACCAACCAAACGTATGGAATATCTCGCTAGGCATCCATCTTTCACATAAGCCAAGATCCTACGTCCTGGACCATCGAGGAGGTACTTCAGTTTAAGATTTATAGTAGTTTCTTTGCTACACATAGTCAAACAAATAATAAAAATGCAATATAAATATTGATTTTCACAGAGAAACTCGGTAATGAACCCAGGTTACGGAGCTTAATGAACTGGCCCAGAAAGAAATGATACAAGTTCTAGGAGCATCGACTACCTTATGTTTTGTAGGTGAAGGAAATCATCTCAGGTAGACAATAATGTTCAAACTTTCAGAATATATACTTTTTAATCAAACTGGTACCATTAGTGAAACTAAAGCAGAAATTATCACAGCAGAAGAATCACAATCTCCTCATAGATACAGCAGCTTGTTTATTTGCTAAGATCATTCAAAAATACCATTATTATGGGCATTTTAATAAATTTCCAAGCCCCAAATGTACCAGTTTTGCAAGGATTTCAACTATAAACAATCTTTATATGGATGTATCGGACTAGATTTCAAAACTATCCATCAGTATCTATAATGACATAAAAACGAGAGCAAAGAAAATATATTTTAGAAGAATTACATTAATATTTCAAGTGAAAATACCTTTGCAGCTGCTCAGATGCTGACAGAGCTGAGTGTCGCTGTGCACACTGTATTCACACGCACTCAGGAATTCCATTTCCAATCAGAGAAATGCCATTGCCATTGGAGAACATGCACTTCCCCAACACCACTCAGTGGATTTGACTTTTTGAACTGCATGTCACAAAATACGAAGATAAAGTAGAAGCTCTTGCCTACCAATAGGCAGAAACTTTTCAGTTCCCCGTCCTGTTTTGACTAAAACCCCATGACCTTCACTTCTCACAACCAGAATGCCTCGCTGGGGCTCATCCCCTCCCTGCTGGCTGGAAGAGGCACGTACATTCCACCAGCTTCCCCATGTGTTCTAGAGAAAGACAGGATGGGGAAATTGTAGGGACACTCTTTAGAAGAAGCTTTACTACAAAACACTGTCTGCATTGACATTTAAACCTTGTCTTGCTGCTGATTCCCATTTACACTCACGAGCAAATCAGAATGGTTTCTATGAGGTCATTATACAAATTGTTACGCGAAGAAGAGAAACAATAGCTGAAACAAAACCAGGAGGAACACGTTTATGAACTGTTAGGTCTCAGCAAATGGAATGCGCTATTCCTTTCCGTTACATTGCTGAGACTCGTTATTTGACTGTTGTCTCTGATAAATTAACATACGATGCAGTGAGACGCATTACAACGACCACTTCGTACCAGAATAAAGAAAACCAGCCATTCCTTACAGCAGCTGCACCAAACAGCACAGCCACCCACTGGCTGCAAAGTCCTGCACCCTCAATATTTACCACCATCAACATGTGCTGATCTTTCCTCCCTACCATCCTTATCTCCTTGCCTATATTTCACACGACAAATACTTAAGAACGGTATTAAAATAAACCAAACCAAAGTGAATGTCTCACGCTCAACTGAAAACCAAGCATAAAGTTGAAGGATGTACATTGGAAATAATTTATTGCCTATAAAACGTTAAAAAATGTTTTAGGTTCACATTTTCTGTGTGGTTTTAAGGGTGGTGTCATGGTTCAGAGGTAGTGTGTGTAAAATGTGATGCAGAGTTGGAACAGGATTATTTACTCAGCTCAGCGATACAGTCAAGTGTTCACCTGAACCCATGCACTGACCTGAAACCAGTTTCCTTACAGGAACACTCTGAAGTGCCTCTTAGTGAAGAGGATGTTCATGTGTTTTAAAAGAACCACCACGAGCCCAAATTTCTGCTGCATTTGCATCCGTCACCTGGGACCAAGACGTCACTGCTGCCTTTAGCCACACAGAAATGCTCCTCAGGCAGAACAACGCCCTCTCCTGCCATGGAAACCCCAGCTTTGTGGTACTGCCTGCTCTATTTTTTGCTCGTAAATTTTACGATTTCACCCTCGGCCAACGGGAAGGATGCAGGCAGTGGGACTGGAGGTAGGAAATGAAGCTTTTGGTTGTAACATTTCAAGTTACGAGTTCTTTCTTCCTGTTTCGGATATTCTGTGCTATTCCATTTATGCGTATTACTGTCTTTGCTTATTCCATCAGTATCCTGAGACCAACAGTCGGCTATGACTAGAGTACCTAGAGGAAAATTAGTGCTGGGCATTCGTTTCTTTTCAGCGTTACAGACAGGGCAGCGCAACAGCGATCCCACATTGGAAAGCTGATCGCCTTGAAGCAGTAATTGCCACTGCCACAGTACAGATGCTCGCAATACCATTGATTTCTCCTATCCCTTCCACTCTACGGGCACAACAGCAGATAGAGTTGTCACTGTTTGGTGACTGGACTTGCTAAGCTGCTTCGCAGTCTAAGAAGATGAAGATATAACTGGCACACTCCTTTTGCACTCAGAGGACTGCAAAGCCCGTGACCTGCTTGTCATTTTCAGAGTTTTTATTGCCTTAGTGAAAAAGAAATACTATGAAAGATTAAAGTGCAGTGCTGCTCCAAGAACCAAGCACTCAAAAAAATTGACTTTGTACGGAACCTCTGTGCGGGTTCTTTTAAATCTTAGAATATTTACTATTACTCACTCCCGTTAGACCTAGAGACTTGACAGAAGCATTGTTTGCAGGGACATGAAGAGAGGCATAGCTTCAGGAAAACTGCTTTCGTAAGCGTAAGCCAGCTTGCTAGCATCAAAGACTTTCATTGCTCCCAAAGGAGAGTGAGCACCCTGGCACAGTTTAAAGTGTCTGTCTTGTTTCCACTTTGGTTTCTTCAGAAAGACATACTTCATCATATCTGGTCTCACAGATGCATGAGCAATAAACAATGCTGACGAAGTCATCTTTCATGGACAAAGCAAATGAAAACCTTTGCAGAAAGCCTATGAAAACCTCAACGCGTCGCACTTCTGCTGTAGCAGTTATTCGAATCACAGAGCAAACCAGCACGATGGCAAAAGGGGCTCATTTCTGCCACGGGAACACCCCGTAGGGTTGGCTCCATCTGTCCTGGGAAGTCTGTGCAATGATGAACTAACACTCAAGGTGGGCTTTTACCATCATCCTATGGGCAGAGGCAATGACTATGACTCAAATCCTCATGTGCCATGGGCCCAGAGAGCCATCCCCATCGCTTGCCTTCATCTGAAGAACTTCTAGGATTTGATCTGGAAGCGAGTGTCCCGGTGACTGCATGTCAGTGCTGTGCCTGTCAATAAGATGCTTGTCAGACAGTTACTGAGATGAAGCTGCAAAAGAACAAGCCCAATACTCCCACACTGTTCTAAGGCCCAGCTCAACAAGTTTTCTGGACCAGGATGCAATCTGCAAACTCCTTTAGCACATCCCGTTGCCAGGTAAGGACACACGCAAGCCAAGATCCCCCTGTATTACCCACCACGTGTGTGATTTGTGTGTGCAGCGCCACACTGGGATGGGGAAGTTGACAATGCTCAAGGTTGGTGAAGCGTAACGTTACAGGACATCACAAGGTGCTCTTCAGCCACTGTACCACGACTACTGTTGCTGCATTGACTTAAAATACCAGTAATGGTGATAAACATTTTTTTACATATGGCAGGAAGTGCACACACACACTGATAAAAGCACAGAGCAGCTGTACAACATTCTCCTATATAGCATTTTGTTACATAGGACTGTAATTTATACTCCCTCTCCCTGAATAGCCTGTAATGCTGTCAAGTGCATCCGGGCACGAAAACATGACTGCTCTGCTATGTTTTGTCTTGTCACCTCACAAGAGAAAAGGACCAGAGAACATGCCCACAGGGATGACACGGGTGCTGACTGCAGCTAGAGGTTCAGCTGCACACCCCAAAGAGGATTCCAGCTTCCATGGGAAGAGGGACTTAAGGAATTGTTTGATCTCGCAGTACTCAATTCAAAATTACTTCCTTCCATTTGTTTGGCATATGAAATAAAAATAAGATGTAGTAAAACATGAATCATCAACGAAAGTTTTTCTGGTACGAAGGTGGATAACTTAACTGACCAGGAAATTAAGAAGTCTCCTTAGAAGTGCTCTGCCTTTTGTCATGGGAATTCAAGAGGAAGCAGCAGGAAAACAGGGTCCAAATAGTGGCAGTCACAGTACTGATTTCTATTTTTATTTCAGCAAGCTCAGAGAAAACAAGAGGTTTCATTGTCAGTGGCACAAACTTCCTATCAAGAGAGGACAGCAACAGAAAGCATTGTTAACCCAGTATAGAAAACCCTTTATAAACGATTTTTTCAGAGCAAGCAGAATTACAGTCAAGCCCTATCTGCTATTTGAAGGGCAGCACTGTGATCTTTGCTCACAAACCTCAATTAATTTTAGATGGGAGGTTATTTCAACAGGCATGTAAAATCCTGCTGCTCCTCTGCTGTAAGGACGTGTCTGCCAGCCAGGACATGAGATTCCAGCTCAGGCTGGAGGAACCTACCGCTCCCCTCCTGCTTACACACAGTGCCTCCCCACTCCTGGGATTCTACTCCCATTTTCAGTGCCCAAATTCAAACAGAGACCCAAGAGCTTCCTCTTGTGGGGTTACTCTGTGGAATAGACGGTTAGAGGTCTTTCGGGGACCAACTCAATTGCACAGCAGTCAGAACCATGAAACTGTTCTGCTTTGGGTTCTACAACAGCTCTAAAACGTGCCCCTGCCCTTTGTACAGCTGGCATTTAACAATATTGCTAAAGCTCCCAGTGCCCAAGGATGACACAGAGACAGAAACAAACCTGAAAGAACAGAGCACGCTACTGCTACTAAAAAACAGAGCTGTAGAAATGATTAGAGAGGCACAGATCAGACTAAGAAAAACCCAAAACTGTGAGTTATTCCAACTTATTAAATTAAAAAAAGAAAAAAAATACTATATAATTTCCTCAGCACTCTCACATTTCCAAGCCACCCCTTGGCCCTCCCGCTGAAGTGAAGGGGATTACTCACTGTGCTGCATGAATAAGGACTCCGAGTAAATGATTATTTGGCATAAAATCAGCCTGTGAAGGTATCTCTTTCAAAACGGCCGGCTGAAGGATATTCAGATTAGGAGTTATAGAGCATCAAGAACATGGGCATGCACCTACATGCCCTACTCAATTTTATCTGAATGTGTCCACACATCCATTTAATCAGATGAGTCCCAGGATTCAATGTCAGCGACCGCTGGGAAAGAAGCAGCCCATCTGAGCCAGTGCCCGCAATGAGGCTCACAGTTTAGAAACGGCACCTCAGGAGTTGCCAGGAAATGCATCAGACAGGGCTAACTCAAGAACAGGTCATGTCTAGAAGATCTGCAAAACTCAGTTCCAAACACCTTCCAGGATGCAATGACAGCTGTGGATTTAGGACAGTGCCATGATAAAATGGAGCAAAATTGGTGGAAAAATAGATAACCAAAACTTAAAACAATGAACAGAACTTAAGCATTCAACATTGACAAAAACAGTACCTACTTTCATAAAGAGCAGCGTAAACATCTAATTCCATTGCTACTGAGAACATCAGAAAGTTGCGTTTTGCAGGTACCGGGTTTCCCGTATCCATCTAATTTGTTACAACACTTATGATCGTTTCTGTACATTAATAATTTATTGATGATAATTCTAATTTTCAGTTAGCCATTGAAAGCTTTTTCAGCTATTTTGGTCAGCAGATGGAAGATTCAACAATCTGAAGTCACGTATGGAAAGCGCTTTAGTTTCATTTCAGATTTTCAAAAGGGTTCAAGCACAACTCATAAAAAGCCCGTTACTCTACTTGGATCGCCAAGTTTTAGTCCACCTACCTGAGTAAAAATGGAGAAAAAAATAATAACCAGGACCGGTCAGCAAGCAACTCTGAGGAATTATCTGTCTGTATAACAGGACATTGTTTACCACCCTTGGATCCCTGCTCAGAAAGACTTTGCTACAGAACAGGAGTTATTCTGGAAAGTCAGAAGTTATCCTAATCAAGGCCAAACTGTTAAAAGTGAAACCTTTTCTCACAAGGTTCTTCCATTTACCAAAACGAACATTCGAAATGCCTTGACACTGCAAGCTGTAGCCATGGCGTACACAGTTCTCCTTCAGGAAGTTCTACTTCACCTTGAGCGCTCTGTTTTTGGATCGAAGAACACTGGAGAGCAAAATGCCATTCTCTGGAAACCTACACGTTATGCAGGGTTTCTTTTCTGTCAATTAAAAAAAATAAATCACAAACTGTCTGAGGCGTTTTTCTCTGATAGAGACGACAAACTGAATGAGGTATCATCGGGCTCCGGGGATGTATGATTGAAATCCATTTCTTCTAGTTCAGGAGGTAAGTCTGAGAGCAGTGCCTGTAAGCACAAAACATGACAAGAGATTATTAGTTATGTGTTTTTTGTCTGTTAAACATTTATTTATTTATTTATTTAAAACATGTTAAACATGTCATGTTAAACATACTGAAAACCTTTCTTGAGCTTTTTGGTCAGTGTCAATTTGGATGGTAGAAAAACATCAGCACTGCTAGATATTGAAAGAAAAATCACTGTAAGATGAGGTACCTTAACTAACAATCCCAAAAGTTACTTAAGTCATTGTGGAACCAGCTCAAAACAAGTTTTTCTTCCAAACCAGATTTATATTCATTTATTTTATTCATATACTTCCAACATGCAAAAGCTATTAAACATATACAGCCATGCTGTACTGCAATCACACAGGCGACAGGACTAGATGCTGCATTTTTCGTTTCTGTGATTTATTGATTAATCTCAAAGATTTCAAGTTTACTTTTCTGTGTATTCATTTCACAGGGTTTTATGGAAAAAAAAGGGAAAACAACCATAAGCCATAATTATTTTGAATGTAAAAGCATTCTAAATTTCTTTCTTGCAAGTTAGTTTCTATTTTTACACCTGTAGAATTGCAGATTGTAAAGGCAAGAGGAAAAAAATAAAAGCAACAAAATCTCTTCCTAAATGAAGCACAAAATGTTACTCATATAAGCCTGATTCAACCCAGCATTAAAGGAAATGCTGTGTGTTAAATGAAGGGCAGTAAATGTGAAGCAGCCTGGCTGTTTTCCTAGACATCACAACTCAGAGCTGGCTGTTTTCCTAGATATTGCACCTTAGATCTCACACCAGACAAATCCCAGCCCCTCAGTGTGCACTGGAGCTCTGGCTGTCCCACCAAACAGCCACACTTGTTTGTCTGTGTCACTGCTTGTGTAGATCACAAGATCTTTCTTTTGTTTAAAGTTCAGCTTCCCCTCGTCTGCGAGATGTCCAGCACAACATTGCCCTAATCATCATCTGAGCCTCTGGGCACTATGGGATAAAGCCAAGGGAGGGACAGAACACAAAATGACAAACACCTTCTATTAAAACCAACTTCTAGACTTACCTGCTGCTGTTCTTTATCGTCTGATTTAATAGCAAGTATCAAACTCCGAGTAAACGTCTGTAGTTCAAAATACTTCTGTTTGTGGTTCTCCAGCTCATTCTCAATGAACCTGACTTCTTCATTCTGGGGGGAGAAATGACATAAAGCTCTTGATATACTAAACAGCACAATTTAACGACACCTAATCATACTTGTGTTCAACTGAAATGGTTTAGCGACAGTGAGCAAAAATGTGTTCAGTGGGATTCCTGCCAAAACCAGTATTAGGTAAAGCAAAAAATTCTCCAATTTACAGAACAATGCATGCAGGCTTTGGATACTATGAGAAGTGTTTGATGAATGACCAGTAGTGCAACGCTAAACCTGGAAATGCTTGTGCCCTTTAATTGCTCATCATCCTCCACAAGAGATGGGTCATGTCAAATCACGTTAAGTGCAGACAAGGCGACTCAGAATTACTGACTATCATTAAAGCATTAATGACTTGGGTCAAAGTTTAGATCAACCTTTTGAAAAAAGCCCTGCTTTTTATTTTACACGGATGACCTCTAATTCCATTTGAGAATAAAGAAAACTAGTGCCTTGGTCTCTCCCTAGAAGAGCTGATCTTGAAAAGGCAAGATGACAGTGAGAGGAGACAGCAACTCAATTCATTATTACAGCAGGGAACTTGTCACAAAACCAGGGAAAACAGCTGAAATTCCTCAAAGCCGCCACAGATTAAAGCACAGCACCCTCTAGTGTGGTTGAGTTCGCCAAGTGTCAGCTCACCAACTTCCCCATGTTCTCTCGAGTTACAGAATGTGCATGGGTGAGAAGGCATTTTTCCAACCTTGGCATAAATATGTGTGACTGTAATTGCAAATCACTTTATATGAAAATAAGAAACTTATTAAAGATTATTAATTAAAGATTCAGATTTGATAAGTACTTCAGTTTATTCCAATTATCTCCTCTCCTTCAAACTTCTCAACCGATTGCTATGTGAGATCAAAACGCTAAATCCGTTGATCAGCGTAGAGTGAAAATTAGTGTTCTCTGGTTATTTACTTTTGCAAAGATCATGTAACCTGAATCAAGAGTTCATTTTTCAAGATCAAAGTCACTGTGCATTTCTGCAAAAGGAGCCTGCATGCTGGCTCCAAACGTGCATCATCCATGTGATAGTAATGAGAAGACAAGCACACAGAAATGGCCAACACACAGAGAAAGTAAGCAGGTTCACAGGTAATTCATGCTAAGTTGCATTTACCGAGGGATCTCAGAGGCAAGAGAAGCCTCATCCTTGCTTATGGAACCATATGGTTCATTCAGTTGGCAGTTTTGCATACAAAACGTTCCTTGATGGCTGGGTTTGGTGACAGCAAAGAATTCCATAAGCAAATTTCAGTAGACTTAGGACCTGGCATTTTGGTTTAATGGTGAAAATACTTTGTGTTTTAATACCATAGAACTCTGCTCTGATATTCATGCTCACGTTTCCAGATTGGTGTAGTTCAACACCAGCTGATACGAAAAGGTGAGAATACGTGAGGAACAGGAAGGGTTGTAACAGGCCTTTAAAAATGGTTGTTGGGTTGAGTATTTTTTTCCCTGAAAAATTCACATTTCTTCAGTCCAAATATTACTCAATCCCCTGTTTCAGGTTATAACGGTGCTGAGAATCAAAGAGGAATATATGGGCTTTCATATGAAAATTAGCTTAATGCATTTCTTTCGGATGGAAACTTAGACGTTTCCTATTTAGCAATGGCTTTGCCCAGCCAAAGAAGGAATTCAGATTTATGCCCAACACACAAAGGCACAAAGGATAATCGCTAATGTCAAACAACAAACCAAGACAGAGGCTTCTGTAGGGCATGCTGTCACAACAAGCCTTTCGCTGTGGTGACAGGTGACATTAAGAAAAGGTCACTCCCTCTCTATATTCATTCTCCACTGCCCTCACCAGGAAAACGCTGCTTGAGGGAGTGATTTTTGTTCTGAAAGGAGAAGCCATTTAATATATTGGTAATTGATTATCATTAGTAGAACGTACCTGTTTTCTAAGTATAAAAAACAGCTGCATAGACAAGAACATGCTCGATACACAGGACAGACCTGTGGAGCTCTCGGGAGAGCAGCAGCACCCCTGTAACCTTTACCATTTGGCAGAAGACAGTGGCTGTCAGGTATCCAACTGCTTTTCCTCTCTACTGCTCCCAGACACGTTCTGCGCTACGCTGTGAGAATGACTTCTTCTCAGATCCCCCCATTTTATTAGAAGACTCCAGCTGTTACGTCCCTTTTCAGAGCTGGCAGCATCCCGCTGCATGTAAAAGTGTGCTGCAGCATTCCAAAAACCAGTTCTTGCACAGAATTAAAGCTTTGGTTTAGTGGCTAAATAAATCGCTTTGTGTGGGACACGTGGTGGGAGCTGCAGATGGCTACAGGCAAAGTAATGGAACTGCTCTGCAGAACGAGGATTCTGCCTGCCTCCCTCTGGGCTGAAACACAGGCAGTCTGGCTGTGAGTGGGATGAGGGCAGAGAAGCTGCAGGCTCTCATGTGCTGTTGCTGAATTCCTTACAGATGCCTCCATCCGAACTTCCTCTGGACTAACCTGCACGGCATTCCAGAGCCTCATCACTCACCTTATAGTCCAACAGAGAACTCATCTGGTCCACTTCAGAATTACTTATCATATCACTTTCTTCATCATCTATAATTTCTATTTTCTGAAACAGAAGTAAACAGTTCATTCCAAATATTTGAAAGCATAGATTAAACCAGCAAACAACAATCTGTATCTCAAAGTGGCACAGAAGGATGAAGGCGACAGCACCTCTTGCTGCCTCCTGAGAAACTCTGGACTGAGCAGCCCCCATTAGATGGCAATCATGCACCTCAGCCACACGATCTGGGAAGAATCTGAATGGAAGCTGCTTGTACTCAGGGCTGCTGCCATGGTGACCTGGCTGCTTTCAAAGGAGGAGCTATGTGTCACCATGCTTCTGGCACTAAGTTCCATCCTATATCTCATTACAGCCTGCGCTTAATTCCGTAAGCCTTTTGTTGAAGGACTCCCCGGGGGCGAAGAAGGTTAGGGAAGTTTATTCCTCTGGAGCAAGGCAGACATTATGGCAAGTGACAGGCAAGTCCTTGCTGACCTACTTCTTGCCTACAAAAAATGAAGAGGTCTCCTTTGGCCTTCTTTGGCCTCAGCGCAAGCCAAATGCCCTGAACAGAGAGGATGTGGATACAGAGGACACTCCAAACACATACACGTGGACATTTTCCTTGATTCACTCAAATTCTTGGGAGCTTTTTGTATTGGGTTTGTAAAGATATACAAAGCACAATGTTAAGGGCCTAACTTAATGCTGATTAGAACTCAGAGTATGTTACAATTGTATTTTGAGTTGTAAAACATTCACTTTTACATCATTTACCATTTGCATGTTCTGCTTTTTTTCCCAACAGAAAACCTTGCGTAAGAAAGTTACATTAAAAGCTAATTCTAGTAGGAAAAACCACAAAATGTACACATTTTTAGTGCACCTATGAGATTTTAATTTTTATTCATACCCAAGCTAGATCTCAAACGGATGGAAGGAGTTTGAATTAGCAGTGATAAGAATGGCATTTTACCAAGAACTCCAAGGGGCAACTGCACAGATGAAACCAGAGATTTCACTGTATCTCTGAGAGGAAAGCAGTGGTACTGTAAAAAGAGGGGTTTGATTTTTTTTTTACTATTTTTCATTGGTTTAAGAGTTGTAAATATTTATGAACCTGTATATAATAAGTTAAAGCAAATTTACTATGTACTTCAGTGTGCTGTCTAATACAGTGCAGGTAAGGGCCCAAACTGGCATAAAACTTTTAAATGCTTAGTTCTCGAGGTGTTATTTCAGAAGAGGTTTCTTCTCTGCAGCAGATTTGTGTGTCTCCTGCCTGCCTGCAGGCCAGCCATCAGAAATTCCCTTCTAATCACCCCAGGGGAACCCCTCAGGGAAGGTTAACAGCCTCTCACCAGCGGTACCCACAAAGCTCACCTGGTGAAGGTAGGGAGGGTAAAAACGTTTTCTTTTTTCACTGTCTGACAGCCCAGCTGATGTGATAACATCTCAAAGGCTCCGTGTCACAAAGACCTGCTGCTATAGCTCACCCTAAGTAAAACCGTGAATCAAGTATCTTTGCTCTTAGACTCAGCTTGAGGAAAGAGACTCTAAATAAATGGCAAACATTCACACTATCTTTGTTACACGTTTGAAGATTGCAGGGCAAAGGATGGATTAGAATTTTAAATAAGAAAACTGTTCTTTTAGTCAAGTCCAATGTATTTGATTTCAATTTTAATTCTGTTATAATGTTTTCAGAACAGAGGACGAAAAACCTACTCCTCTGTTTCCCTCTTCTCATTATATCAGATTATATAAACGCAGTTCAGGTAGGCAGGAGAACTGAGTCTCTCAGACATCATCCTTTCAGACCTTTTACCTTTGTCATTTTACATCCTGCATCTCCATGGTGAACGCATCAGCCTGAAACTCCAGGTGATTATATCTGAGGTCACAGCAGGTCGTTAAGGTAAACAGAAGGGAGAAAGGCAGCTGTTTCTGTTCAGGCAACCACAGCAAATGCAGCCATGGGATTTCAGTTAAAGCAAAAGGCGATCATATATTAACAGAAGAAAGAAAACGTTCTCTCCTTTCTGTATATAAAAAGGGAAGGGAATCTCCTGTTTGCTTCCCCACTTAAGGTTGTGTGTGATTAACGTAAGACAAATGTTCTTGTCCCGCTCTGAGCTGCTGTTGTTTAATCTCTGACGCAACACAAGTGCGGTTGAGAACTGGAACCATCCCCTGTTCCTTCTGCAGATAACTTTTAAGATAAAAATTACCCTACCACTTGGGGTCTTCTCTCCTCTTCCTCCTCTCCTTTCTTCTAATTTGAGAGAAGGCAGGCTAAACAAAGGGGATATATTGCATTATTGGCCAGGACTCCTCCCTCTGCCCTTCCTTCCTTGTCTTACTGCTGTTAATTAAAAGCAGCAAGAACAACTCTGTTTGACTCAATGTGAATGCAAGTGAGAAAACAAGAAATATCTAAATAACACCTTGTCAAGGGTAGGGGAGTGAAGAATACACATTCACCCCAGTCCAACCATACATATTCTGGGTAAGCTACAGAGAGGAAGCTCTAGAGACTTTCCTAAAGATACAAAACCTCATTTTCAATTATTACTCAGGGTTTTCTATTCTCACTCTTTTACCATACTAGGTATTTATAGAGCACTACCCAAGCGTTGTGCTTTGCACTCTAGAAAAGGACACTGGATTGTTATAATACAGAAAAATCCGTATATTTCAATTTCTGCTGAATGTGCATAACTCCACTGTTTTAGCACTTTTTGTACAGTTTTTTTTAGTGCTCAATCACCTAGGAAGGACACCTCACACACTCAACTGAAGTTTCTACCTAGTGAAAACTGCTGGTACTGGGCAATAACTTCAGCATTAGCAATTAAGAAGGTCACACCAGTGGAACAGGAAAGGTATACATACCACATTATCAGTGGGTTCTGCATTCTGGTCATCATCTTTGTGACCGATTTCTTCATTTTGAAGAGCTTCATTTGTCTCTTCTGCAGAAATAAATTAGCTTTTCAGATTTCATTCAAATTTTACGCTGAAGGAATATTAACATCTTTACCACTAAACATGTCACATCTGCTAGACACAAAAGCAAAGTCATATTATCAGTGTCTATTCATAAAAAATACTGTTATGTGTTATTAAAAAGATACCATATTACAAGTATTTCAGGGCAAATTCATGCCAGTGCTACTTGAAACAACATCAAGTACCCTCCTGCAATGTAACAAAACCTTCCTGGTTTGAGGTTGAGGTTGGAATACACAAAGGTGATGAGGAGTTTCATATCAGAGGTGCTCAGAACTTAAATTATCCTTAAATTTCAGCTACAAGCCCTAGATGGTACCATTAGCCCTAACTATGGCCAAGGTGAAAAACTAAGACAGACAACCATATTCCTCCGTATGATGAAATCTGTTTCTCAGATTTACTCTAATTCTCCACGTTTAATATACTGTCAAGAAGAACATGGTTGATAGAAACTGCAAATCAGAAAAGAAAACAAAACACAGAGGCAAGACAGCTATGATAAAAAAATGAAATGATGTCCCTAACAGCCAGGCTGTTGATTGTGAACAGAATGCTTCCAAACGCTGATGAAATTCCACAGTTCTACAGAGGGCAGAGCTTGTGTTTAAAGGGTCCAACAGCCCAGCTCGGGCACCTGCAGAGGAAAGGAGGCAGCAGATGTTCACGGGGGACTGAGAGAGGGCAGGTAATGGTGCAGGGGTGGGTTGCTTCCATGCTGACACCAGGTAAGGGAGTTAACTGGAGTTAAACAACAGCTGCAGAGAGGACAATACTCTAGGCCAGATCGTAGAGACAGTTATTGTTTAAAATTACTTTTCTACCAGTTAAATATCTCTAAATGAAGCAAATTGTATCTGAAGTTGTCTCAAATAAATTTATCTGCCACAGGCTGCAATCTCAAAGGAAAATTTCTGCTAGCAGCACAAGCCCCTGGGTCCAAGTACGAGAACCATAAAGCAGGAGGCAAAACCCAGCCCCATTGTTAGACTCAGAGCAGTGAGGGGTCACTGCAGATGCACCGCGGGGACGCTGGAGCAGTTGGAAGCACCAGCCACTCGGTAACACTGACCCTCACCGCTTGGATTCAACAGCCAAGGGAAGCCACTCCCTACGGCTCTTTCAACTCTTTGAGTGTTCAGCCTCAGCTGACATAAACTGGCACAGCTGTACTGGCCCCCCAGAGCCATGTGTACCTACACAAAGATTTATGAGATCTTTAATGCTTGGGTTTGCATTTTCTAAAAAAAGCTTATTAAAAAAAAAAGTACACACTACATTTTAAAAGCAAGTGCCATCACCACTCTAATCAGGTAACTGAAAATATCTTTTTCCTGTCTTTGAGAGTGGTTTCTGTTGTTATTTATTTATTTATTTATTTAGTGTCAAAAGCTGCAGTTCTCAAGCATTAAAACAATCATGCATCGTGCCTGGATGGTACGCATTATTACTGGTGGGAATATTCTCCAGGAGTTCCCCTTAAACTTGAGCTGCAGCAGTGAAACCCACTCCTTTGAACTGCAGAAATGAACAGAAATCATTCTTGTGGTAGAATAAAGGAAAGAAAATGGGATTCCTGAGTGCTGTGGAAATCCTATAGTTTTCTTCCATTTCCTTAAGCCTTGACTCTAATAATCTACTCATATTCTCACAGCTTTATCCTGTTCTAGGAAAGCCTCGTTCAATAGACGTGGTGTTATTCCTTGCTTTAAGCTACAGAGAGTTCAGACTCTTCCCCTGTCACCATTTCCTTTCAAGCAGATCTGACTAAATCAGTTCCTTCCATACCTCCGGCAAATCAAGGACTCTTAGATTCTGCATCTCACTTGGCTTTCAGTCACTTGACTCATTTCTTTATCATCTTATTCTCTTTACAGGACCACATGACAAAGCTATCACAACTTCATTCCCAGCAGTTTCCTATTTTTTCTAGTTTTCTTCCTTTAAACCAATCCGACAAAATGACAAGATCAGCTCTGGCATATTAAGCTGCACCAGCATGCACTAGATCAGACTTTCTTTTAGGTTAGAGAGCAAAGGCTTTATTGATCTCTTCTAATCAGAAGCACTGGGAGCAATTAGCTGAGCTTGTGAAGCCGGTGCCGGTGCCGAGGGGCAGTTCATCTGCCCCAGGCTCAGAGTAACAACACACAGGAGGGAAAGGGGGAGATTGATTTAACGTGGGCATGTGGCTCTGGGAGGTGGGGTAAAAGGGAATTAGGTTTAAGACAGTTATCACTCAGGATCATGCAATTTACTGAGAACACACAGGCACCCTGCGTGTGCAGTTCTGAGGCTTTGAGCAGTCCCCTGTCACCGACTTTGATCTTTTCTGTTGGTTTGTATTTGCTTGTCAGAGACCATACACGCACTGCAGACAGCTTAATGGCAGTGGAGCCACACCGACACCCTGGAAAGCTCTTTTAGTTCAGGGCCAAGTCAAAGCTCATACATCTTCTGAATCTATCTCATCAGCATCAGGAAAACTAACCCTACAGCTCTGGTCAGCTCAGAGCAGGCAGGTTCACAGGCATTACTGCTTGTTTAGATGAGCATCGTTGGTGAGATTCAGGCTAACAGGAATGGACATTCGAGCTGGCTGTGCAGACCTGGCCAATTAACAGAAGACATTTTAAAACCCGGCTTCCTAGGGAAGTCAGACATTTGCACTGCCTGTCCTGCAGTACAAAATCAGCTGCACCAGTAAACTGTGAACTTGCCATTTAACTTCAGATGAATCTGGCAGAAACAGAAGTCTTTGATAAAATGTTTCTGCATGCTTTGTGATAATAAAACAAAAAAAAAAATCATATAGCGAGAAGCAGAAGCAAGAGACCAAACAGTACCTTTGGTACGTAGGTAACTTGTGACTGTCAGACACGCTTGAAGACATTTTTGAATGTGTACAACAGAGAATCAAAGCATGCACACATTGCACAAAAGTGAAAATACATACAGTAGTAACTGCATTTTCAAATACCTTGTGAGCTTCCTTCAGATAAGCAGATTGATACTTCATCATTCCTATCATTATCATCCCCCACTTCGGTAGCAGCTTCCTCTCCTGGATTAAGTGCTGATTTAGAAACAAATTCAGATTGATCAGAGAAATCAGCAGGGCCTCCTCTAGGGGGTGGGACCTCAATCCCCATTAAACGATATTTCCGTCTTCGATTCCCAATCCAAGTCTTGTAAGAGAAATAAACATGAATGATATCAGAAACTATAACAAAAGCAACAGGCCCACAACCGAGCGAAATTAGCCCATCTAGTCTATAGGAACAAGCGTGTAGCCACGATTCACAGAAGGTGGTATTTGACCCTCACGAGGCTGCTTTTCGGAATACTGTGTCCAAGCTCAGTCCTCCAATACAAGGGAAAAGGGAAGGTGCACAGCAAGAGGAAAAGAAGCAACAGTCACAAGCTGCAGAAAGGGAAGCTTTGACTGGAATTAAGAAGTAAGAACAAATAATGTTTTACACTGCAGCACTGGAACAGTCTCTCTATAGGAGTCTTTGTATCTCCACCCTTGGAGGTACTCAGCATGTTACAACATCGTGAGAAACATGACCTGACTCTGAAGTCAATCCTGCTCTAAATAAAGAAGAGGACTAGGAGACCTTGTAAGGTCTCACCCCACCTAAATTATTCAATGAACTTAATCTTTGATCCAAGTTCTCCCGCTCTGCAACTTCCACAAAAGGACTAGAGCATCCAATGACCCAAACGCCCCACCTCTTCTAGGATTTCCTACAGCACGGAAGAAAATGTCCAAGGTGATCGCCCTGCACCACCCCACTTTGATAACAGAACATCACTCACTTGGTAGAATGAAGTTCAGAGCAATATTATCCTTCAGTCCTCTTTGGTTGGAGTCTTTAAGAAACACTGCTCATAGTAACTGTTTCTAAGAGGATACTGTAAACAGTGGTGGGAAATGAAGAGGGTCCATGACCAAGGAACCCAGAAACTCATTCATGATTGGACGAGTGTGGCAAAATGCCCACCCTGTCCATAAGGTCTATGTTCCAACAGAGGTTACCAAACACATTAAAACATAGGATTCTTTTTTCTTTAAAGATACATTAAACACTGTTGTCTTATTTCAGAAATACCTGCATTGCCTGTCTTCCTTGTCACCCTTTCCTTAGCTACACTTTTGATATAGAGCATGAAAACGTTTAGTAAGAAACTTGATTATCAGTAGACAAATTAAGAAATATTAACAACAGTCCCAGCTACTAAAGAGAGTTTCATACTGTGCCAGCCTTGAAAAAAAATTTTTTTTAAAGCTGGATCTCTAAGTAGCTAAAAGGTGATTTGCTTCACAATATTTTTGGCAAATCATTTTTGTTGGGTGACATTTGCTTTCTCAATGTGCTGATTTTCCTCTTTGAAGAATGCAAAACAGGTACACATAGAGCTACCTAAATATTTTTGAACATTATATACAGTTTAAGAGAAAAAAAATCCACCCTGTAATCCCAAAGGGCCCCCTCCAGACCTGTATCTTCTTTCCAAAAAGTGTACTGCCACTCTTTAAATTTTCCTGTAATCTTGTGATGGCAATAAATACTGCTAACAACTATAAAATTTAAAAGCAAATCTGCTTCTTTTTTACTAAAAAATTCATGAAAGAATTGAGGCACTTGGGAAAGGCAGACCTTGTCTTTTTACACACTTTTCAAAGCAGAAAGCCTTCATTCAACATACTGAATATGTTATAGAAGTTGAATGTATTTTTATAGCATCTCAGATTAAAACGGGAAAGAAAAATAATAAGGTTCCACAACCTCCATGCTACATTTAAGAGTGAATATTCTGGAGCAGTAAAACAATGAGTGCAAAAGCAGAGTGGTAATTCTATGTAGGAAACCAGCTTAGTAGTTCTAATTATATGCCTAAAACCTTACCTCCTTCAAAACTTCAAACACCACCTGCAAAGCGCCTGTGAGCAGACTTATTAAGCCTACTTAGGGCAGGCACCAATAAGCTCAAGCAGCAACTTCCCCAGCTCAGCAAATGACTGACTGGCCAGAGCCAGGGAAGAAAGGCAGAGGAGTCCAGGCAGAAGGAGCCATCGCATGTCTGCCCTCAGGCAGCTTCTGAGCAAGCAGCCTGGCAGGGAGCCACTTAAAAACATGATGACAGCTCTCCAGATATCGGGGTTAGGGTGTCAATGTGCTAGAAAGATTCTAGGTTGGAACTCACTTAACTGAAAAAATAAAGATGAAATATTCAGAGCTGTTTTTCCAGTGTCTCTCTGGATCACAAGCCAGCTCCAGTCCAGGCCAAGAGTCCCAACCAGAAAAGCTGTTGGTCAGCTGGGAAGAATGAGCACCTTGCAGCAAATGCTTGGTTTTGCTGTTAACATCAGACTGAAGCACTGCCTTCAGGAATCCAGATTCCAGGGGATGAGCTGCTGGGAAATGGAAGGAGGTGTCTCTAGCATGTGCCAAGTACCTAGAAGGAGCTCTTGGCCTTTTATGAATGAAAGCGTTACGCTTGATAAAAAAGTTGTCATGGACTTCTTTATAATCCTCGTTTTTTCTGAGGAGTTTGATAGCTGTCATCCCTCTTTCTCAAATATCTCGTGTCTCACTGCCAAGAAGGCTACTCTGCTTTCAGATGCTATTTTGGTATGAAGGAATAAAATTATTCAAGCAAAATATAAACAAAAATGTGTGTCAGTAACTACAACCCCCCCCCCCCCAAACAAATGTAATCAGCAATAATTATCATGTAAGCAAAAGATGTATTGTAAATTAATGAAGTATCGGTCAGATTTCACTTATTTAAAGATGAAATAATGGGGGGTTTTGGTGTCTTGGGAATATTTGAAGGACATTTGAGGGTGCAAATGAGCATGATGCTGACCAGCAGTTACTTTGCAAGTCCACTCTTCTACCAGAAGCAGAAAATCTATGGAATAAAATGCCCTGTTCAACCTTAAAAGATTAAGTCCATAGTTGCAAACATTGTCCTTCCTTGCACTGGAAAACAGGTTTGATGCTTTCATTGCACTGGAAATCTTTCAATCCAGTAAGGGTGACAGTGATCACTCATTTCTACTGCTGGAATGGCAACATTTATCTGGACAAATCATGAAATTCCATTAAAAAAGCTTTTAAAAGGGAAAGATGGGGACATGTATTTAATGGAGTTAAAACAAGCAATATGTGTATGTGAATATTTATTATCATAGAATCATAGAATAACCAGGTTGGAAGAGACCCACCAGATGATCGAGTCCAACCATTCCTATCAAACACTAAACCATGTCCCTCAGCGCCTTGTCCACCCATGCCTTAAACACCTCCAGGGAATGTGACTCAACCACCTCCCTGGGCAGCCTCTGCCAGTGCCCAATGACCCTTTCTGTGAAAAATTTTTTCCTAATGTCCAGCCTAAATCTCCCCTGGCGGAGCTTGAGGCCATTCCCTCTTGTCCTGTCCCCTGTCACTTGGGAGAAGAGCCCAGCTCCCTCCTCTCTACAACCTCCTTTCAGGCAGTTGCAGAGAGCAATGAGGTCTCCCCTCAGCCTCCTCTTCTCCAGGCTAAACAACCCCAGCTCTCTCAACCGCTATATTTAATTGTATTATATTTGTAGACTGCATATATTTAGGAGGTGTGTTATTTGATGTATACATATTTGTCCTTATTACTATTTACACATGCTACTCTTATTTCCATCACAAAAGGAGAAACAGTCGCTAGTTGCACACTACCTAGCACTCAAGGTACAGTGAAAGAGGCAAAAAAGGATTGAGAGGGGAGAGCTTTTCCCAGCAGAGTCCCTCAGTCCAGTTCTTGCAGTGCAGGTATCTACAGAGTGTGGAGATGCTGTGGACACCCGTCCTACAGCTGGGACACAAACGATGCACCTTAGAGAAAGAACAACAGGAAGCACTGAAGATCACACACATCCTGCAGCATTAATTCAGCCCTTACAAACCAGAAAAACGGTGCAGCATGGCAGAGGACCAACCTCTACTTAATTCCTGCTGCAGTTCTCACCTCTGCCTTGCAGAGGAACCAGAGGCAGGACAGATTCCGGTCACAGCCACAGTCACTAAGAAGAAAAGAAATGTTTTTGTCCATTCACTTGTGCATGTCATGCCAGAGGGTCCCATGGACCTGACCAGAGCCCAGCACAGCTGCCCTGAAGACAGAAGCATTTTAAGCAGATGCTATTGTACAGAACTTCACAGTGCCATCCCGTTTGTGCCAACGAGCGTGTTCGTAAGGGAACAAAGGGAGGTGAAGTGTGAGTGTCAGTCTCACTGCCCTGTGAATAAGGTACTTCGTATCCAGGAGTCCGTTTTGCGTTGCTGTCAATGGAAACAGCTTCACCTTTCAGAAAGCAAACTGAAGAGCTTAGAAAATGTGGAGCAGCTTTGTTCTCTACAGAGAAGAGAGTAAGTCCTTACAGCCTCCAAAAGTCCAATTCATTTTTTTATAACACACACGTGCTCAGGGAAACAAGCAGGTAAAGAAACAGATCTGTGTTCAACACTGAAAGTAGCTTTGGTACCACTTTGATACATTGACCCAGGAGAGATCTCCACAAAAGCAGCATTTCAAAGAAGGGCTCCTAGTGCTGCTTTTGTAGCAATGTCGTAATTTTAAGAAAGAAGTGGAAAAAGGATGAAGGCTGAAAGGACTAGTCACAATTGTCATGCCTGTTATGAAGGAAAGGAAGACTCTGATCATGCTTCTGTACTGACTGCAAAGACAGTCGGACTTTTTTTCTGAAGGGTGGAAAGACTCAGAGTGAGCGAGACACCCACAGCTTGGGAGCGATGACGGATGCTCTGCAACTGGGAATACAGTGGCAACAAGTGGTGCTGTACCAAACCTCCCACCCTCTGGAACTGATGATGTGCAATGGTCTCAGGAGTCAGGGTACCTTCACCAAACACGTGCTTGCGAAAGCAACCCTTCATCAATGACACCCACACAGATTATCAAGTTGAGTGACCCAGAACTCTTTGCCCTCCATCACAGCTCAACCTGGCCTCAAGACAGTCTTGTAGGATTTTTTTTTCCTGTTTTTGAGCACTGTCTTTCATATGCTTACAATGATTTTTTCCTATAAGCATTAATGAGAACTATCTTCCCCATATCTTTAGAAAGGCTCTTTTGTATCTTAATAGCAACATAAAGAGCACTTTTCAGTCTCCTGAGATACCCCTAAAATATGTAACACTTCTACTGAAAATCTTACTCAGGTCCAAAGAGAATGTCAAAGGACTCGTAGTGCTACTTCTGCTGCTGATCAATAAGACTCTTACCTGAGGGCTTTTTTCTATATATAGACTGCAGAAAGAGCAAGAGAGCGCTTCCTAACATGGTCATTCATTATGTAATACATGAAATCTATTTTAAGCTTCCTCATGAAAGTTTTAAAGGCTTTCATCTGTCCTATTTTCACTCCTGCTACAAGACAGGGGAAGACACTAGATTTCTTACCCGCACTATTTCACAGTCAACGTTTAATTCTGCAGCCACAGCTTCAATTTTCTCTCTGCAGACTGAGCCCAGGCTGGTCATGCCATTGTCCCAGTATTTCTTTAGGGTAGCTAAGTCTCGGTCACTAAACTGTGTGCGGTCCTGTAACTGTAAGATAAAGAAAAAAACAGTTAGATGAAAAAACCACTCTGCTTAGGCTCTTCATTTCATTTCCAGAGGTCTTACATACAGTAAGACACACATGTTGTACCGTCTCCGTGCTTTTTTTCTCTTTCAGCTCTCCCTTAAGAATTTATTTTTAAGTTTGCTTTTTAATCCAGGGCAGTATGTAGCTCCCTGGGATTTGCTTTAAAGGCAGTGGCAGTGCTAATGCAAGTTTAAAGCACTTCAGCTTTGTTTCAACTCCACCTGATTTTTTTTTAATTTGTTTTATCTCACTCTGTAAGGCCTCCCTGAAAATAACTTTTTTTCCCCTTGTGCTGTTTACCCTCTCCACCCAATTTATGCAAATTATTCCTTAAGGCTTTTCAAGTTTCTCACCCTCCCCCACCTAAAGTTCTTTTATCTTACTGCAAACTACAATACATGCATAATTCAAAGGATTCTGAGTTCCTAAAGGGAATACTTTAATGTTTACTTGGTAGGCTTCAGAGTTTAAATTGGTTCCACCATTTATTTGCGAGGTCCCTAACTCTTTGTGTATATTTATCAAAATATGTGATGTTGGATTACTGATATAAGGAGTAACAGTGAGAAACAAATCCTAGACATCCTACCTGGTGCGGGCACACAGCACCATCCACTAGTATAACTCACACGCTTTAGCCCAGAATCTTAACTAAAATCTACATTTTCTTCCTACTAGCCCAAGGCTGTCATCTCTCCTGCTTTCAGGAGTGCAGAAATATAACAATAAAGCCTGCCCTAGTAAGTGGTAGTCACATGCGCCACATCTGTCACTCTTTCTACAGCTGAATTTTGTAAGAATTAATCAGGATTTCAATATTTGAAATCTGAGTTTACTCATTTAAAACCTGTAAAAGTTAGAATGAAATAATTGGTCTAAAGAAATTAAATGAAACAGAATGAAATAATGGTCTAAAAAATTCTGCAGAACTAGAATCATTTGACATCTTGTACAGTTATTGACTTTAATTTTTCTTAATCTTCAGAAAATGGCAATCCTTGCAATCTTCTTCCTTTAAAGATTACTGTTTCTCAAAATATTAAAAGCAATTCAGTCTCTTTAATGTATGGACATAAAGTAGGGATATCAGAACCTTGTCTCCTTAAAACAATCCCACGTGGTCCAGTAAAAATAAAGTACTGGTTATATTCCAGTATGGTCCAGTATTAACTGCTACCAGGCACTCGAATTTTCTTGGCTATCATTTCACACATTCAAGTACAGAATGAGAGAAGTGGTTTCCATCCCAGCCCTCCATTAGGTGCCACCTCATGCCGGGAGCGCAGGAGATGCGGTGAGCCTGCGGGCACAGCACGCACGCTGCCCGGGAGCAGCTCTGCTCCACACACCGAGCGCCTCTCAGCAGCTGCGGCACAGGGGATGCACCCCCAGCCGGCGGGATGCACTCTATTTTAATCTAAAAGGAATCCAGCTGGCACATTTCAAGGCTTCTCTAGGATGAGCAGTAAAGTGCAGTAAGTGGACTTCACCTCAAGAGCAGCCTGCTGAGCAAAGCTCAATCCTGGATGCCCATTCACCCAGAGCAGATGCTGGTTTTCCCTGCATGCCTGACCTGAGCTCCTCCTACTTACAAGCCATTTTCATAGAACAAGAGTCTAGTTTAATCTCCTGATCCCTGCAGCAATATCTCCTTTTATAGCTGCTGGAAAAATAGGTTGCAAGTTCTGAAAGTGATAGGAAGAGATTGCGCTCTGCAGTTGGGGAGTGGCAGCCAAGTGCTGAGGAAAGGGAAGGCAGAAAGGAGCACGACAGCAATGCTCAAACTACATGGAGAAGCAAAGTCCTTCTGGCCTATCCTGCTTTTCTGAACACACAAGTGGCTCAGTGAAACTTCACCTTCTAAAGTACCCTGAGTGTTTTTAGACATAAATAAATAAGCATCATTCTGTGTTGGTTCTGGAGAGTTCACATCAGCAATCCACCACTCACATCTTTTGCTGCAATCTGCGCTTATCAGGCAAATGAGATGGAAAATGTATTTGTATCTAATATCCATAGCTTAAAGAACCTCTCTGGAATGTGGCAGGGGGTTGAAGGCAATCTGCTCAATCTTACTTTGCCTGTGAGGGAGCAACCCCGGTTCACGTTGTCTTCTCTCACCTTGTTTGCGGCACTGGTCAAATTTGAATAAAACCCAGAGGAACTACAGCTGATGCTGGACTGAGTTCAGATTTTCCCATTTACCTAAGAAAACTCTGCTTCTGCTGGAAGAATACAGGGCAGGAATACTTGCTACCAGATGAGCTTTGTATTTGTAATACACAAATGGATCCCACGTTAGGCAAAAGACAACAACTGACTACAGAGCTACCGAGGGGATGGGACTTCAGGAAGGGGGCAGAGGCTGCTCAGCTTTTATTTACTAAACACAAGGATTTTAAGTGGAGAAAGCACTGTTTAGCAAAACCACTTGGCTTTCAAATATTTCATTAAAAAAGCAATACCGTATCTTTTCCATTTTAGGTGGATGTATATAAATTGTGATGATCTGCTATAAATGTTTGAATAAAAACTCTTACTAGATACAACAATATTCAATGGTTTTCACCTTGCAACTGCTACAGAATTTTGCTACAAGCTCAGGGCTGTAGAGTCAGGCTCAACAGCGTAGATCAAAGTAGATGTCTGACAGTTACTGGAACTTTCCTGTAGTGACATTTCCAAAGTCTTTTGCAGCCATTTACAGTGGAAATGGAGAAGGGGTTGGAAAAAGAAGTTTTTGATTTACCTACTTGTCAAAAATAATCCCTAGTGTTTGAGATGGCAATATGTAATTTTGCTTTTTTGTTGCTGTTGCAGTTACTGCCACCCCAGGTACTTTATCCTTTCACTCGTTCCCGAAGAGCTCATGCAGCAGTACATGAATCGCGCTGATACCGATCACAGGTCAGAGAAGGAAAAGGACAAAAAGTTTTTTCAGTCAACCGATATGAAAGAAAAAACAAAACCCCCACAACACACACCACATGAAAGAGTCCAGAAAGCAGGAACAAAACTGAGGAGAAAAACAAGAGCACATAAATAGAAGACAGCACGAAAAGCCAAGTCCCCTCAGGGCTGAGGGGAGCAGCCTTGCTGAGCTGCCTGGCTCAACCCGCCCTACCAAACACAGCCTGTTCTCCAATCAGTACTCCTCCTCCCGCTTGAACTTTTCTGCTTTGGATTCTGTATCTCATCTTTACCATATTTTCCCCCACCAAGATCAGCACTGAGAAACCTGTGGAACTCAGCCAAGCAGTAGGAAGCGAGCCCCAGAGCAGCTGGAAGCGCTGTCTGCAGAAAGGGGCACCTAGCAGCATAAGCAGCAACTATAACACAGCTGGGCAGTCTCTGCAGCAAGGAAACACAGGGTCTATCAGGTCACCACACTTGAAACTTGACCCTAAAAGTGCACCAAGAGAAAGATTCCTGGCATGTAAGGGCTGTGATTCACACAGAAGTTGCTAAGAGGGTAGCGGGTCAGCACGTATTAAGTGAACCACAGGAGCTGTCGGCCTGCACGCTTGCACACAGTGAACAGAAGTTCCTTTATGCTCTCAGAGAGGGCAAAGGAAGATTGATAGTTTACTCTGCTCTCACTTGCTGCACCATCGTATCGGGCCCAGTCCCAACCCTGACACTCATTAGATGTAAATAACGCTTCAGCTTGTACATAGCTTAGATCCAGAGTACCTACCTTTGTGTAACGGGCTGGGCCATACACTTATTCATTAATTTCTCAGGGAAATCACAAGCTATATTCAATTACGGGATCATCCCCTTGACAAAGACGGTACCCAAGTTTGATTCCTGCATTATCAGCGGCTCAAAAATTACACAGTGGTTTTACCAAAGCCAATGTCTTTTGTGAGAAAATAAAGGGTAGAATTTCTACATTGAACATTCAATGACACTGCAGTTAATAACTTCCTCATGCTCAGTATGATCAGCAGAACTGAGAAAACAAACCAAGAACCCCAGAGCCCCACAAACACTGTAACATCGATAGTTCTGCATCAGTTAGTGTAGGAAAAAAAATATGAATAAGCTTCATATTTAGCCCAATCCTTCCCACAGCTGAAGACAAGGCTGTAATTCAGTTCATATTTTTACTTCATTGTAACGACTCTTTTGAATACAATTCTCATTTCCTCTCTTCAGATCCACTGCTCACTGATTCGAGGCTCAGTTTCCTCCTTGGCAGCATTAACTGTTTGCTGCATTCTTCACATCAACCAGTTGTGTTGTCCACAGTTTGAAAAGCAGAGCAAAGCTTCTTCCAGCAGCAAACAGACCGTCAGCTCACGATGAAAAGCCATCCCTGTGAGCGAACTGAATCAGCAGTTCTGCCGAGCGCAGGGTTAAACCCTGCTCATCCCCTGACCTCTCAAGTGTAATAACGACATTCTTATAAGAGATGACCCAGTTTATTATAGACATTCCTGGCACTATGCCGAGCCCCTCCTAATATCCACTGTGCAGGCAATACTCGTGGTGCAGATCTGGTGTCTATAATTGGTATGAATAATTGCCTTGCAGTGGAGTGTCCTTATCCTGCCTTTTATTAGAGCCAGCTTTTTTAGATCGGTTTTTATTCATCAGTTGAAAATGTTTCAGGCCATATGCACAAAAGCTAAACCCAATCTTCAGACTACTAATAAAAGGCACGTTAAAAAATGAAAGAACTAGAGCTTTAAATAAACCTAATAACTATTGCATTCTCGCTGCAGCTGAGCACTGTGTGCAGTTAACAAAAAGTTGTGTTTATTTAAGCTGCAGTGAAATCGTACTGAATCAACAGTCCTGTTCTGATGCTCTGTGAGGAAACTCTCTAAGGTAATGGTTATTTCTAGCAAACAAACCTCTTGCAATACATTTCACTCAGTACTGCTCAGAAACTCTACCACGGAGCAAGGGATCTCAGAGAGGAATAGCCTTTTTTGTACATGCTAAAGGTTCTTTGAAGTCCAGTAAAAAAAGAAAATAGGACAAAAGGTGACACTTCCCCTCAATACTCTGTAGCAACCTCAGCATCTTATAACTAGGAGGCATGTTAAGTTCCTCTAAATGAACAGGTCCAATCTCCTTTGGAGCCTATCTAAGGCTTGCTTGATGTGATACCTACTCTTACACTGGAACAAACGAGTCCGTATCTGCTTCTCCACGCTCTTCACATTTGTAAAGCTCTCCATCACCCTCCTACCCTCTCTCCCAGTCATCTCTTTGCACATCTGAAGAGATACAACCCTCTTGGTTGTTCATTATACGGCTGTTCTGTGCCTTTGATCACTGTCGCTGTTTCTCTGTTATATTTTGGGAGGAATGGGAAGATTAGAAGTGCACACAGTGTTCAAAGTATGAGATTCCTCTGTCCAAGAACAGTGTTACATTGCTTTGTTGCCCATTCCTAATGACTCCAGCATTCAGCTCTCTGAACCATGATGCTACTTAATCTTCTGGAATAATCAGTTGGACATTTTCAACTCATATCTTATGATCTTATTTGTAAATAATAGTTATTTCTGAATCAATCTTTCTACGTATATTCCCCCTTTCCCATATCCACCATTTAATATTACTCTTACTCTTCAGTTTACATTTCTTGATCTCATTTCCCACGTACAAATTCTGAAGGTCTGTGTTTTCCCTTAACACTAACAGCATTTAACCTTATTAAAGATGACACATTCCTTCAGTCTGAGGTTTTATGTTCCAGTTTCACAACTGTCACAGAATTGTTTAGGTTGGAAAAGACCTTTAAGATCGAGTCCAAGCCTTAACCTAACAATGCCAATCCCACCACTGAACCCTGTCCCTAAGTGCCACATCCACATCTGCTGGCACCCTTAAACTACTACTGTTATCACACTGTTAGAGCCCAAACGGTTAGTTTTCTGGAAGAGAGACTTTTTGCATCTTTTCCCACTGGCTGGGTAAGCTTGAAGTTTGCTGCAATGGAAGCAGAACTGATAAATATTTCATAGTATCACAGCTTGAAAAGAGCTGTAACTGCTTCAACACTCCATCAAAACCACATATATTCTGTTAATATCTGTTTCTAAACCAAATATGGCTAAGAAGAAGAACAAAAAAGGGGCGAGACATCAGCGCAACAGAACAGTCTAGCAGAAAAATTACACTCTAACCTCTGCAACTACATCCAGTCATTTCACTCCGTAACTTCCAAAGCCAACCTCTAATCCACAAGGACCAACAACTCACCCTTCTATTTGAGATTTTGAACTAGTACATTAAGTAGCAAATGTTCAAATGTTCTCATGCTTGCTAGCTTGCTGAGACCTTGGAATCTTTATTAAGACCCGTGGGTTAATAGGAAAGGAATGCACTAGGTGGAAAACATGAAGATAAGGGGCACATCTGTGGAAAACAGGGGGTTGCACTCTGTCGCTATACTGCAGGATTCTCACGGGTGGAAATTCACTGGGATGGCTGTTACTGGATACAGATATATAAGGCTTGCCTGCTCTCAATAAAGTCGATCTCTCTTGTTGCCTCATCAACAGGGTCCGTGCCTGAATCGCTACATTCAAACTCAAAGGAAACTGATTTTTAGACAGTAATTATCATGATTCTTACTTAATCTATTAATGCCTTCCTCATGTTTGACTAGAAAGTCTGCTTTTCTAGTTCTGGGCCAGATATGACATTCGTACCAGCCTGCAGGATCTCAGCATACAATAAGCCTGGGTGATTTGTGGAACTTGGGTGCAGAACGGCATATAATAAAAAGACGTGTTTTCTGTCTGAAACAATGCTAAGAACACTGAACAGTCTGCCCCCCTGCCCTCCAGATATTGATCAGCATTTTTGAGACCCCCCTCTCAGTCTTCTCTCCTCCAGGCTGAACAGACTGAGGTCTCTCAGTCTTTCCTCCTTCAAAAGACCCTCATCATCTCGGTGCTCCCCGCTGGACTCTCTCCAGTTGCTCCTTGCTTTCTTGAGCTGGGGAGCCCAGAACTGGGCACAGGCCTCCAGATGGAGCCTCACTAGGGTTGCCTATAACCATGTTGAGACATCAGATGACACACGGCTTAAGCACAGTCAGAACACTCAAGACCTAAATGCAAGGACAGAAGTGAAGATATTATCCCCTTTTGACTCTCTTTAACCAACATCTTCATTGCTATTTTTGAATCCTTGTTATCCTTCCACCACCCTGTGAAAAAACAAAAATCAATGTGTCTGTACAGGGCAATGCCTTGCAGACGCACCATGACAGAACACAGAACTCTGTAATTTCCAAAGACATTCTCACAAATAAAGGAGAGGGTGGTATTTCTAGCCTAATATTCATTAACAGTCAGGATTACATCATCTTACAACATAGCTGAGCAGACTAGAAAGAGTTTCTGCAGAACTGCACAGGTTTTATTTCTCTCTTGATGCAGCTGAAGGACAGGGCAAGGAAAACAAAACATCAAGGAAAGAGATTAAAAATTCAGAGCATCTAAAAGATGATCGTCTCCATTTTAAACAAAACACGGATTAGCCTTTTTGCTGCTGAATGGCAGTAATTGCCGTAACCGCAGTTCTACAACTATATCCATTCTATTTCTGTTCCTTCAAGCTCTTTCTTCAAAAGAATTTCACATTTGAAACTGAAGTTTCCTAGGAATTAGGAGCTTTTTCCTCTCTTTTTGTTGTCTTACACTCCTTTGTACACAGCAGTTTCAGAGTGCCAGCTCCTCAACTTATCTCCTTAAGGCTAATTATGCACTCACATTGGAGAAAGTGCATCCACAAACCTGGAAATAGATGCTGTCAAACTGGACTTTACTAACCAAAGGGTTTTATGCATTTTATGGATTACAAAAGATACAGGAGTAAAGTTCTGAGGAAAACAAAATCCCTAATAATCATCTTTAATAAAGAGGCATTTTCACATTCTCAAAGGTTTTAAACTTATCGCAGAGATTTCTTCTGTAGCTTGTGTCAGATGTCCTGCACAACCACCATGCCTCAGCTACTGGGAGAGCAGGGGACAGCATCGTGTCTTACTTCTCTTTATTGCTGCCAGGCACATGCTCCTGCTGCCTGCTCTGAGCTGGCTCTGGCACTCACCTGATCCCTACATTTGACTCACTATAGACGGCAGAAAGACAAACTGCAGAAGAATAGAAGTCTCTGGCAGGTCAGAGGCTTAACCTGGATTACCTTGGAATTAGATCCGAGCACCAGTGCTACAGATGGGGTGGCAGTGCACCAGCAGGGAGACAAAGGGGGGAAAACCTCCACCTTTCAACAACGATGTGCTCTGAAATCAGCTCAGCCAAAGTGAAACTGCACTCTAGGACACTCATCACCTGCCTGATGTTCTAAAAGGGCATTAATTAAGTGACAGAGGGATAGTGCCTTCCAGGAAAGGGCTACATTTACAAAAGCTGACTCAAGAGAACTGGGAGTTAGGGGGAAAAAAAAAAAAAAAAAAAAAAAAAGGAAGAAAACAAGATGGAACGAGCAACAACAGCATTTTTATAAAAGTACTGGTTCCCTCTGTGAGGTGCTCCTATAAAGTGCTGTCTATATAAACAGAAATAAGTGATACCACCAAAGCCTACAGAAACTACAAGCATGCTACAGCTAAGACCTAGCAAACATCCGAGAAAAAACGCAATTAAAGTAATGATCCTTAGATTTCTACTTATACAGCAAATGCTACCAAACTCACACTTTTTGAAGACTAAACAGAAGAATCAGAGTACAGTAGGGAGGAGAAGGCAAAGAAAGGTTTTTCCATTTCCTCAGCATCGTCAAAGCAGCACACACGACATTGACAGCTCAATGATGGGCTGGGGGTTTGATGGGACAAGTTGAGTTACGATGATAGCCATTCCCCCAGTTACTGCTTCTGATATAGCTGGACTAATATGTAACAGCCTCCTGAAAGCCGAGTGGTACCACCTAACCTGCAGGTTTAGGGTGTATTTTCATGGTAAGCATGCAGATTCAACACGCTTGTCAAACAGAAGCTAGCAGACTACTCTTGAACTGAAATGCTGAGCAGCAGTCAAACAAAAGAGCCGGATAGAGGTATTCTCCTGACGAAAGCAGCTTCATACCTTGTGATATGGTTTAGAGTCATTTGTGAATTGAAGACACCAACCTGGCTGATTCTGCCTAATGTGAAATGACATGTGGATAAAAATCAGATCTGAGAAGGTTACTACAGACAGCATGGACTAACGCTGTGCACGTGCAGAGTGGCTGAGCAGGGAGTCACTCTCTTTAAGCATTCAGCTCTGTCTCAATTAAGAGTCGCTTCACTTTCATTATAAAAAACACACTCTGAGCTCTAAACTCTTAGTCCATATCAATTCAGATGTCATGTTTCAGCAAGCAGCACAATTCATACGCTCGACTTGGGATTATGACCTTGACCTGCTTTTAATGATATACATTAACTTCATGGTAACTGAGGTGCTGTGTCTGCAGATCGTGTTTGTGTCAGGCAAAGTAGAAAGGGAAAAAAACCCCAAAAATAAAACCCCACACCACTTAAACAGAACCGACATTTTAAAAAATTTCCTTATAACAACTTTTCATTCCTTCACTTGAAGCATTAAGTACTTAAATGGAAATATACTTACTGCTCTTTTCCTGGAACAACCTGTAATCCAAGGCACAGTAAGGTTTCCTGAAATCTGCAGAGGGGAAGGAGAAAACAGAACAGAAAACAACAGCAGCTTAGGTTGCTGTGATAGCTAATGCTGAGCAGCTTTCACAACACTTCAACATTGTGCATTCAGTTCTGATAAGAATGTCTTTAAAACAGGTTAAGATTTAAAAGAAAAACAAAGTCACACTTGGCCTTCAAGACTAAAACCAGACACAGTTTCTTTGGATGAGGGTAAGATAACACGGTGGTAACTCAAGTATTTCCGTACTTTTGCTGTCTCAAATCTTGTACTTCAGAACACAAGTTTTCATTTTCAGTCTCTTCCGAAACCGGTGAGATTAAGTAGACCGGCATTAGACAGGGGCCATTGTCTGACAGAACTCCCACCTGGTCTTTTCCAATTACATCAGTTAAACTTCCAGAAAGCAATATTATCACATTAGTAACTGAGTTATTCCATGTCAGGTGTTAAAAGATTTGCATAGAGCAGAAAAACTAGGGACATCAGGCTGGAGGGGGAAGGGGAAGGGCAAGGGCATGAAGGCAAAGGTTAGCTGCCCTAGTTCCCACTGCTCCTCAATCATTCCCAGAGGTCAGACTTCTTTATTTAATAATCTTGGACTGTTGCCCCTGCCCATCTGAAACGTGTCATAGCCTGGAAGATTTCAGGCTTATTCAGGATTCCACATTCATCTGCTGCTGCAGACAAGCAATGCGTGAGACACTAAAGCACTACCAGGAGATTCAAGTAGTAGATCAATCTCAAGTCATTACACACACACAATAGATGGTAGGAAGAAAAATCTACGCCTGTCTGCTGACTGTATCAAACTACGCTAATAGTTTCTGCATTTGCAAAGTGCTCCACTGATGAATCTTGCAGCATGAGCGTAACCAAATATAGAACACCTGGTACACTCTGTCCAGTGCACAAGCACATCAGATTCTACTCCTCCAGCTTTTAGCTGGAAGTGCTTGGAGGTTACCTAAGGTTGGACACTTTCTCATTACAGCACAAAGAGGTTGAGTGGGATGAGAAATGAACACCCTGCCCTCCTAAGGACAAGTCTACACCAGTTTTTGTGTCTAACACTAATTTCTTAGTTGCACACACACATTTTAGCTGTAATTTGTTTATGCAGAATTTCTACTACAATTCTGTATGCCACACAACAGCATCCCACCACCGAATCCACTGTAAATGCACCCAGTGTCCACCCCAGTCCTAGTCCAACTGGGACAGCTACCAAGAGTTGTGAAACGACAATGTGAAATGCTTGTCTCGGATACGATATTGTGTCTCAGCAGCAGCAACTCTGACAGATGTAAGAAAAAGGTTTAAAGATACTGAACACTTGTGTATTACCAATGCCATACCTTAATTAAAGTGGTTACACTGCGTGAGGTCCCTGCATGATCTTTTCCCAGTTCACCTGTAGATGCACTGTCCCAAATTCAGCGCACTGGAACAAACCAGGAGCCCCACCCTGATCCCAGTCGCTGTGTGTCCCAGTATTACTTGAGGCCACAAACGCTGGATTTCCAGCCTGCTCGCAGATGCTGATCTCCCCACAGCCTCACAGGTTCTCCCCACTCAGGTAAGTATTTCATCCCAGAAATAAAGCAGAACAACTCCTGTGACAAACATAACTTTGCTTCTGTTACAAGAATGAGCGTCAGCAAATCCTTCATTCAAGTCTCTTCCGAGAAGATGGTGTTGCCTGCCCTAGCAAAAGGCTGCACTGCCCAAAGTTAGCAAGAAAGCGCTCCTCTTGCCTTCAAAACCCTCTAGGGAAGGAAACAAATCACTGACACACTAAAAAAAAAAAAACAAACAAAAAACCACAAAATAAAAATGGAGTCCCTTTTCCTTACATAAATCAAACTTGCAGCTCATTCATGTAAAACAGCATCCCTAAAGTGAACCTTAAAACCAAACACACATACAATCTCCGTGTCCTATTCTGACAGACTGGCTGCAAGGCTCAGGATTCTCCCTTGAAGCAGGCGGGGCTAAATTAGACAACTGTGCTCCAGTGGGTATGACAAAGCAACTAAAATTCCACATGCTTTCAACAGTATTTTTTCCCTTATGGTTGCAGGGAGGAAACCAAGCCTAAATCATGACCCAGCCTTGAGAACCAGCAAGAATAGCCTCCGCAGTTCCATATGCTTGGAGCCAAACTAAGGGGAATAAGGAGGCTGAACAATTTGTTTACTGAAACTGCTCAAGCATTAAAATTGATCACTTTATTAAATTTACTCTTAAGTTACACTAACATGAATTTGATTAATTGACCTAGTAAGGAAGCTATAACTAATTGCTAATTAGATACCCCACCAGTGTACGGCAGTAATTACTTCATCAGTACACAAATCACGCAGCCCTGGCTTTGAAAAAGCATCTGCTTGGGTGTTTAACTACTCCAATAATCATATAGCTCAGGTTTAATCTATTTTTAAATTTAGGAAGATTTCCCCCAGTTTAAGGATTTTCATTCCTGTGCTGATGGATAAATTAACTAAACACATGCATTAAAATTAACAGAAGCTGACTAAATAGAAAAGTGTCATCCTGCGTAAGTCTAAAAGAATTCAGACAGCACCTGTTATAAAATCTGTATCTCTGGAAGCTTAACATATAAATGTTATTAATCTATGAGGGGAATGTCTACATGAAATAGCAATCATACGAGACTTAAAATTAAGCGGAGGACATGGAGGAGGGGGGTTAAAACTGCTGCAGAAGTGATGATTTTTACAAAATATAGCATCATCAGCCCAGTGGGGTACTCTGTGCTCGTTGCACAGGACTTCACAGGGACAGGCACGGAAGTCAAATGGACTACAGGTGAATTCCTCGCTTATCAAAAGCATCAGTACATTATTATAGTGGGGCAAGGAGGAAAAATGAAGTTGGAGATCTCCTTGTTCTGATCCACATCAGATAAAACGGACACAGAAAACGTCACCTACCACGAACTGTTCTGAAAATTTCCAAACCAAAGTTATTTCAAATTACATTAAAAAAATCAAAAATGTAGTGAGAAATAAATTTCACCAACACTTTTCCAAAAGTGAAATAAAGCACCAAGAGCACACAGCTGGAGTTATCAACAATACATTCCACTTCCTGAAACTTAAGGAAGATTTGTTTAACTCGTATTCACCGTTACCAGCCCTTTATTGAACAGTTGTGCACATTTACATTGTGGGATATCACAAATAAAGAGCATTTAATGAATTTTATAATTCCAGTAAGAACTGTAGTAGCAAATACTGACACACTATCCAACAGAAGGGAGAAAGAACAGCTCCCCTAAAGTGCTCAGCTTAGAAAAGGCCATAAATCTGAACTACAGATGCCCCATCTACTACATGGGATCTACTCCAGAGTATATACTCTCTTTGAACCTCAGCCTTCCCAAGAAAAGCAACCATTCTGGTGAAAAGTGGCACATACTTGACCTCAAAAGCTTTCTCTCAAATACCCACATGACATATGAACAAGTGAGAACAAAGGAAAAAAGCAAACCCACTTCACAATGTGCTGTTCTCTACACAAGTAAGTAATGCACAAGAAAAGGTGGCACATTGTTTACAAGGTTCACTTCCCAGATAAATTAACAAGGTAAGAGCAGGCAAATGCACAGAGGTAACAATGCAGTATCACATCCTGCCAATCTTAAGCCTTTTGTCTCAGTGTCTCCAGACTACGTCATGCCAGGTGGCATAAAATTCCATGAAAAAAAATCAGTTGGTATGTTTCGTGCACAGTTTTCTCTCTAGTTACAACAAAAATTAAAAAGATCTAAGTGTGTCAGTGTTGTAGCTGCTTTCAAACATCTTTTAGTTCTTCAATTACCTGCATTTAGTGTTCCCCTCTCAGTATCACAGAAGGGACTCTATTACAGGATAACGAAATAATGGGAATGAATGTAAAAATGGAATCTGAGTTAGATGCCATGGGAAAGGCAGAATTTTTGCTCACCAAGTGTCTCCCATCTTAACCAGCTTGCAGGAGATCCTGATCCCTCACAGGAAACCAGCCCAAGAGACTGGCAGCTGCAGAGGGGGCACAGGCAGTGCTGAGGGATGAGCTAATCCAGGCTGACGTCAACAAGGGCAAGCAACTGCCCTGCGCACCAGTAAGAGCACGAGCCATGTGCTGCTCTGTGCCACATGTGAAGTATGTCCACAGAGGAGCAACCACAGGTGTCACTGTGACATGCACTGGCAAGCACAGACCTGAGCACAACTCAGCAGTTGCAGCTACGATCCTCCCATAACCAAAGTTTGTATCTATTGCATCTACGAAGCCCGTGCTGACCTTCAGCACACAGCTGCCCACTGCAGTTACACAGCCAAGAGTGCTACCACACCACAGTCCCACCTGCACTTCTGTTTAAGGAGGATTATTGCTACTGAAAGACATTAATGTGGCACAGCTTGCGGAAAGGTGAACCTATGGCTTACTAGCTACCAGCTTTCACAGAAAACAGTACTTACCTACAACCTTGTCTACAAGGTTTGAAGACAGAGACAAATTGACGGATTACCTGGTAATTATTTTGGTTTTGTGACAGCCTCAGTTGACTTGAAGATGTAAAATGAGGAGAAAAAGTACTTCTTGATGCATTAGCACTGTTATACAGTGTGCTGGATGTTGTGTGTAATGAGGTCCGTGCGGGCAAGTGGTAGTCTCTGCTGTGATACAGCATACTGTCAGGCACATCCCTGGTGTTCACCATCTGTGAGCTGCAACTCACATTCCTTCCTGGCCCAGACAAGGCTGCGCTTTGGTTCTCTACTCGAACAGAGCTGCTGCTTTCACAGTATCTTGAGTAGCTTTGTATTTGTGCTCCCATGGATGCTAGTTCTTCTTCTCTAGCATATTCGTCATCCGCATCTCCAGTTTCCATCGCGATGGACAGACAGCTGCCTTCCACCGGGCAACGCTTCTGCGTCCCACTGCCTCCCACAATTCTTTGAGGTTGATCTGTAACCGCCAGAGAAAACACTTCTCGGATTTCCAGGTTTTGTGTGCTACAAGAAGGGTCCCTGGTACCAGCCCTCTGTCCAGGTGGCACATGTGACGCGAGAGAAGCATGTTCAGGTTTTTGTAACCTTTGACATCCCACGGGCTCAGCCTTACAGGGTCTGTGACAGATCATGGGTTTCTGAGGTAACATCAGCTCTGCGGTCTGGACTGACGAACCGCCGTAGCTTTTCTTAGTGTGACTGTATATGGAGTTCGCAGAATTCAGTACACTTGTTTGCCTAGACAAAATAATAGTCTTTTCCCCTACTAATAGGGAAGCATTTTTACAATGTGGTACTTGCCGTCCTATAGGGATGTGCTGCTGCTGAAATTCTGCATCACCTTTTCCCGTGAGCCGTGGAATAGAGGTTTTGTGTATTTCTGCCATTGAAGCACTTTGTTTGGTGGATCCTTGCCTACCAGATGAACTAGCAGGACTGTATATACCAGTAACTATAACATCGTTATTAGAAGAGGTCCAAGAAGACTGCTGGCTTTGGGATCGAGCAATGTTTACCACATTTCTAACTGCTGCTTCTGGAGGTACTGAGGGAGTAGCAGGGACTGTTCCTGGGGGAGTGCCTCCAGATTCTACAGCACTCTTGCTGCTCATCTTCCTTCGTTTATTGCCAACCCACGTCTGCAAACAACAAACAACAGTGACAACAAATACAAACCAAAGCATTAAATAAGCAGGAAAAAATAGGTAATCCAATTTTTAAGCAGATCTGATGAAATGTTAAGTGTTCAAGTTGAGACCTGAGTTTACAAATATGTGAATCATTTACTGATTATGAAGAGTCTGAACAATACTGGGTGGAAATTCATGTCTCTCGTGCTTGGAATTCATGCACAGATACACATGAGAACCCCAGCCTCAATTCCAAATCCCTAGTCTGTCAAAAATCCTGACCCTCCCATCCCAAAATTACCACTAAGATTTATTTATTTATTTATTTATTTATGCAGAACCTTTGCTGACATTTGCGGCTAAACTGTTGTAACAGAATAACTGAGAGAGATGACCTTCAAAACTGCCTTGAACAGAATGTGCCAACTTTTGAATTGGGATGAAAGGAAGAAAAAGAACTCTTTCTGCTAGACAATGAAATAATTTCATAAATGATTTAAACCTATGGACTGATTCCTCCCCTGCCAGCTACACAAATCAAGACCTGATGTCAAAACCTGCTTTTCAAAGACACTAACAGACAAGATTAGGACAAGTGGGATCAGACTCCAACAGAAGTTTGCTATTTGGACATTTCCAAAAGTGACAATGACAGCACTTGGTTGGAAGAGGAAAAAATATTTGGAAAAACGAAGGTCCTACAGCAGCCGTGCACAGTTTAAAATGTGCTGCCACTTTTAACACACAGGAAAGCAAGTAACACATTAAGCTATGGCTCCAAAAGCTGAAGGGGAAACGGTAACTTCAGCATTTCAAGATAAAGAGAGTTAAACTGGTGGAAGCATCATCTCTAACTCTGGAAGCATAAGCACCTCCTAACTATTCCTGGCAATTTTCATGACCAGAGAGACAAGACTTGCTCAATTTTTTCACCACAGCATGTCTGTACTGGGTGTGAGGGCATAAGTGAGTGGGATACAAGCATCAAAGAACAAAACCCAAGCTTTTCCATCTGATTCTGCTGGAAATGAGAAGGATCAGCTATGCATACAGAGATGCGGTGCTACATTTTTTGCACCACTCTGAATATCATCTGCACACCTAAAACCAAACCAAGATCAACATTCAGCACCCCAAAAAGGTTGATTTAATGAATAAACTCCCTCATCCCACAACAAGCAAACTGCACTGAGTGCCTATCTTAGATTTCCACCTCATTGCACAAAAGAAGAGAAGTTTCCTTCACATACCAATACTTGCTAAGGAAATAAACAGGTTTCTCCACAGGAAAATACATGTCCCTGGCATATAGAAGCACATTGGAGTCTCCATCCCATTCTCTGTATTTCTGTTGTCAAACGTCATAAAATGCCTATTTTAAGGAGTGATTTATTGCATGCAATAAGAGTCTGTGACTAGTGAAAATTTTTTTCTTCTCAAAAGCAAGTTTAAACACACAAATTATAGCTACCAGACTCAAGTCACTTTCCTTTATTGCACAAGACCAATTTAGAAGCTCAAATTTATTTTTTTCTCATTTCTGCTCAGATAGTAATCTTCCAAGACAGAAGTCATAATTAAATAGAGACACTGCAAATTCTGGGCCAGGAAAAGAGATTTCATTCCTAACTTTTCCAAGTGTATAATAAAAAAAAAAAAAAAAAAAAGAAGGTTTCTTCATAATTTTCCTAAAAAGAAAATTCAAAGAAATGTAAGTAATTTATTAGCACTGCTGTTCACTTGGGACTGAAGTATCATTTCATGAGACAGCCCAGGTCAGATCTGCCACTGCCAAGAAAGTCCCATTCTCCTGATCATGTCCCCAGCACCTTGCTCCCACTGTTTAACCGAAACCACGCTCTGGAATGATCAGTGAGTGCAGCTCTCCAAGAGGCATAAAACTGAACTGGCAAATAAGAGAACAAACATTTTGCCAAGATAAGCAAATGTAACTAGATTATTCTGAAACTGAATGAAATCAAGGGATAAGCACAAGAAGAAAGACAAGGGAGAAAGAATTGCACAGCTGGGAGAAGGGGAAAAGTACAAAGCCTCCCATTTTTAGCACTATAAGACATCAGCCCAGAGAAGAGTGATGTGAAACTACACTCTTTAGCGGTTATGGTATTAATTTGGGATGTAACAGAGCAGTCATTAAGCACAAAATATCCTAAGGAAAGGGATATGCATCCTGGTTTCCACCTAGTTCCCCAACTGCTCAGTCTGGGGAGCACTTCCCTTAACGCTGGAAGCTTTACTGAGACACCTAACTTTCATTTAGGATGAGAAAAAGCTAAAAAACCCAGATACTAAGAAACTTAACTGGGATTTAAGAGACCCCGATTTTACATTCCCAGTTCAAATCAGGAAGAGCTGGAATTTCAAGCTCTCCCACAATCCAGGTGCACACCACAGAGGGGCTGGCCATTGGTTCTGCCCAGAAGTTCCATCCTAACGCGGACAATAAAATGTCCTCAGGAAGACTTTTGAGAGGTGTCAAAGAATGATGAAGCTGTAACTGTTCTGACACTGCTGTTGTAATACAGGGAGAGCCCCACATCACCTCCCCAGTCACTGCTCCCAGCACACAACGGTACCATGAAAATCAGCCCAGAAGAACTTCTGCACTTTATGGAGTCACCTGGCTCACGTTTCAGGTAAAGACAGAAAGCAATCAGCAGAAGCATGCTGATATTAATGAAGGAACCCAGGCCATGCAAACCCAAGGTAGCTAGAAAGCATCTCTCTTACATTTGAAGAGGGCCAGGGCTGTTTTCCAGGAGTAACTCTACCACACTTCAATATTCTGAAAGGGACAACTTATTTTTATGTATTGCAGTAATAAAATCTGTAGAGGTTTACATCAAATCATAACCAGGACTCTTCTTTTTTCCAGCCCAGGACTGGAAAGACTGGATGTAGTTCTGTGGGACAAGGCTATAGAAATCCTGATTCGGGGAAAGAATATATTCGTAGGGTTATGATATTTGCATTATAACCATTACATGCAGGGAATTCATGTTCCTACTACAATTACAACTGCACATGCCAGCTCAGCTCAAACATCATTTTGTTAGACACTGCACACAGAAATACTAATCTCTGTCCAAGAGTTTTGATAGGAAAAGAAAAAAGTGGGGGAATTGGGAAAGCCAGAAGGGAGGGGTGTGAGGAAGAGAAAGGTAAGAGCATATAAAAATATGACAAATGCAGGGCCTGTTTCCATTGTACTTCATGAGCAGGGAAATGGTTTAAGTACTGCAATAAAGGGCTAAGTAAGGGAAGAAAAGTAAAGGAAAAATGCTGCGATACATTATTGCAGTAGGGGAAATGAGGAAGGGGAAATACAAAGACGGAGAGTGAATGAGGACTGCAAGGAGTGGAGAGACTGGCTGCCTCCTCTAGGTACTTCAATTCGAATAAAAATAGAAAACCAGGCCCTGACTGCATCATCAGTATCCAGATTCTTGTTACAACTGTTCGTCTGTTCCAGGGAGTCTGAATTTCTGGCTGACTTTCAAGACTTCCTACCACCTATGGCTGAGAAAGCAAGTTTTAAACATCTCCAGGGTACTTTTAGGGAGGGGAATCGAGGTAAAAATTGGGGAGCAGGAGGGGTTGTTCCTGTCAATGTACCACTGGCACACCACTTAATAAACCTAGACTGGTCTTACTTCTTCCTCTTCACTGCCCAGCGTTGCAGTGGCCTCAATACAATGGTTATTATTTCAACTAATGCTTCATCATTTCTATTTCTGCTGTGAGATAACAGCCATTTTGTTGTCTAGTGTTTCACAAAGGGCTTATTATTTCCCTTCCCATGGAATTAATAGACTTTGGAAGAGCTTCTGTTAGCACCAGCAACATTGTTCTTCTATAAGAAAAGAATGTACACACTGTAACTAACCATGAGGGGCCACAATATTTATTATTGTAGCACAGAACACAAGCGTGACAGAGTGTCAAGAGAAATGCTTCCATAATTATTCACCCAAATACATTAGGTTAGAGAAACTCATTTAACTTAAGAATAGGTTCTTAATATGCTGACCTTCCTGTGATACAATATATTGCACAAGGTTTCTCTAGGGCAATCTAATTTGCAATTGAATAAATAAAACAAAACCAAATGAAAACACAATCAACAAAAGACAAACAACCAAAAAAATCCCCCCAAAAATAAAGAAAACAAAAAAATCACACTCTGCAATCCATGCCCCTGCTAAATACAGCAATCATGTGAAGGCATTTCAATAAAAGCAATCTATAAACAGGCTCACTGCATAAAAACCAACATGCCACATTAGCACACTTAAGTCTGACTTCAGACAAGTATGGTGTTTCAGACTCCAGTCCTCTACAGATATTTTATGTAAATGAAAGGAAGTTTAACAGACAAATTTGGAAGGCCTCAGTACTTACCCTGACTACACTGAAGTCCAGTTTAGTTTCTTGTGCACACTGTAATATGAGCTGAAAGCAATTTTTACTTTGATTTGTCATTCCATTTTCATAATAACGCTGTAATATCCTTTGTTGTTCTACAGTAAATACAGAACGCAGATTCATCTAAAAATAAAAGAAGATACTCTGAAAGTTGGAATAAAAACTGTAATATTTGTAGAATGCACAGGCTGTCATTTATCTTTGCTCTGACAAGGTTTGAAGTGTTGATGTTTTCTTTATGGAGTCCTTTACCAACACTTTACTTACTTTCCAGAAAAAAACATTACAGTCAGCATTAGCAACTCCTTTGTGACCAACTCAAGTTGAACGGGTGAACTATATGCCCTCCATAAGTAATTACCACGTTGTGTTGCTAAGTCCAAGAGCCTCTGGTTTCAGGCAGAGAAAAAGTTTCTCCCTTTAAAAACAAAAGGCATTGGGTAACACACAGTGACACCAGCAGCTCCAACAGGACTGGCAGGTTCGTTTCTCCTTCCCCACCAAGAAAAGGGACAAAATCTGAGACAAAACAAAAGGGACTGTTTGGCCCGAGTAATGTTTCCACCATCTTTGACTTCAGCAAACCCTACGCTCAGTCTTGCTTAAAAAAAAAAAAAAGGCAAACTGCTGAGTATTGCCAAGTGCAGAACAGCCTCCCTGGTCGCAAACTGATTTTACACTCTTGTTATACGATGTACACAGGCAAATAATAAAATCCTCTGGTGATAGGTAAGAAAAGATCCCCACCATGTCAGGATCCCAAGAAAAGGGCCTTTATGTCTTTTTTAGTCCCAATGAGGAAGCCGCCAGCTGAGACAAACCCAAGCACTGGCCAGGAACAACCTACATCTGACTTCATGTCTCGGAAAGCAAAAAAGCCACCAGCCATGAGATATTTTTAATACTTTCAGTACATGTATCAAAAGAGCGCAGAACAAACTAAAAAGTAAAAACCTGTACCATCTTACAGGAAAATAAAGGGAATGGGGGAGCCCTTTGCAGCTACCAAGCTTTTAGTTATTGGTTTTGTAAATTCTGGATGGAAAGGAAGGGAGCAGCAATACTCTTAATACTTCTAATTCAGGGCAAATAAAATTATTAAGGGCTTAAAAGTATGAGCAGACACCCAATTCCTTTCACATGTTTATAGTCAAGATGATTACACTATGTACGGATATTAGACTTTAACAGGCCTCTAGGAAGGAAAAGCACTGTGTGTATATATCTGTAGAACAGGACAACAGCCAGTTTCAGATTCCACCCCCACCTAAACCCACTCATGGCACTCATGCCACCAAACTCTTTCCTCCTCATCCCACTGTGATCAGGCAAATTCACTAATGTCAAGTGAAGATGAATATCTCGACTTTGGAATATAACACTTGTAGGCCAGAGCTTTGACTTCTGTTTGCTTTGCTCTATATGTCAACAGATGGTATAAAAATCACTAAAGACCAGTTTTGAAAACTTACAGTTTTCAATAATACTTAAACCAGAAAATAACTTTTCCGTCACATTTTAACCTCTGCTCCTAACTCTTACTTCCACTCTCAATCTAGTGCATTATTAAATGCAGCACTACCAGCTGCATGACAAGTGAGCTCTGCGCAAGTTACGCCTCCTCCCGACCGTGTATTCAGTCACAGTCAGAGCTGGGCAAAGGAGACTACTGCTTCAAACACTCTGCTGTTTAAAGAACTTTACAGCAAGCAACAGAGGAGAGAATTATTAGTCCATTAACAAATCAATGAAGTTCATTAAAATCTACTTTATCAAGCAAAGAACAGACTCCAGATCTCCCACGTGGGTATGCATGGCAATGCAGCAACCGACTGATTTATGCTACTTTTAAAGGATACATAAGGGTTAATTTTGTGATTCTTTATCCTCCGAGACAATTGATTGGCAGGACTCAGTTTACACTTGGGTGTCTGCTACTCTTTCAGTACCAGTGTTTCTGTTTTATTTAGTAGAGATCAATTCCCCAAAATGACCTCATCAGAAACAGTTATGTCTATCTTCCGAGATCCAGGTAGCTCCAGCATTTCTACACACAGCTCCATCAAAAGGAAGCACGGGCTCCAAACAGCTCATCAGCTGCACAGCTAACTCCTCCAACTGCAAGATAAAGTTTTAATCAGACCTGATGACCCGCAAGTGAAAATATGTGTCAGGTCCTTGACTGCTGTTTGGATTACGCGGATTTCCGTATCCAAAGTCTGTGCTAAAACACTTTCATAGATGTATTCGATATCTGTACTGTAGAAAAGAACAGAGTGAAGAATTCTGACAAAATCTCTTCAGAGACACCTATCTGCACTGCATGACAGAAGTTTCCTGGCTAAGCTCCAGAGAGGTCATGGTCTGGTTTAATAAACATCTCATTTTTGCATCTTCTTTTAATCATTTGTGAACTACACCTGCCAGCCAGAACACTGGTTGGATTCTTTAGTGACCTCCACCTTGAAGTCCAGTCAAGGCAGCTCAGAGTAAGTGTGCAGAAACCACCAGAAACTGATTTAAATAAATAGACGGCAGAACCCTACAAATGCAGAGTTATGGAAGTGTAAAAATCTTTATGGTACAGAATATAACTGTCAGGGATTAAAAATTGTGACAAAAGGGAACAAGCAGTTTCTGAAAGAGGGTGTTTTTTTTAACCTCTGCAACAAACAGAATCATAGAATCATAGAATAACCAGGTTGGAAGAGACCCACCGGATCATCGAGTCCAACCATTCCTATCAAACACTAAACCATGCCCCATAAGCCTATTACTGTTTCGGTGTGTGCAATCTAACAGGTGCAATAAGAACACCACCACACTTCCCAGTTTATAGCTACTTTTCTTCACCTTGGAAGATGTCCAGTGGTACAAAATAACCAGGCTCCCACCAATACAAATGTGAGACGAAACTGCAACTATAGCAAAAAAGCCACTCTGTACCTAAACAAAGGAAGACAGCAGTAGAGACACTATGACTACTGCTTCAAAAATTTGAATTGCACCAGTGATCGCCTAATTCACTTCCCATGAATGCCAAAAGCTCACATTTTTTTTGCACACCCCAAAGGGAAAGAAACCAACCAACCCACCCACCCCCAGATGACACATTCTATGAGGAGATATCAGATAATCTGAATTTGTTGCTTAATGCCTCTTTCCTACACAGGCCAAAGCAGTTACAATTGCACAACTGCAAGCGCAGTAGATCAGGCTTAAGGTTGGGCAAGTGTAATACTCAAACCACCTCACAAACCTGCTTTTAAATATCCATGACTTGCAGCATAACTGCTCCCCTCTCCACTAAGTACAGCATTTGCAATACTGTATTACAGTACCACCTCTAAAATTCAGCCCTTTATTAAGAACAAACCAGGCGGCCCTCAGTAACTTAATAACACGATAAACCCACGGAGTTGTGCTCAAAGGTTATGCATCCCATTCCAGTTCACTCATGCAAATAAGAACTAGATTAGTCACATTTTACATTAAGTGTGGACATAAGTATTTGTAATACTTATGTAATACTTATGTCAGAAAACAGGACAGGAATGCTAAAATGCAGTTTTAGTCTAAAGACATGGGCGGCTTCACAACTCCAGTTCAGAGGACACAGAACTACTTTTGGTTGGTGACACACGCTCTTACCTACAACACCAGAAGCCCTCAGTTAATGGAGTGCTGGGGGACAGGGTTGGCAATTGCTTATTGCTCTCGGGGAGGGGAAAGCCTTCGTGCAACACAGGCACTTCCAGAGGAGAGACCCTCGCGGGCACCACCGTCCCTCCAGAACTCCACAGGCCACACGCCCAGCGGCCTTCTTCCCCCCGACTTCTTCCCGAGGGTGAGGGAGGGGATCCTCCCCTCTGCTCTCCTGAGACCCCACCTGGAGTCCTGCATCCAGTCCATAAGGTGATGGAGCTGTTGGAACGGGTCCAGAGGAGGGCACGGAGATGATCGGAGGGCTGCAGCCCCTCTGCTGGGAGGCCGGGCTGAGGGCTGGGGGTGTTCAGCCTGGAGAGGAGAAGGCTGCGGGGAGACCTTAGAGCAGCTTCCAGTGCTGGAAGGGGCTCCGGGAGAACTGGGAAGGGGCTTTCAACAGAGGCAAGGAGCGACAGGACATAGGGAATGGCTTTAAATTGGAAGAGGGAAGATTCAAATTAGACATTAGGAAGGAATTGTTCACGCTGAGGGTGGGAGGCCCTGGCCCGGGCTGCCCAGAGAGCACCCTGGAGGTGTTTAGGCCAGGCCGGACGGGGCTTTGAGCAGCCTGGTCCCTGCCCACGGCTTCGAAGTCCCATCCAAGCCCAACCATTCTGTAACTCCGCGCTACCGGCCCCGGGGGCCGCGGCCCGAGAGAGCGGAGGGGCCCCCGCCGCCCGCCGGGCCCTCCCGCGCACGCGCCCTCCCACCCCCGCCCACGTGACGCGAGGCCGCGCCCCCTCCTCTCTCGCGCGTGCGCAGCCCCCCCGCCGGCGCGTGCCAGGAAGGCGCGTGCGCAGCGCAGGAAAGCGCACGCGCGGTTTGGAAAAGGAGCGGGGGGGTGCGGAAAGGGGGGGGGAGGCAGCAAAGGGGAGGAGGAGGAGGAGAAGAAGGAGGAGGAGGAGGAGGGGGAGGAGGCGGAGGGCGGCTCTGCCCGCGCCCGGGGCGGGTCTGGCAGCGCCGGCCCGCGCGGCCGCCCTCCCCCACCGGCCTCCCGCCCGCGGCCCCGGGGCATCGCCTCCATCCTCCTCCCCGCCGCGCCCCCCGCGCCGCCACCGGGCTGCCCCCTCCCCAGCCTCCCCCCGGGACCCCGTGCCCCCGGCAGCGCGCAGGCCTTACCGTGCTGTGCGGGGCTGGCGCGGGGGGCGCGGGGCTCCGGATTCAGCCGGTTTCGGCTGGGTCGGTCCCGGCGTCACACAATGAAATCAGCGCCTCCGATCATTAATTCTCATCATGATCGTGACGTCAGCGCAGACAGCGGCCAATGGCAGCGTGCGATCAGCGCCGGCCGGGACGGGGCTCGGCCCCCGCCCCTCGCCCGGGGGCGGCACCGCTCCCGCTGCGCTGCCCCGCCGCCCCCGGGCCCCGCAGCCTCCCGCAGCCCCGCGGGGACCGCCACGGGGGCTGGCACCGCTCCCGCAGGGCACCGCGTGCCCGCAGGGGGACCTCGGGGCTGGCACCGCTCCTTCGGGGCCACCACATGCCCTCAGGGATTGTGCCACACCGTCCCCGAGACCTCGGGGCTGGCACCGCTCCTTCAGGGCCACTATGTGCCTTTAGAGACGGTGCCCCCGCCCCCAGGACCTCAGGGCAGGCGCCGCTGCCTCAGGGCTGCCACGTGCCCTCAGAGATGGCACCGCAGCCCTCTGAGAGACGCCTCAAGACTGGCACTGCCAACCCCACGCCCTCAGAGTTGGCACCGCCACCCCGGAGACCTCCAGATTGGCACTGCAGCCCCCGTGCCCTCAGAGCGGGCACTGCACCCTCAGAGATGGCACCACTTCCTCAGGGGCGCCATGGACCTTAAGAGTCATTCCCTGAGGGCTGCCACTCCAGTCTTGCACTCAGGGCTGGCACAGCTCCATCAGGGCTGGCACTGCCGCCCCCGAGGCCTCAAGGCTGGCACCATGCCTTCAGGGCTGCCCCACGCCCTCAGAGAGGGCACCACTGCTCCCAGGACCTCCAGGCTGGCACCGCTCCTTCAGGGCCACCACCTGCCCTCAGGTCGACCACCACCACCCCTGAAGCCTCTAGGCTGGCACTGCACTTTCAGGTCCACCCCGGCGCCCTCCAGGCCACCACGCACCTTCAGCTCTGCTGCCCCGACACCCTCAGGGCGGTCATCGGTCCCCACCTGTTTCTGGCCTCCTGAAGTTTTGGTGATGGTTTTCCCTGCGGCAGGAAGACGTGCTGAAAGTTTGGTCGTACAAATGAAATGCATCCTTCTAGAGCGTCCTTTAATAGCTGAGTAGCAGTTCATGTTCTGTCTACACTGTAATTAGATTTCCTTCACCACTCTGGAAAGTCAACCAATTAATAAAGCTTCATCTGAGCTGGAGATCTTCAACAACTTCAAGTACCAGTCTTTAGCTTTCCTGCTTTATAAAGGAGCAGATGGACCAAAACAGCTTTCCTCTGGTAATGTACATCTCTCCCAGTGTAGCTGATGTTGAGATCTCTGCAGATTTCCAACAAACTGGGATAATGGAGCAGATGTCCTGACAGGATATTGCCTTTGTGTCACTCCCAGTAATCGTGTGCACAGAGGGAACTAGATGAAAGAAGTGGGCCAGCTGAGAAGATGGTGGGTTTGAGTGGCATTGGTTACCTCCTGAGTCAGGTCCTTGATACAACTCGCCTGCTCCAGCACAGTTACTCGATCCGCCGTGGCAAACCAGTGAGAGGAAGCAGGTGAGGATGAGGAAGAGGAAGGGGAATCTCTTTGGGTAGCAGCTTCCAGTTGCAGTGGATTAGAAGTAGCAGTAAACACCCTGAATTGAATGACAGGTTCTTATGGAGACTCCATCTATTTTAAATTCTAAATCTCATGTTGTGCTGCTTCTTCCACTGGGTATAGTCCCTTTCTCTGTGTGCCATCAACACTCATCTTCTTAAAATTAAATAGAGTAACCATAAAAACCCTACACCTCTTTTATTGACAGTATTATTTTGGAATTTGCTGTGTAATGATCCCAGTGAAATTTGGTTTGTTCTCCCATTATCTGGGCTTGGGAAACAAAAATGGTGAGTTAGTCTTTCTAAAACCCTTTGAAAAATGTACAGCAATGTCTGATAAAATATGGCTTATTACACTCTTTTTAAATGTGGAATAATAGATAGCAATATTTCAAGGGCTCTTATCTGACTAACAATGGGCTCACAGGTGCTTTTTCTATAGTTTGTATCAAAAAGTCATAGAATCATTCTTAAAGGAGACATCAGCTGTGTATTTGAGTTAGCAAAGAAATGAATATTTGACTTGTGACCACAAAAAAGATGAATAGATCACAGGAACAGGGGTTTGTCTCAGTTTACAAGGTAAGACTAAGAGCTGAAGCAGAAAAGACTATATCCAGCGAGCAGAAAGTGAAAAGAAAAAAGAGGTAAAAGATGTGAAAAAAATGTATTCCTGCAAGTGGCAGGAGTGGGGTAGGAGAGGTGCACTCAACAAACCATGCTGTGCAATACAGAAGAGTAAAATGAATGTAGAGGTTAAAAAAGCTGCTGCTGTTTGCAGCAGTGGGGTGACAAGCTGCAGGAAGGACTTTGTGCTATTTACTTCTTTGCCTGGTCTTGCCTCTTGGTGAGACAAACCTTGAGCAAAAAAAATACGGCAGGACAAAATAAAACAAATGTTCTTCTATTGCAATCAGATCCACATGCTTTCTCATTCATTAATAACATGTTTAAATTAACAGGGGCCAGCTAATTGGTCCAGTGGTTTAAACAGTAGCCCAGGACATAAAAGGACTCCTTACATGAGGGAATTAGCATCAAAGCGAGACTCTCTGATGTAGCTACTTTGTATTAGCTCATTAAACTAATGAGCTCAGCTTACTGTTACTTACTTAGCTCAGTATGGGTTACGGCTTCTACGTGGCAGAGAAAGCATTTCTTAAGAGATACGTGCGCCGGTTTCTAAGTGCCGTGTGCAGGTATTCCCTGCTTTGACAGCAGCCACGAGCTGCAGCTGTACCATTGTTCCCACATGGGACATGGAATAGGTCAAGAACCTTATTTTGTATTCCAGAGCCAGGAACCCAACTGTTAAATCGCGCAATTCTCTTCCCCCCTCCCAAAACCTTCTCGCTTTCCCAGCAGTTTGTACCATTTTCAGACTTGTACCAGATTGTGCAGCTAAGAGAGTTCTCTGTAACGATGTCCCAGAAGCATCCTGGAGAGAGGAGTTGGTGTGAGGCCCCCAGGCAATGAACTTGGACAAGTTTGGCAATATGATTTAGAGCAATGGCTGCTACTTCCACTTCTTGCCTTTCTGTTGAATCTAGAGAACGCTAAGAAAGCCAGTGAGGCAAACCCACCCCACTTAACAGCAGCTTTTCTTAGGACAGCTTCACCCCCTTCATGATGATATTGTTCTGGTGATGCCTTAAAGGGCAAAATCTAGCCAGACCTGAGGGTGACCTGATAGAGTCAGTGGTGCCTCAGGGAGGAGTGAAAGCAGGGTGGAAAGGAGCACCGAAATGTTTCACATCAATAGCCTTGCTAAAGTTGTGGAATACATTTACCATATCATGTCTCCATGAGGCTCATTATTCTGTCACAGAGGAAAGTTACATTGGTTTTATGTGATTTATTCTTGTGTTGCCTGTTATCAATTCACTTGTTTCCATCAAAATATGTGGTGCCATTCTTTTCATATTGATGCCATCAGTGTTGCACAGGTCTAAGTTGCTCCAAGCCTGTTGGTTGCTTGCTCTTTCATAGATTTCCTGCTTGATGAACGCTTGAAGTGACAGCAGTGCTATCTATCAGTTTTACAGCAAGACTGTAAAGACACTCTAAAGATTGGGAGGCACAAGGGTGTAATTAGAGATCTGCTAAATCAGGAGGCGAAACAGCAATGGAGAAGGGATTGCAGGGTGTAAACCTTAGTAAAAATGTTAATATGGAAAATTCCGTGCAGCACCTTTTCTGCATCTGAGAACCCAGGCAGAATTAGTGGTCTTACGAGGCTTACTAGTTTTCCATCTTCTTTGAACTTGGCTTTGCCACGTTAATTAAAATTAGTTGTTAATCCTCACCTAGTGCATAAACAAAGCTCCCATAAACTGAATTTCAAGTGTGTCCCTCACACGAGTATGCAAAAAGACGGTTTCCATCCAGTCTCAATTGAACCGTCTGTCAGTTTGCAGGTGAGAATTCAAGAGGAGGCAAAGATTTGCAGGCTTTACTGCACAATCCTGTAACTTGCAGTGCCGTTGCACCTCACCTGCCCTACAGAGCATGTGTTACACGCTATGAAAGAGTGCTACTGTCTTAAAATTTTTAGGCTGGAAAATCAAAGTGTTTAAATTCTTCCTCACCTTTCATTCAGCATCACAATTAACTCCACCATCTGCCAACTGAAAAAGCTGGCTGTATGTCACACTGATATGCCTCTTGACATTTTTGGAAGTGGAAAATCAGCTGCATTTCTCAAGTGTCAGTTCCTCAGTTTATTTTTTAACGTGAGAGTATTAGGAGTTTGGGGGTTTCCCCTGCTCTACAGTAAAGCACATTTATATCCTTGACTGTTTCACAAAAAATATGTTCTTGTGGCTATTCCTGAAAACACAGCACAATTCCTGAGGTTTTGTGAGACTGAGTATCAGGTGAAGTGTCCTCTTTGAGAGAGAGCCATTGTCTTTTGTAGATAAAATATCCAACTTTCTTTGATCCCATAGCATCACATATATTATAAAAAGACTGTGTAAGATCAAATCTTGTCACAAACTGCTATCGCTTATCAGAAAATTATCCTATTAAGAAAGAAGTTTACAAAGTAATCTTCCATCTCTGTCTTTGAGATAACAGTAACATTGAAGTATTGATGGTTTGATGCCAAATAATTTTTCCTCTGTACTAGCCCTGGCATTTTATTGTGTCTACATAGAGAGGAATTTGTTTAAATGCAGATTACTTGGTTCATGAAAGAAGACAGTAATTTCAAAGCCTTGTAGGCGCTTTTGTATTAATCACTCCTTGTTGAAACCATTCCTTTCAGTGGAATCCTACTTGTGGTAGAACTGCATTATTGTTTCCCATTCCTCCATACATCTAATCTTGTTTAATCTCAGCCCAGATAAAATGGAATGATGTAACATTAAAGGGAAGATTTTTTTAAGAGGAGGGGGAGGTAATACACTTTTCCTAATCGCTGCATCTATCTACCGTCAATACAGTTTGTACTGTTGGGTTCCTAATAGATACTACTTCTTGAACAACCATATCTAGAAAATGCCCTTTATCTCCTTCGAGTTAAGACAGGATGCCAAATCTTATTTAGATACAGGCCTAGCTGCTGTCACCTGCGGTTGTTATCGTAAGGCAATGCTGCTGTGGTGATGCTCTTGAAAGCAGCATTTGGTGCAGAAATAGAGTTGTCTCCTTTTTAAAGCAAGATAAGAATACAGGAACACAGGACGAATGCATTGGATCATATTGAAAGCCTTTATAGCCTAATATCCTCTCTGCGATGTGGCTAACAAAGGGTGTTTTGCATTAAAGAACAGGAATAACTCTATATATAGAGAATCACAAATGAGCAATCTTCTCATTTGTGTTTCAAGCAATCAGTGTTTTAAATGATGGAAGTACTGAGTTTATCATGTTCTAAAGCACAGAAGATGAGCTGTGGGGAATTTGAGCTTCCTGACAGTATCAATGTATTGCTGACCCAGGAATTTCTGCTATAAAGCCTTTATTAACATAATCATCAGTGCTCATCAGAATCAATAATTTTGATTGCTGTGTTTTCCAATGAACATCTATAGTTTGTTATGTATTTCATGCATTTCATATGTTTCATTATAAAATGATAATATATTTTACACTCACATGGTGATTTGATCCATTTTATGACCAGAGTCTTCTGTCTTAGGAATCCTGTTGCTTCATCCAAAACAATTCTTCCTCACTCATTCTCATGTCAACTTATATTTCCTATGTAGTAAATAGAATCAAAGATCAGAAAAGCACTCTTAAACTTTAAAAGTAAGTCCCTATTTAAGGCTTCATGTTTCAATAATCTCATTAATATTTCCTTTTTATTATCATATGTATTTTAGGAGAATATTTTATATTACTTGGAATGACTGTAAGTGAAAACATGCAGCATGACATTAGTGAATATGTTGGTGTCAGCAACAACGTGAGTTGTGCTCTTTTATTCTGCAGTGAATAAAACTAGGGCAACTCTGCCTTGCATTATACGGAGTCTTATTTACCATTCATTTTGTTCCAAAACCTGATTTTTTCCTAAATAAATGCAAACCTTCAAAAAAACGCAGTAGCACATACAGATGGTAAGATGTGGAGAGTGCATCCTCTCTAGAGGCGCACACCGTGACGTGTAGTCAGGCCACTCTTTTAAATGCAACCCAGACGTGCGGTTTGGAAAATGCTGCCCTCCCAGCATATGCTCAATCCAACAAATTTGAGTCAGAATAAGGTCTGCACCACCAACACTTTTGATCTGCTGGTTTGTCAGCTCGTCGCTTGCTGTCCTCTAAAAATACCAATAGAAAACTCAAAGAAATGTGTATTTGTAATTAAGCACCCAACAACTTGGGTTATTTGAGTACATATACAGATAGGATGGATTTGTGAGAGTGCCTTAGCTTACCTGGAATGGCTCAAAAACTCATTTAAATTAACAATCCAAATCAGAAAAGGTGCAGTGGCATCTGGAAAGAGCAGATGGACTTAAATACTCTTGCTTGCCTCTCTGGCATCTTTCTTCTTGCAGCGCTGCAGCCCAGAGGCTCCTGCCAGCCCCCCCGGGGCACCTGGCTGCTGGCTGTGAGACTTACCTGTGGGGAGCACCTGACCCTCCTGGCCCCCAGGGAGCAGCCACTGCTGTGCCCTAACACATCATATTAAGAGAAAACCAAGATTTTTTTATATCATATGGTGAAAAAATAGTAGCTGTTAGCAATCTATTTCAATAAAGACTCAAAAGAAGCAGCAACCTGTCGTGGTACGCAGCTGATGGATCTAAATCACTGTGTTTATCTTGGATTCACAGCTAATGAAAGGGTGCAGTGTGCTGCAAGCCATGGAGCTTAAGCTCCATTAACTAATTAATTTCTAACTCTGGGAATTAAAAAAGTGGAGAGTGAAGCATTGGCCAACACAATGTCATACTTGCACAGTTTCAGAGGAAGCAGTTCTTCAAAGCAGGTTTTTAGCAGCAACGTGAAAACTGGACTATAAAGGAGTTGCCAAATATCACTATTTGCTAAGGGAAAACAGGGCAATGTAACGGGGCGATGAATGTCTTGAAGAACTAACGTGCTTTGGAAGTATAAAGCATGGTAATAAATAAATTAATAATTGTCATCAATCGGATGTTGTAGGTGCAGCCCAGCAAATGGCACGTCTCTGATGCTTTGCAGTCAGAGAGACACCCTTTGTACATCTTAGAAAGGGGAGAGAAAGGTGGCTTAGTGCCATACCGCAAACATATTTTTCCCTGAGCTACCTGATACATCTACAGACCTGGTTCAATACTGTGCAGGTATGTCACTGCAGTCTGCAAAAACAGCAGCGTAGCACCATTCCCAGGTTAATTAGCTATGCCCTTCAGCAAGGATTAGAAAAGATTTGAAAGCATCTAAAGCCAGCGAGGATTCAAGAAAAGCAAATAGCCCAACTTCTGTGGCAGACTATTGCCAGAGATTCGACTTCATGGGGTCTGTAAGCTGCATTGTTAGGCCTTCATGTAAGTCTTTGTAGTTTAGGTAAACATTTGCAAATGAACTTTTTTTTGTATTTGTAGCGTCATTTGGGAAAGAGAAAAAAAAGGAGTCTCTTACCAGCAATATTGTTATCTGAACTCTGCAGAAACATGTAGACCTTTCAAACTAAATGTCAAGTTGTTCCTATTGAGTCAAATTCTTGCAAATTTAAGCTAATGAGCATATTCACTTTCCAAGTCAAACCAGGCCCTTATGCTTTGCTTAAGTGGTATTAATAGGTGAGTACCTTCTGATTGACACAGCCCATCATTTTATGCCTGCAGGAAGAAAATGGAAAGTTATGTGCCCAAAGGATATTTTACTCGAGGCAACAAAATTATTCATGGGCACAAATGTAACTTTACTATGATAATTTTTAATGCATAATTATGTCATTTTCCTAAGCCAACTGGGAAACATGGTCCAGCTGACATGACTGTAAGAGAAGGGACACAAGGAAGGAATACTTCAATAGGAGTTATGGTTTTTCACCTCAGGATCTATGCAACAGGCACACAGAAATGGAAACTTAATTCTGTGTTGTTTTCTAACGTCAATCCTCTTCCTGACACATCAGTATGCAGAATTGGCCCCCTTAAATGTTGAGCTGTGTGCTCTGGCTAGAACAATTTTCTTTTGGTTCCTGAAATTGAGAACTGTTGGACTTGGTGAGCTCAGGCAGTGGGTAAGCAGGCATGATGCCATGGAAGCTTGCCCTGGATTTCATCACTTTATAGGTGCTACACTGGCAAAGTGGTGCAGAGTTTAAAATCAAGTAGGATTTTAGAGCTATTAACTTGATACAGCCAAAATTGTACAAAGGGGAACGCTCATTTCAGCATAAAAAATGTATTTCCCCGGGGAACATTACTGTCAAAGATATACATTTGTGATAAATTAAAGAATTTGAAAATGCTATCTCAACAAACATCCTAAATCTCATCAAGAACAGTAATCTAGGATTGTTGGAAAAAGGCAAAATTCTTCTCAGTCAACATTACGATGGATCGTTTCTGGTTGCCAAAAGACCCCTTCAGTTTGGGAAAGATATAGAATCATAGAATGGTTTGGGTCGGAAGGGACCTTAGAGATCACCCAGTTCTAACCCCCTGCCACGGGCAGGGACACCTCCCACTGGACCAGGTTGCTCCAGGCCCGTCCAACCTCGTCTTGAACACCTCCAGGGATGGGGCATATCACCAGATAAGTTCTTATAAGCCATACTACTTGCGCATACAAGTACTTACAATCTCATTTTGTACTCAGACAATGTATTCATCTTGAAATAAATGTGTTTAAAGGTTTTAAATTATTCTTAAATGAGGGAATTGAACCAAAGGGCTCATTTAATAGCAGGAGAATAGAGAATGTAGCCTGCTTGTGCTGGCACAGTAATAGTGGAGATGAGTGAGCCTGTGGAAAATAAGTCTGGTTTCATATTTTTAGAGGATGTTGTTTAACCAGGATACAGTACTCTATTTTTGAAATCTCTTCTATGACAAATCCTGGCAGAACAGTAGATTAAAGTCAGATCATGTGTCTGGAAAAACCAGGCACCAGCTGGGTGGCCGGCCAATGGACTTGTCACACTCTTCAAGGCAGACTCTGCATCCTACAGCACTGCGCCAGTACCAAAGCACGCAAACCTCTTTGCCTCACAGTCAATGTTGAAAATGTCCTCAGTGGCCACTTACGCTGGTACCCTTTGCTCACAAGAAAAGGTTTACAAAATTGCATAGAAAACCGTGCTTCCAGCTGCCAAGTTATCTATTGATAATACTTGGACAGCATTTAGATAAAATACATAGATAACATAGAGTGTGATTCCAAAAATAATTGCACTGACAAAATGAATTGCTATATAACGCTTTCCTTTTTGTTAGGCAACTCCAACTACTGGCTCTCAAGGATTTCTCTTCTTTTTTGTGCCAGGGTGACTCCAGCTGTTGAGGCCCTGGAGTGAAGCATTGCCAAGGGGCCTCTCCAGCAAAACACCTGGCTTCTGCATGTGTACTGATTGGAAATGAAATTATTAATCTGAAGAGTTCTTTGGGGACAGTTTAATTGTGTTTTCTTTGAAGATTTGGAGTTGATACAAAGGATTCATATTAGATTTCTAAAAACTGCCGCTGATAGCTCTTTCTGAAAACTTTATTTAAGCATTTGACTGAATGTGGAACAAGTCAAGGCCAAATGTCCTCCAGTGAACTTGAATAAAGCAAGATTTGCAAAGAAACTCAACCTATGGAGACAAAAGTGTAAGAAATGGGAAACCAGGAAGTTATAAAATCACCAAAGGATCCTTTTTCTCTTGAGATCAAAACTGGAAAGATAGCAAAAATGTGAGTCACAATTCCTGAAAACTTTTGATTCCAGTGGCATTATAATAGGAAAGAAAAAACTTTTACAGTCTGGTACGTCTATCAGAATTATAAACAGGACAATGTCCAAGCAGAAAAGTTCATTGAAGATTTATTAGCAGCCAGTTTATGTGGCTATTTGCAAAGAATCAGTGTATTTCAAAATTAATCTTTTTATTCTGTCACTTTTGTATGGCTCAAAATATTTTTGTTTAAGTGTGAAATCATGTAATTTAGAATTTTAGGGAAAAAAGCTTTCAATGAAGCTTTCAGCCTAAGCTATTTTTAATCCTAGTATTTTCTGTGAATAAGTAAAAATATGAAAATGAATTGTGCTGTGAACAACCTCTAAAACAGCTTTTCCCCCAGGAGATTATAAATATATGTATAGATGGGTAGAACATTCAATTACCATGAAAAATGTTCTGCTAAGTTTCATGGTGCTGTAGAGTGAGAAAGTAGCAATGCAACAGAATCAGCGAGCTCTACGAAAGGTGTAGAGACTTTCTTAGAATGATAGATGATTGTAGTGATGAAAACATTCATTAAAAAGAGATGATGAAGACATTCATTAAAGAGAGATGATGCAGAAATGGGGTGAACATAGTACTTCATCAGTAAAATGTGCATGCAGCGTTGAACATAAGCATCGGTGTGTGTTTTAGTTTAGAATGCAAAATGAATTTATAAATAATAGATGAAACCAGTATTAATAGTTTTATAGATAGATGAATGAAATCAATATTTTTTTCTAACTTTCAAATTAATTTAACAACCACATGGTTATTCCCTTTACCAAAGAGCTGAGGGAGTGTTAAATGGGCAGCTTATACGATGAGAAGTTATTATCCCGAGAGTAGCCTTGGAGGAACTATGAAAAGCAAGGTTTTTATTTAAACTTGAGCTTGGTGCTGCAGGTGTGAGCACCAGCGCCTTCAGTCAGCAGCTCTCCTCCTCTCTGCCACGGCGTCTGTTCGTGCTGCAGCTCCATCTCTGGACTTACATCACCCATCCCAAACAACAGAGGAAATGGGCACCTAGTTCAGAGTGAGTGAGGATGTAGAGCATGAGCTGAGTCAAGCAGCAGGAGCCCTGGGCTCAGCTAAACCTTGGGAGAAGGTTTTGAGCTACATTTGTGATCTTTCATTTTAATCTCCCTAATAACAAAAAGCAGACATGGGGACCAGAAGCTGAATTCATTCAGAAATTAGAGTGAAATAGTCACTAAAATCATTGGGCTCTTCTAGGCAGAAGGCACAAGGCTTTGTCTACAGGGACCGTGAAATAAAGGTCAAGCTCTTAACAGGTTTCATGTCTGTCTCACCTTTTCACAGCACTGACTTACAGTGCTAACCACCTACTGAGAGGTTTTATAGCCAAAACTGGCTGCTGCTGCTGCTGCAGCAGCAAACTTAATAAAACCACAACAGCTTGGACTGCAGGAGATGTTTTCCTTCAGAGAAAACCTTTGTCCTACAGCTGATGGACCAGATTTGACTGGGAAACTACCAGAAGCTTGAGGGACAAAACCGGTACAACTCCGTGATGTGGGGAATTGCTGATGGACATGTAGCAGGGCTCCACGAGCAAAGCTCAGTCGCACAGATATCTGGGTTAAAAGCATCTCGGCTCCTTTTTTTTCAGACTAGGTATTTTGACATTGCAGCCATTAGGGCGCATTTCTAATAATTCTTATACGCAAAGCACAAGCCCTTTTAAGAGAGCTAAAAAGCAAATTTCTCCCACTCTGAAGAGTCCGCAAAATAGAAAATGGACTCCTCGTGGAGGTGTGAAAAAGAAAAGCTGTGATAAGGACTCAGAGAGCACAGGTCCTAAGGCAGGGTGGTGTTGCACTGACGGGTGGGCTTGATGATCTTAGAGTTCTTTTCCAACCCTGATGATTCTATGATTCTGTGAAGCACTCAGTAGTCTGCCTATCATCAGAAACTAGAGACTGTTTAAATAATTGCTGTAACAGTTGAAGACCCCTGGAACAAGGAGAGATGAAAAGCCTGTTCCCAGATTTTAATGGCAGAGCTGCAGATGGTCTTTGTTGGCTGAAGAATGTACTGTCGAGACTGTCCTTCTCCCACAGGGAACAAAAGGACTACAGCTGGTGGCAGGGCTGTCAGGACACCCAGCAGAAGGGAGGGAATGCAACGGTTCTAGAGAAGGAAGGTGAAGGAGGGGCTGCAGATGGCAGGGGGGTTCTGACAACTGTTGGTATAAAACAAGGCTTCTGGAGGGTAGGTCTTTATTTTGGAGCTGAACTCATGCAGCTTGTGTCTGCAGGAGAGTGAGAGAGAAATGAAAGCTGACTCTGAAGCACAGCTACAAAGCTTTCCAGTTCTTGGTAATTAGTTTATACCTACCTCTGCCTGATCAGAGCACATATTGCCACCATCTAAAATGGTTTTGGGGTGTCCAAGAGTGTTTTTAAGAGAAAAGGAAAACACGGTGTTGTTTACTTCCCAATCTCTTTAAAAACAAAGCTCTGCAGAATAAAGCAGAGCTGCGTGGGATGGAAGGAGTGAAGAAAGAGTCCTGACAAGTGAGATACGGGAAGAAAACAGGTTGCTAATGCAGAGGCTTCTGAATAAGAGTAAAGAGCATGCTGCTGGGATGGGCTGGAAACCAGGAGAGGGGATATCGACATCATCTTCTTGGCTTCTTTAAACATCAAGGCAAGTTAATCTGGGGAGACAGGCTGAAGGGAAGAGACCTTTTTATTCTTCCTCCTTCTTCTGTATTAGTGTTTTACTTGTGGCAGTGTATTACTACAGAGAGGATCAAAACCTTCCAGTTCTGCATTCAGATCTGATGTTTCATCCACCAGTCACTCACAGACAAATCAAGGGTGGTAGAGGAAGCTTCATGCGTTAAATTCTCTGAAGTAAACACGGTGAAGGCTGCAGTGAAAGTTTTGATGTTAGGCTAGGCTGGCAGGTATCCGCAGCCTACACAAAATCTCTTTTTTATAACTTTCAAATTATTCTCTCTCTTTTTTCTGTTCACAATATTAAAGCAACAGAAAATTTGGGTCTAGTCACGCACTGGGACTATCTCTGTATCACTGCACAGCCAGCCCTCCAAGCAAATATTTAGTCTAACTAAACATCGCGAATGGAGAGGCTATTGGAGTATAAAGTAGGAGCATAATCTCTGAGGTTTTAGCCAAGGCATTATAAAGACCTAATAATAGCAGGGCTTTGCAGAGATGCTAAGATAAAGAAAAAGCCATCTTGAGAATGCTTTCAGGAAAAGCTTTGCCTGTCACCAGTTCACTTGGCAATGTGAATGACCAGCCTGGACCAAAAACCACAGAGAACACTAAAGGCAGCGTAATAGTAATTATTATAATTTTATGAATCTCACATTCTCCTTGCCAGCACATCCTGAGTGACAGAAAGCTCTGCAAGGCACAATGACTCGTTTAATATTTAAGCCCATATTCAAATATTTCTGTAAGGCAAATTTTACATGGGATGATGTAGAAGTAGATAATAATGAAGCCCAAAAGTATAAAATGTCTTTTCTCAGCAGAAAACTTCTCCATATCATTGGCTGGATCCTTCTCCAGTGCTCTCCTGTACGTTTGAGCTGGAGCTTTGCTCTCTTCTACCAGCAGAGTGAGTGCCCCTCACTGGCAAAATAAGTCCTGTTTGCCATGTTTTGGGACCATTCTCTTGCGCAGAACATACAGACCAAGTTCCCTGAATGCATTAAAAAAATCAGTGGGCAATTTTATTTTAAAGCCTACTTTCCAGCCAGTGAATAATGAATAACAAGGGAATCTGGTATCAATAGTTTCGAAGTTTTATTGCTGTTGTCAAGATTCCCATTATTACTGTTTTTTCCCAGTGTAGTGCGGTTTACCCAATGTAGTGAGAAGCAGATGGTTTATTACTTGTAAGTGCTGATATGATTCTTGCAGAGGAAGGATATTGAACACTTTTTCTGGTTTTATCAAATAAATATTCTCCATTTATTTACTGGAAGAAGGAGAAAGGCAACTATAAAAGATACTGTATACAAATGAATATGGATGTATTGACAGGAAATGAAACATCTTGTAGGAATAAATATTCTAATATTTTGCTTTCTTAAAAGAAAAGATGCTAGAGTTAACAGCTGCTCAAATCTTAACATTCATAAATGCAAAGACTTTAGGGCCAAAAAGAGAAGTTATGAAATGTAGTCTGACCTACATAATACCGACCACTGATCCACCTGTGATAATGCTGGCATTACATTGACTATTTCTGTTAAGCTGGGACATATTTTGGAAAGAGATTGTCCAGTTTTCCCTTCAGAAAATCTCACATAGACCCTGTAACTGGTATAATATAAGCCCTTTGTTTTGTAAAACTGAATTAAGAGATTGAACCCATGCTGAGCATAGAATTTTCTGCCCCGTGCAACAGGATCCCCTTTGAAGGTTACAGGCACATGTGAGACTCAGATAGTTGTGCTGTGAGATATTTTCACATTTCTCCTTAATTTAATTACACTATTCATTCAATTCTGAATTTAGCGGAACTGTATAGGTATTCCCAGAGGAATTCTGTGTAGAAAAATGACAGCAAAGAATCTTTCTGTGGTTTTTCCCTGTTTACCAAACTGATGATTGCAAACTGAAGAGGTACATTATGCAAATAAGGCTCCTGCATTACCAATCCTCTCTGTTTTCCATCTGCTAAAAGTTAAGCCTTACCCAAATATCTGTATCCTGATGAAGTTTGCTCTTCTGCAGGGAAGAAGCTGTGACTGGATCTGGTGGTACAAGTCTCTGTATCAAAGCATCCCTTTCCTTGGCAAGGTAGAAGCACGTTTGACAGGCACTTCTTCAAGGTACTTTCTTCATGTATTAATGCTTTGAAGATTGTCACGGTGATTCACAGGTTTGAGCGCACCCTCTTATTCAGAGCTGCTTGGAAGGCTGTAAACATGTTGGTGGTGTTTGCAAGCAGACTAAAACCAGACGATCCTGTTTCCATGAATATGAAAACATTTTGATGTTCTCTGCTCAGAAAAACATTTGCACAGCCCTAGTGAAAGCAAGTTCATCTTTGAAAAAGATTTGTTCCTGTTGTAGCTTCAGTGTCTTCACTGAAACCAATGGATTTACAGTAGAGATGTAAATTATATGCATTATATTCTATGCATTGTTTTGTATGGTTTAGATACTTGGACATTTATGCACTCAGGGTGCATTTAAAACTCTGAACGTGGCTGCAAAAAGCGATAATTCTTTTGCAGAGAGAGGTGATAGAGGGAATCCATCCATTTTCTAGAAACCACTGTGGATGGCTAGTAATTGTAACATATCTACAGTGCGATTTATAGAAAAATTAGGTGATATTGTGATAAAAGATGGCCAGGTAGGATGACATTAGCACTGCCTCTGTCTATCCTGCACATGTTTTGTGGCTACAGAGATGACTTCAATCTCAGGAGATGTCAGCACGGGAGCTTCAGTGAACGCTAAAACATGCTAAAGAAAAACCACTGCACAAAACTACTCAGCAATGTCAAGCCAGATTTTTTAGCAAGCGATTATGAAATAATTTCTCTATAAACCTGAAAAACTGAATATTTCTTGCATTTTTGCAATGTTAGCCCTGATTTCCATTTGTTAAGGGCATTTTAATACCAAATTAGCTTAAGGTATCATGTATTTTCACTACACACTAGTAGAACACTTAGATCACCTAATGGAGAAGGAATATCTAATGAAGCTCTGTGTGAAAACTGGTATCTCAGTACAATGCCAGGGACTGAATAGAGAGATTGCAGTGGATTCCTATGGAAAGAACGCCGTAAAACCTTATAACGGAACACATCCGCAGGAAAACTCAGCTTTCAGTTTTAAAAGGCAAAAATCTTGCTGTCGAAGTTTGAAATTCCCGTCGCTGGGAGGGAGGAGGGAGGGAGGGAGAGAGGGAAACCTGGGCTGCAGCGCGGAGCGGGGCCGCTAGAGGGCGGCTCGGGGATGCAGCCGGTGCCCCCGGGAACCCCGCATCCAGCCCCGAGCATCCCTGCGCCCAGCGCCCTCCAAGCATCCCCGCACCCAGCATCCAGCATCCCCCAATCCAGCGGCCTCCAAGCATTCCCGCACCCAGCCCTGAGCATCCCCCCACCCAGCATCCCGCATCCCTACACCAAGCACCCTGCGTCCCCGCACCCAGCCCCGAACACCCTCGCACCCAGCACCTTCCAGGTACCCCACACCCATCACCCCCATCCTCAAACCCAGCACAGAGCATCCCTACATCCAGCACCCCCTGCATCCCTGCACTCAGCCCCCTTCCCTCCCTGGGCAGCCCCGCAGAGCCAAGCAGGTAAAGGCACCTGGAGAACGGGATTAAGGACCGTATGGTGCGTGTGTTGGAGAGGATGCAGCGTCAGGACTGATGTCTCAGAATCCCATCAATGAATGTGAGACTAATTGTTACCAAATGAAAACTGTGAGAAAGAAATGATTGTTTTTATTGTTACAGTAACCTTGTTACCCGGTTTGAGCATGATGGGTAATTGGGAAGTTACCACTGGCCGCGAAATACACACAAACGCTTAACCACCTCCCCCAGTGACCATGAAAATAGGGAAAACAATGGTTTAATTAGTGATCCCAGAGATACCAGGCAATGCTCCAAAGCTAAAAAACAACCAGGATCATCGCTGTGAGGAAGGGGGGGTCTCAAGACCTTTCAACCAGTCTGTTCAGCCTCAGGCCTTTGCTGTCGAAGCTGACAGCAGTGATTATGGCCTGGAATTACCAGATTGTTTTCTGTAGGCCTTTGACAACAGCGTTGCATCGTATGGCGAGAGGTCTGCTTCCCCTCCCTATTTCACATGCTTTACTTTGCTCCCATGCCTATGCAGACTTCAGTCAGAAAGTATTTCTCATTTACATGACCTAGATAGAATAATACTGAGAAAGATGTTCCTTGATCTTTTTTTTCCCTTGATTTGCTATACTCAGCCTGGAAGAAAAACATAATCATGGGAATGCATTGTTTCTTTCATGTCTGCATTAGGCAGCAGGGTGAGATAGATGGGGGATAGAGCGAGGCAGAAGCCCTGCAGTAAGTGGACAGAGAAACACATGGAATAGCTTTAGGGATTACACAGTTCTGCTTCTCTTTTAAAAGAGCTCCTTGTTTAGTGACTTCTCAAACTTGATTTTACTACAGTGCCCTATAACTGACAATAACCATGAGGCAGGTGATTTAACTGTAGGCAGCTGGGGTTAGAAGCGTGTCAGTAATAAGGACGGTAGCTCGGTGCGATGGGCGGCATATTCTGTGATTACTCATTTCAGAGTCATTACCTCAGCTGGTACATGGACAACCTATATTAAAAAGTGCTATGAACTGACTTGAACTGTGGTTACAGAAATAGTCTGAACACATCTCGACTCCATTTGGCCGTAGCTGTTGCTCGGTTGTATCCATTACCGCGTTCTGTGGTCCGTTGCAGGTGCTGATCTAGTCAAGGCTTCCCATGTTTCTGTGCCATTCTTGTATGACATGGTGTGAGAAATAAATCTTTCTTCAAAAAACAAAGTAAGAAGCAAGGGAAATACCCACGTACAATTGTTTGTGGACTGCTGCGATGAACACACCCGTAGATAAGTTAAAGGGACATTTGTCTGGGCTCACAAGGAGTTGTGACAAACCATGGCTGTGCACACCCACCTATGGAAAATGCTGCTCACTAAATCATCTGCTCACAAAGGGGGAAAGAGTAATAATTTTTAACAATTTTAAATATTTTATTCCAAGAATCATAAGCTCATAGAATGGTTTGGGTCAGAAGGGACCTTAAAACTAATCCAATTCCAACCCCCTTGTCTTTTGACACCTCCCACTGCATCAGGTTGCTCAAAGCCTCATCCAGCCTGGCACTGAACACCTCCAGGGGTGAGGCAGCCACGACTTCCCTGGGCAACCTGTGCCAGGGCCTCCCTACCCTCACAGTAAAACAATTCTTCCCAACATCTCATCTCAATCTCCCTTCTTTTATCTTAAAACCATTCCCTTTAATCCTACCCCTGCACTCCCTGATCAAGAGCCCCTCCCCAGCTTTGCTGAAGCCCCTTCCAGTACCAGAAGCTGCTCTAAGGGGCCAGAAGAAAAATACAAAGTAGACAGTTGTCCAGAAGGTTGTAGAATTCCTAAATACCGACAGACTGTGACTAGTAATAAGAAAGATAAACACAGAAGATTATCTAATAGTCAAGGTCTTTCAGATAAATTGTAGCTGCTTCCTGATCTAGCAACATGGTGGTGAATAACAGCATGAATAAATGAAAATGCAAACCATCTTTGTGGTGAGGAGCCTCAGTAGCAGGACATGAACATGTTTTAAACGGTTCTCATTCTGAAAATGGAAGTACTGGTTCCAGAATAATAGGTTTGGGCCTCTTTTGACATGCAAGGGCAATTCAAATGAATGGAAGTATACCCGTTGACATTGATGGGCTTTGAATCCATGCTCCATCCTCTTTCAGAAATATCTCAAAATACAAAAAAAAAAGTCTGTCCTGTCAAGTACAGGTAGGAAGTGGGAGACAAAAGGACATTGACAGAGCGTCTGTCAAATTACAGGAATTAGTGAAATAGTCCACACAATCATGAATGAAGATTATTCCATGTAATTCTGTCCAAATATTAAATTCCTCCACAACATTGCTTCTCTCAACTTCTTCAATGCGTGTGTTGAACTTAAAAGAATTTGAGACGATCACTGTGTGAAAAAAATAGTTTAAGAAAGCACAGCCCCAAGAGAAACAGCTCACGCAGTTTCCAAATGTTAACAGAAATATTCATTCTGTGTATCTCAGTTCCAGTCCACTGTTGCCTCAAAAGAGAAGTATTGTGTGTTTGAAATCTTTGTCATTATCGTGCCCATTGTAAACAGCTATTTAGACAGAACTAAAGCTACTGGAAGTGGTCTCCCAAAACTCATAGAGGAAGCTGGCATGCTCTTCAGCTGGAAACAGCCTCCTTGAAGGAGAATTGATGTGAGTCCTTTTGTAAAGGATATCTGTGCTCTGAGCACTCAAAATACATCATAGAATACTAATCTCACTATTTCCCAAAGCAATGGGAAAATAAAAGGGATAGAGTGCATCACTGAACTGAGAATGGTACATCTCTTTGGAGTCATTTTGGAGGGGAAAAGAATGATGCCCATCTGCATGCTTATCTCTGTAGACTTAAAGAAGAACCCTGTGAGGCAGCATAGCATAAATATTCCATTTGTATTTTATGTTTCCCCACATGAGAAAGAGGACAGATCTCAGCCTGGGTGAAATAACACAGCCCTGGTGGAGCGAGGCAGACACGATAACGGTAGCATTCACCTTAATGATTCTTAATGTTCTGCTGTAACTTGGACCAGCACAGGAGGAAAATGCACAGATGGAAGATTACTGAAAAGAAAGGTTGAACTGCTTTTTGTGTCTTTCTTTCTGGAATCTGAGCTGTTCCCCCTGAGATAAAATAGTGGGGCTGCAACGGATCAAACAAAAATCATGCACCTCTTCGACCACATGGTGCAGGACTGGTGCTCTATGAGGTGCGAAGAGTCACAGAAGGGTCCAAAAATCACCGTTTGGCACATCTCATTAAAATAGTTCACCTTGATCTAAAGGAGGGATGGAAAACTTCAGCATCAGGAATATTTGAAACATTTTTTTTTTTCTCTCTAACAAAAGGGAGAGACTGACTAATGGTCCCAGTGCTTTGAATCAAAATACTTGCTGTACTTGTCTGTATTGAAGTGCTGTAGTAGTAAAAATTGACTCTTCAATGCTGTCATTCTTTCATTATAAAGTGAGAAGCTCGTAGGAGGAAATATACTGATTCTGAATGGGGCCAGAAAAAAAGTTTTCTTCCCATAGTTTTTTTTCTTGGGTAAGACTTTTTGTACTGTGCTTGACATTCTGAATTACATGATTATACAGTATCAGACTCCAGCAACATTTTGTATTGTGAAGATGGAGATGCTCAGCATTTTGCCAGATGCCAACTGATATTCTGATATTTCTATCTTCTCTTTAAACTGAGTGACAGTCAGCATATTCACAATGAAGCGAAGACAATCTGCTATCAAGTTACAGTAGAGATATTTTCCCTGATGAAGATCCCAGAGCTTGTTGGAATAAAGCTCCTTAAAACTCAGTGTCTGGAATAGCTCCAGCCTGAATCGCTCTCTGTGTAATATAATGTTATATTTGTGCCAGTCTAATAAGTAGATCACTGGGTAGAGGCTTTTGTAAGTAAGTCTATACGTACTGCACCATTTCCTGGCTCCGTGCTCCGGCGTGTTGCAGGCTGTGTGCAGTGGGGGAGGTGCCAGAGCTGATCAAGCAGTGTAATTTTATACATTACTGAATCAGTGCAGGAGGAACCTGGAGGGACAAAGCATCATCTTCTCTTTGGACTGCACTGTAAAATCCTACAGCTCTCTCAGCCTAGCCATGCTCTGATACATTTTTTCTTTCCTTTTTCTGATTTTGGTGTGAATGATAAAGTGATCTGACGATGGCTCTCGTTATGGAACCTATTAGCAAGTGGACGCCCAAGCAAGTAGTGGATTGGATGAAAGGTATGATCATTTATTACCATGTATTGCCTGTACTTTGGATCCTTGCAATGTACATAGCTGCTCTGGGATTCTTTGTTTGGGGAAGAGTTTATTCAGTTTTATTAATCTGTATGCTGCTTTGCACAGTAGTTTTAAAGACGTGACTGAGGAGAGAAGCTGTTTAAGCTGTGCAGCATGTTGTTGGGATTTCTGCCGAGAACTGAGTAGGGATCCAACGCATTTGTTGGTAAATGCAGGCATAAAGTGTTTGTGTCTCCCGGCTCCATTATGCATCGCACAGTGTAATGTTATGATGTTTGGTTGCTTTAAATTTGCCCCGATTAGGTCTGTTTTGCTCATATCAGGTGATCTGATGCAGTGGCTGTGCAGCACTTGTGTGTAGTTTAGGGTACCACGGGGAGCATAAGGTGCCGGTGACTGGACCGAGGAATTCGGCTCCTTCAGTGACATGTCCTGATTTGTTCAGGCTTCCCAGCTGCTCTGGCTCGTGCCGCTGCCGTGTCTCACGCACCCGCGGCCCCGTCCGCCTGGTACCGTGGACAGTGCAGCCCGTGCCGCGCGTGGGGGGCGCGAGGGGGAACCAGCACGGCTTCGCCGGGGAAACTCTTCCCGACAACTTGACAGGAATGATGATTTCCCTGCACATTCGCAGTTTCACAACACAGCCATAAGCTGTGACATGTTTTGCCTTACAATGCTCGGCTGTGCTGCAAACAGACTGGCTTGGATGGGAAGGTGAAGAATTGTTCGTGATGATAGATGTTTTAAATTTCTCCTGAGTGTGGGAAAAATGTATTTCCACAGTAGGATGCATTAGTGTTGTCATACATTGCTTCTGACGAGCTGTCTGTCTGAGAGACAAACAATTTCTGCTGCGAGGGATCTCCATTATATAAGGAGAAGAGGGGCAAATTTTGTTTGTGTGTTACTCATGGAAATAATTTCTGTAGTGTGATTACTGAACTTACTGGAGGGTTGTTGGATGCCCCCTATAACATCCTTGAAGCTTTCAAATTATCATCATTAATAAATGGATGGTTTGGTCTCATTTTGCTGACATCTGTCTCCACACTTCACTGAAATTGGGCAGTTTAAGTGCTCGTCAGACACATTACAGTTATGAGCAAACTCTTCTCTTACAAGCACATAGTATTATGAAGCTAATGGTTTCCGAGGGAATGTATGTAGTTTGTTTCTCAGGTGTTTGTGAACTCAGTGTGATTGCGAGGTCATCGGGATGGATCCCAGAACCGTTAGATACAGGATTGATTCCCATACTCCAATGTCATTACTTAAAATCAATGCCTAATGTATGTGCAGAGGGGAGTTTTCCGATCCCCACCTGTATTTTCAGTATGTAAAAGGTTTAAAAAGTGCACAGATCATCATGCTCTTCTAACTCATGACTTGAACTATAATGGAAATGGAACGTCAAGGTGTGTATCAGACTTGTTGCTAAATTTAAAAATACTTCCTCTTATTTGTTTTTCCTTTTTGATGTAAACTACATCTTGGGTGACATTAATCCTTAACAGGAGTAGTGCATGCCACAGGAAGCAAGAAGGTCATACAAATAAAAGGCTTAAATGAATGGAGTAGCCTGACAGTTAAATTTCTACCCAAAGGCTGCATACTGCATCCACAGGGACGTCTGGAGTAGACAGCATTGCCGGCTGTGAGCCTCTGGGCTTACACATAAATAATTATAATGCAATAAACATTGGAGGTATTTTCTTTGTTAACACGACTGCTACAGATCCATGGACAGTAAAGTTGCCCATTTGTCCACTTTTGCCCGGCTAGTTTTGCAAGCCCCTTTTTCTATCCCAGCGTTTACCTTCAAAACACATACTTCAGTTGTGGCCAGAGAAAGTCCTAACACACACAGCTGGCAGCACACCTGAATTGGTTTAAAATCACTTGTAAATCCCTTACTTTGCAAAAATTGCCCAACTGTGGCCCCTGTTTCCCTGTTGTTTACCTATATTCTGTCTGCCAGCTCTGTTAGCTGTGGTCGTTCTGCGAAACACCTATTGATGCATTAGAGAGGCCAAAGGTCTGCACAGGCAGTAACAGTCAAGTGATTGGGTCCTTTGACTTATGTCATCTCTGCTGAAGGGCAGGCTTTGCTGGCACCATTAAAAGATAAAGTAACAACAGTTTAGAAAAATCACCAAGCTACAAATGTGTGTTTTATCCTTGCTGTGGAAAGCAACATGTTAATGAACACTGTCACAAATATTGCAAGTATAACACACCTTTTTTTCTGGCTTAAAAATAGGTAGTCAATTAGCTTTATTTGAAAAGGTTGTAAATTATAACGTGTTTCATAAGGAAATGACAGTAATATGTCTTTTAAGCTTGAACGTACCATCATTATTTAAGCTGTAATAACTTAGTTTTAAAAACTGTTAGCAAAGTATGTGGTTTGACATTAACTTGCAGTGAGTAGCAGCAACATGAAATACTTGAAGAGAAGGTGGAAGAAAGCCACAAAAATGATGTTAATAGTTTGAGACCTGGCTCCCCAGAATGTGCCCTGATTACAGCACGCTGCTATCAGAAGCAGCTGCAGCCTAAGCCCCAACCAAGAGGAGACTCCCTTTTGTCTTCCCCTTAAGGAAATGTTACTTGCCAAAAAAAGTAAAAATCGGTAGGCTTGTGGGAACATTATTATGACAAGTTGGCATCTTGTATTTATCCACGATTCCTTTCTGAGGAGCACATTCAACTAGAATTTGACTTGGGGACAGCATCTGATGTTGTGGGCAACCTGGAAAGGCCATGCAGGTCTTTAGAAATTGATTCTTGAGGCTTACAGAGGATCTGGAAGTTCAGACTCTGGGTACTTTTGTGTTAATGCAAATGTTACTTTTGTCTTTCTGCAAAAAGATTTTGTAAAGTTTAGCAAATAGAGCAGAAGGCTCTGTGGTTACAAACGAGCAGAAACATTAATTGTGAAGGTATTTTTATCAACAGTTTTCAGTCACTATTCTTTTTTCCCCCCAAATTTTCCAAAATTTTAACTTTCTCTAAATGGTTTCCACCTCAGAACACATGCCAGGATTTTTCCTGTATGGACGCATTTCTTACATAACCTGAAGGTTTTTCTGGGCTTACGTAGCATGGACCCAAAAGGTGCTTTAAAAGAAAGAACTCTGCTTTGCTCAGATCCCATTTTGTCCCTGTTGGGAAAACAAATATTACCCAGAAAGCTTGCAAGCACATTAATAATCTGAGTAGTTTTCGAACTTAGTCAGTTTTTCCTCTGATGAAGTTTCAAACAGAAACGTGAGCAAATGCCAAACTACAGTTCAATATTTACATCTGTAATGCTCCTACCTGGAGACTTTGAATGCTTTTCGGTCTCTGCAATACTCGGTGACACTTTGCAGTTGCAAACAGGTTATTGGGATGAGCACTCCTACCCAGAGGCTCTATGTCAATTCTAATTTGCACTTTGCCGTACAGAATCTGGGGGGCTTGGAGGGCCAAGGGATGTAAGATGTCTCACTGCTGACTTTTCTTTTCACTTAGAATTAACAGAAGCATGAGAATTTGTGTTTGCATTGTAAATAGAATCTAAACAGTTTCCTCTGTATTTTTAAAAGTGACAGCATTTAAGATTTTGTTCTTCCTCAGTGAAGCAGTTTGCAAGTAGGTCATTTTAAAACGTGAGCTCATTTACATGTGACACCTCTGTCCACAGAAACACTAACTTTCCTAAACAATCCAATGAAATGAACTGCAATACAATGCAATGAAACAGAGCTGTGACTTTCAGAGAATGAAGTGTTATTAAACAGCTGAAAATTAAAATAGGAAGCCAGTTATTCCTTAAGTACCTGTAAGTAATAACTCCACATGGAGTCAGTTATTCAAAGTCTTGGGGACTGGCAGTAAGGTTTGGCTGCCAAAGGAGCCTGCAGTGGAGGCTTCTCTCCTAATGAACGCTCAGCATTAGATACTCATTTCACAACTGCAACCCAGTTTTTCCCCTTTAAATCCAGAATTTCTCCACTCTCAACAGGAGATGCAGACATGAAAAAATAAAAATTAATTCAGTTGGTAAACTGATTAACTGTGCTGCACTGATCCTGTGCAGAATAATTATATGTTTAGCTGAAGGGTTTTCCTTAGCATGTAATTCCCTGATTTCAAGCTGGCTCATAAAAGAGAAAGGAAGGAGGGAGGGGGGAGCTGAGGAGCAGGGAAGCTGATGACGTGAGTGGACTTGTTAGCATTCATGTCACGCAGGGCTCCGGCAAACCCCTTCTCAGTCTTCTCTTGCTTTTCATTAGATCACTACCTGTTCTGTAGCAATATGTCATAACCAGGGAGTCTCCTCTGTTTACAGAATGTAATATATAAAATCTTGCAGCGTGCTGGAGACAAAACTAAATATTATGATCTACTGCAAAAGCAGCCTTGCAGGTATTGAGCTGGATGATACTTAGCTTCCTTGATCCCCATTCATGACCGTACAGTCCCATAATGTAAGCACTTGACTGCACAAGATACAATTCGAAACTTGAGTAGGTAACCCAGGTCATATCTTATTTAGAAAAATGTAGGGTTTATAATGTCTTTTCACTTCTTGTGAAGACAAATAGGTTTGGGAGAGAACTGAGAGCCACAAATGGAGATGCTCTCAGAATTAGCATTGAATTTTCAAGCAGTTCTAAAGTAAAGGTTTCATCGTTTTCCTTCTATTCTCACTGATTTCAGAACTGAAACAATTTACTGTTGTGGTTCCCCTTGGATTACTGTGTTCACTAGCACCACGTTCCCAGTTGTCGCTGGGATGTCACTGAATCAGAGTTGTCTGCAATTCCTCTCTGATTTGCCTTAGAAGTTTCAGACTGTAGTACTTTTTAGTAATAATTTTTGGCAACAATGACTCTGTTGAATGTTGTATACTATTTAATTTAAGAGGGTTAGCAGAGCACACCTCAGAGTTGACCACTTTGCGAGAGAACTGGGTTAGATTGGATTTCAAGAAGCAGGTTCCCAGGATTGCGCACAGTTATGTGTTGGGATAAGCTGTCTGAGCATGTTTGGCCATTTCATAGAATGGTTTGGGTTGGAAGGGATCCCTATCATCTTATTTTTGCTTGGATATTTTTGAGGACCAATTAGAAATTGGTCTGTGTATCTTCCAAGAACCAACTAGATTAGCAGTATCACCATAAAAGATTTCAGCAACATTTAGCAATTTAATGGTCTATATTTATTATCGGGAGATGTAGGGATCTAGTCTAAAATTTCCCTGTCTATGAAGCAGATACATTCAGACCTTTTAAATAAATGTAATTCTGCTTGCAGAGAGAAGTTGGGGCTGAATGAATGTCTCTCCAGTTACATTTATCAAGCGTAACTAATCTTCCAGGTCATTATGCAAAGAAATTTATTTTATTGTCTTGAACTTTAATATAGGCAGCCAGACACAATTGTCACGCATTGCTGTGTCTTATAACCTTAGCATATGTTCTTAAGACACATTATGCAAAATCCCCAACTTTCTTCACATTCTGACCATTACGGGGAGAATGGAGCAGCAATGTAAGTTCAGAAGAGACCAGCCTTCTCCAGATCTCCATTATTTCACATTGTATCATTTTAGGAAGCAAAATTCAGAATAAATGGGATCCTGTGGATGACATCTTCAGATCACATTAACTGAGGCGCTGTATGTCCAGAAGCTTCAGAGATACCGTATCCTGCCAAGCAATAATATATTGTAGGGTTTCTTCCCAAACATAATCCTGACAACGCTTTCTTGCCCTACTAATTCCAGATTCTACATTTTTCCTTGTTTTGGCAGAAATGACACCAACATATGTACCATAACATTGAGAACCCGTTGGATGGGGCCCTCGGCCAGCCTGATCTCGTGGGACATGTCCCTGTCCATGGCAGCGGGGTTGGAACTAGATGATCTTTAACATCCCTTCCAACCCAAACTATTCCATGATTCTATGATTCTAACCCTGTGTATAACACCTCAGAGTTGTTTTACGTGTTTATAAAATGTGTATTTCGTAGAAAAATAGCAGGACATCTCTGTGTTACAGGATTTCTCACTACCTAAGTTAGCCAGTTTTAGAAGCATCACACTTTGCAAAAGAAATGTATTATGACTAGCATTTTCATGTGTTCTAGAAAAGCGCTGTCAGGTGCTTTGGAGTCTCAGGCAAAGTTCTGTTCCAGTTCCTATGTCTCAAAACCAGTGGGAAGGCAGCCTTGTGCTTTCTGGGTCTGTGCTCAAGGCAGTACGCCATGGTCAGATGGATGCTTCACGTGTTTGAGTAAAGAAATATTCCTCCCTATTGAAATTCCTATACTTCTCTTTCTGATAGGTCTTGCATTTCTGTTTGTAATGAAGGAAAAATGCATGAGGCTCAATGAATATTACAACATTTGCATATGCCAGGAAAGTAAAAAGTGTGTTACAGTTTGTCCTGAGGTGTTTTGCAAAGTTGTGTAAAAGGTTTAAAATTTGGAAAGGAAAGAAATTCTTCTTTTAATGCCATTCGGAGAGCAGCTGTCCTGCCATGGAGGCTGTAGCTCTGCTGATGAAATTAGTGACGCTGTTGATATTAAATGAAGCATCCTGCTTCACAATCTACAACAGCATAGGAGATTGCTGAGCAGTAACATACATTCATACTCTCCTCCCAGAATAATTTGATAGGTCTCTTCTAAATACTGCTTTTGTAGCTTAGTTTTTTTACCAAGCATGAAACTTTCCCCTGTTCCCTGATGCCATTGTAGTGAAGGCAGCAGTTGGGAAGATGGAGCTTCATGAGTTGTCATTATAGGATTCAGAGAGATGAAAAAATTATAAGGCTGTATTTATGAAGAGCTCTAGTGATGACTGAAAATGAAATTATTTCTGATTAACTCGTACTCAGACAGCTCCCAACAAGTATTGCTGTTTGATATGTAGTGATGCACTCGGAAGAATTCAAAGCCAATGCAATGTTTGGGGTTTCCTACTTGAATTCTCCACTAAGTCTTTTCCAGTAACAATGAATTATAAAAAGTCTGTGGTGCACTTATGTTGCACGTAGGCGATATGTTTAAAATAAACATTTAACAAGCAGTAATTTTACAAAATACTTTCAGCTTTATTCCTTACAAATGTGTCCACCTTTTTCATTCTAAACATCATACAAAGTCTAGAAAAACTCCATGGATTTCAGGAGTTCTTAAGGCAGAAATTGTGTCTTCTATAACTGCACTGAAACTACTACAAGTGCAGAAAGGATTAATTAGACACATCTGCTTTTCAGTTTACATGGGAAACTACCTCTGTTTGAGCAAAGACAGAGAGTGGTGTCATCAGCCTGACAACTCAGACACAGCAATTATCACTTGAATGAAGAGCATGTTACAGCTCTCTCCCTTCACCAGCTTCCCCTGTTCTCTTTGCCTCCCTCTCCTTCTGTTTATTCATATTCTCTAGCAGTTCTTTCTTGCCTTTTTCATAGAGAGACAGAGAGTAAGCATCACATTGAGAAGTAATTTGTTTGTTTAACATGAAAAAACCTGTAGCTCTGGCTTTATGTATCTCAGAGAGGGTTGAAGTGATTTGAGGATGAACTGCATGCAAAATCCAAGAGAAGGTAACAAAAGGGGAGTGATGGGAGAGAGGAGTGGAAGAAACAAGGTGGGGATGACAAAACCCTTTTCTCCTCTCTTCCCAGTATTGTGTCTTCCCAGTCAGTGTCTTGTCCTTGGGAGATTTCACCATCCTGCATTGTTTAGGTGATTCACTAAATAACAGAAAGCTCAGCTGCTGCACCACCTTGTCTCTCCTGAAATGCAGATATTTTTATGTCTTCAAAATAACAAAGCCATGTCCATGCTAACACATACAACAGAAACTGAGTGACATATATCAGCAAGTTTCAGACTCAAGCCTGGCAAACTAATAGAGCTTCTGTATGTTGCATGTGTGCAATTCCACAAAATATTCTTCTATAAATGAGGAGTTACCACTTTGACAGCCTCCAGTTAATTAGAGCAAGTTGAAAACCACTTGCCTACAGATCCCTAGCACAACTTCTGGAGGCTTTAAGGTGCATTGGAAGAGGACATGCACTGATGTTCCCTTGATTCTACATTAAAATCTACTGCAAACATCAAGGATGCTTCTAATTCTCTTTCAGACCGTGAAATGCTGCTTCCCTGGAAGACATGAGGGAGGTGGCTCAACAATGGCATCTATTTATGAAATTCTTTGTAATGGACGGGAATGTATCTTATCCCAGATAGGAATGTGCTGTGGTGGGCACATCCCTAAAACCAGGGAAGACTTATGTAAGCATCTGTTATTGATCACTCAGTGTGAACAATGAGCTCGTAATGAAAATGTCCCAAAATGCAGAATACTAAGATTTTAATTGCCTATTGTCAAGAGATTTTAATTGTTCGTTGCTAAGCCACAATGACGATTTTCCTTAGTTATGCAGAAAACAAATTTATGGTTTACAGAAGAAAAAGACATTTAAAGCAAAGAAAAGATTTTGAAACTCACAGTTGTATCAAGCAGTTGGAGGGAACAGGTAAAGTAACGTAAGAGAAGTTCATAAAAAATATAGTTTAGGATATTGGCTGCTTGAATATTCTATAAAAAGAAATGGCTTCACTTAGTGCATGAGCACAGAGGTGCTGTTTTTTCGGAAATAAATTTTGGAGAATGGAGAGAACTTGTGAATAATCCATCAAAAATGCATCAATTACCTAAGTAATAAAACAGAGATAATGTAATAAATTGTGAGACAGGAGACTTTCACAAAGGAGATAAAAAGGTGGGTTAAGTTAAAGGATAAGTTTGCATAATTATGATTTTCTTAGAAAATGGAGAACAACATTTCTTGAAACTTTAAAAGTGGACTAGGAAGTGGGCTAAGGAAGCCATCACACACAAGAAGAAAGATACACTGGAGCAACTTATCAGCTATTTCTTGTTTCCCTGATAATTCTCTGGACAAATTATCAATAGCTTTTGTGGCAGCAGCAGAAACATTTGCATATCAGCAATAAGGAAAGACTTCAACTGGAAACCAAATTGCTCAAATGATCATTCAATCATGCCAGAACCCATCAGTATTACTTAAAATGTGAAAAAAAGCTTTCCTATGCCCTACTTATTGTGGGATGCTCTCTGCATCTTCTCTCCGTTAGTAAGTGCCATGGATTTTATGCGTCTAAATGTAATTCTGTAGTTATTTCACTAATAAGGTCTCCTTCATGAGGTCTTCTAGTGTCAAAAAAGCACGTTTTGGTCTTAAAATATTTTGTATATTTCCACTTTCTTTTATGAACATCTTTTGCCATAAAAGGATGTTGATATATGAGGAATCTTGGCCTTTGGAAGGAATTAATTCCACATACCCCTGGGCATTTTTTCGAAGGCACTGGTTTTCAAAGGTATTTAAGTATCACATTAATGTCTTTGATATGTCTCCAGCTTCCATGTCACACCACCAGGCATAAATTCCATATGAACCAGAGCTGTCTGCTTCTTCTGTGCAATGTCAGACTGGCCTGCTGATCGCAGGGCACACAAAATGATTCATCTCACTGATTTCTTTTTCTTTGACCATGTAACGTCAAACTTGATTTGAATTGCTGAGATTCTCATAAAATTTATTCCTTCAAATCTCATTAATATCTTGTCTTTTGAAGAGAAATGATGGACAATATTTCAATTTTTGCTCTCAAACTGGTAAGCTGTCACATAAAAGGACAATGTCACCAGCAAAATTAAACCTTATAGCATACTGTTAAGCCATGTTAATGCCGTCCTGGAACAGTCTGTATTGGTTCTTATAATGAAGGAAAAAACACTGGTGAGAGAGCAGAAGCAGATTGCAGCTCTGGTTAACCCTAGCAGGCATCCCCGCGAGCTAGAGTTAACATTATCTGTGCAAGCCACACCTTGGACTGCTGTTCTTGTGCTGTTAAGAAAGCTTCACAAAGATGATTAGGAGAAGGCCACAATTATGTACAAAATTCATAAATGACATAAAATGCTAATGTAATTATTACAGTTTTGTGGCATTTCCAGATATACCAGAATGAATTATGATGTGTCTATCAGAACGTCACTAATTCTTACAGAGCCGATGCCTTTCTCTACTCCACAGCTGCCATCCCCAAAAGATGAGAACAAAGCACCGTGACTGAGATCCCCTGAATGATAACAGAATGTGCAGGTTTTTGGGTTTGGTGCAGAGAAGGAACACAGATTTCTTAGGAAAAACAGTGGATATGTTAAAATATTGGCCAACTTCTTACTCTAAAAAAGTACCTTCTAAAACAGGAGCTGTGATTCTTGGGCAAGTTAAATATAAACAAGTTTTTTAAATTACATCCAAGAAGTACAGGGGAGTTTGAAGGTAAGATTATGTCATTGTTTTGGTCTGAAGGTCATCCTACCACTTTTTGTTGCAAGACTATTCAGCAAACTAGATTTACATGTGTAGGTGACCAGTTGTGCTCTGTGATAATTCACACAATGTCTCAAAATTATTGGAAATTGGAAATTTGAGGAAAGCCTGTGGTCTTCCCTAAGGTCCATTCCACAATCTCTTTATCTGTAATAATCTTAGGAAAGGAGCATTAAGTGAGATTTTTACTGAAAAATTAGATATTCAATAGTATATATAGACTACGGATGCAGCATCACCTGTATTCCTTTCAGTCTGAATGACTGTCAATAGCACAGCAGAACAGAACAAGAGAGGCATGTTTTGTTATTGAGCTTTCTGCAAACAGATATCCAAAAGCTCACTGAGGTTGAGCTCTTATTAGGGAATCTCACATAAAGGCAAACCTGATCCAGCCAGTTTAGTAAATAAGAAGCAACTAAGTAAAAATAAATCCATTATTACAGTGCAGCATCTTCATACGGAAGTGTCAGTATGTCTTGCAGGTTGGGTGTTCAGGGACAGAACAAGAGGGAATGGCCTCAAGCTCCGCCAGGGGAGATTTAGGCTGGACATTATGAAAAATTTTTTCACAGAAAGGGTCATTGGGCACTGGCAGAGGCTGCCCAGGGAGAGGGTTGAGTCACCTTCCCTGGAGGTCTTTAAGGGATGGGTGGACGAGGTGCTAAGGGGCATGGTTTAGTGTTTGATAGGAATGGTTGGACTCAATGATCCAGTGGGTCTCTTCCAACCTGGTTATTCTATGATTCTATGATCAAGCAGTATAATTAGGAAATATTCTCAAGGGACACTTTAGATCACAGTACAGTCATGCACTGGTATTTTGTCTTTCTTTGATTTAATATTTATAGTGATCCACCAAGAATTATCGTGAAAGAACCAAACAGCAGCTAGGAAAGAAACAATGTTTATTAAAGCTAGGCTTATTTCCAATGTTCAGTATCCTCCACTGTGCCTCCGTGCAGTGTTTCCAGGTCCTGTGTTTTAACTCATTGGTTTGACTGTAAAAATCAATAAATGCTTGCAGACAAGGAGGATACTGACAGGAGGTGAAAAATCCTACCTAGAGATCCATTGAAAGAAGACATAGCAGCCCAGTGCAGACAGGGGCAAACAGAGGTATAGCTTCTGATAAAAAATACCCAGGCAATTACACAACTGCAGTTGGAAAGTACTGCTTATACAGACATGCACAGGCACCAGTTTGCAGACTGGAAATGCATACACAAATATAAAGGTTAATATGGTGTTAATCATTCAGAAAATGATAATTTTTCTAAATCTGTATTAAACTAAGTCATCATGGTGGCATTTTCGTTTCTATGCTGATGAAAGGGCATGCTAATGTGACCTAAACTGAGTGTCCAAAGACTGAGGTGATAGAAAGCAGTCAAAATGCTTTGAAAAATATTGTTTAAACTCGTACCCTCATCTATCCCTCTTGAAAGCCAGCAGGTAGATTGCACTGTCTGTTCTCATGGTTTGTATTGCGTGGTTCACTTCTGTTTTAGACAAAATCCCATTTCAGACCACAGCTGGCATTTCGTTTAAGGATAACAGTTGTCCTTGTGCAGTGTTTACTACATGGTTTAAATCTTCTGAGGTGAAAGGCACAATATTAGTGTAGGCTCATTAAAAGCATCCTGCTGCTTGTGAGGTTCTTTTCTTTTTCAGATCAAGTAACCTGGGACAAAGTGATATTTACTATGAAAGACTAATGGCAACTGTATATAAATTTGGACTATTAACTTTTATCAGGCTCTGGTGTCTCCCACGTGGCAGTATTTCAACACAAAACTCTGCTGTTGCACAGTTTGGGGCATTTGGGGATTGCTAAAGAGAACATCCACCGTGACAGGCAGAGCTTTCCACTCCTTGTGCACTGGGAGAACACCCTGTTGAAGGGGCTACCTCTCATTACAAGTACCTGCAGCATCAACATAACGAACCTTGATTCAGTAATACGGATATCTGATGAGTTTTCACCTAATGATGCTGAGCTGCATTATCCCCAGGGTGTGACGGAGCACTTTTTTCTTGCCTTGGGCCAACCAACTCTTATAGGTATCAGCAGGTCACACACTAATCCATGTCCCAGTGCTAACCAGGGATCATATATGGAAACAAAATCATTTAGTCTGGTCATCATAAGCCAAGTGCTTTGTGAGCCAGAGCCTATGGGAAAATATAATATTAATTCCCCATTCCATTTTTTGTGTGTTTTGATTTCATCTTTGATTCTGTTAAGCTAAAACATCTCCACAATTCATTCAACAAATATGACTTGCCGCAATCTTCTTTATGCTAGTTATTTAAGAAAAAAAGCCCTGGGCTGCACAGCATTATTAACATTGGGAATGCCTGCTGTTTCTCAGGTAGCTGTCAGTTCAGCATAAGGAACTGGCTAATTATTTTAAGCAGGTCAGTCAGGAAGAAATCTGAAATTCGACATAGCATTCAGAAATTGGTGCCATTGGTGTTCGCTGAAATTTGCTGCTGCAGAAATATGTGGCTGAAAAAGAATCTCTTGGTAAAAATACCTACTGCCAATATTTAACAATGTAATCTTATCAGGCTTGAAACTGAAGTAATGCATGCAAATGTGCTCCTTGATTTGCATTAGGATGAGGCTGGGAAGGATGGCAAGGAGAAAGAGAAGATGTGAATAAAAGAAAAGAAATGAAAAGTATGTAGGTATATATTCTCTTCTTTGATGGAATGAAGTTTTTCTACAAGATGTGGATAAGAATTATAGAAAGCCTTTCAGACACCAGGCAAGAACTTTCTAGTAATTAAACTATGATATATTCTGTATTTTTATAAAATATTTATTAATTTTAAAAGGCTTAAATTACTCTTGGGGGTGTCAAATCCCTTGGAATTAAAAGGCATTTAAATACTGAAATTTATTTACTTATGTTAAAGAAACACTGCTAGATTAAAAACTCAGGAAAATCTGTAAAAACATTAATTTCCTGTGTCATGTGGTGCCAAACCAAATTTTAATAAAGTCAAATATTTTATTTTCCAGGCTACTTTTAGAGTTAAATGCTTAGCTTTAATATCTCATATATTCTGAAGGATGCAACAGGTTAGACAATTTTACTTTGCAGCAGTTACAATGGACTTTTTAGTAATGACAGTATACATTTAGGAACAAATCGCATTCCCCCGTCACTCCTTCCGATGTAAATCACTGGTACATTTTCACCGTGAATCACTGCATCCAACTGTTAATGGATCTATGCTGCAGTGCTCACAAAAACCGCGTACAAAAATAATCTGATTTTAACAAATGGAATTCTTTCTTATAAAATGTAAACAACATTCCATATAATTTCTCATATTGGATAACTAAAATTACTCGCCTGCAGGTGACATCAACAGCACGTGCACTGCACGGTGCAATCCATGGGGCTACTTCTAGAGTATGGTATTATTTAGTATAATATCGTGTCTATGAACAAACTTAACAACTTGATAATTTGGTGGTACTTAATTGCCCCAGTGGCAAAGGCACGATTTTATCTTTTTGAAAAAGAGCTAAAGGCAGAATTTGCAGACCTGCTGAGCTAAAAACCATGTTGGCTCATTGAACCTAAAAAGCTCTTGTGGTGATCATTTGTCTGTTCCTGTGTACCTCCAGCCACCTATAGGCTTAGCTTGGCTGTAATCCCGTAACTGATTCAAGCAGAAATTCCTTGACTCCAGCAAACTCTCATTTCGTAGTGTTTTTACACTTTTACTAAATTTCTTTGTAGCTGCATTAGTTCACATTTTCACTGCTTCAAGAGAAGAGTCAGATCCTCAGGGCTAAATGTGCATGTTAAACTGCATTAAGCATGTGCTTCTGTTACCTAAATGCATACTACCTGAACATTCCCCTTGAAGAGAATAGCCTTGGGTTTTTTTATTTTGAGTGTATAAATGGAGTTTTCCAAAAGTAACTACATTCTAAATATGTCAAAGGTCACTCCAGTGTCAAAAGAGATGTAGATGCAGGAAAAAAAGAAAAGCCAGTTCAGTTAATAAAAATGATTAACTGTGCTGCATTGATTGTAGCTGGACTGATTACACATTTGGTTTAAGGTTTTCCTTAGCACGCAGTTCATTGTATTCAAGTTGGCTTGAAAAAGGAGGGAGAATAGAAAGTAGAGCGGGGAAGCTGATGACGTGAGTGGGCTCCTTAACATTCACATCACACAGGGCTCCGGCAAACCCCTTTCAATCTTTGTGCTTTTCATTAAATCACTACCTGCTTTGTAGCAGCTTTTCTCAAACAGCAATTCTCTTGCATTTACATAACATAAATGCTAGCAATGTGCTAAGTATCACTGTGGGATTGACATGCAGATGGGCTTCTTTGATGTTATCCTTAAAAACAATTTTACATCAGCATGAAATTCAGAAAGGAGGAGGAGCAGGCTGAGGAAGACATCAAATGAGACAGTTGGACAATTCCAGAACAGTGTGTTTGAAGAGCCAGTTCTTTTGGAACTGTGTAGCTGGGGTTTTGCAATAGACTTTGTTACCCTGTAGATATCATTGGCCTAGAATCTTGTTCATTTTCAAAACCAGAAGATGCAAACATCAAATAAACATCAAAACAAATCCAGAAGACCCTCCTCATCCAGCTAAGGTGATAAATGCAGGCACCATAGAAGAGAATACAGCAGAATGAAACATTTTCTGCCACAGAACTCCCCGGACTATACAGAATCTCTACCCATCATCATCTTTATCAAAACTCCTTAGTCTTTCTTTTATATATTCCTTTTTTGCAAGGAAATCCTGAATTTTTAGTCAGAAAATTATCTTAACAAGACAGCATATCTCCTCAACCAAACTTCCAGTAATCCTTTCTACACTGAGAACCTAATACTTTATCACAAATTCCAACCTTGAATTCTGACACCTAACGAGGTATTTGATTACAGACTTCCATACATTCTGCCTGGGGTGCCACCCTGGAGATGGCAGCAGTAGCTGTACCCCTAGGCCACTTGGACATGTGGAAGGAGGCACGTGGGGATCGGCAAGGCTTTATTGGAGAGACACGGTTACGCTAGTGGTGAAACAGTCAGGGAACTTGGTTCTCAGGGCAAGGATGTCAGATTATTTTCATAGTTCCAGTAAACAATATTTTTTTATCACCATCAAGGAGGTGAAAAAAATTATTTCTTTGTGCATTAATTTTAGATGTGGAACTGCCAGAATTGAAGGCATGGGTAATGCCCCAAACCATAATGATTTCAGGGGTACATTGCTTAATATTGCTAAGAAATATGCCACATTTCTCATTCTCTTGCTTCTCATCTTAAAACATGGAAGCAGAGAACTGTCTCTTCAGAAGCAGTCTAACACTCTGGTTTAGGAATTTAGTGAAGTAAAAATCTTATGTATAATTCCTTTTCAGTTCTGATTGCATAGACCTTTAAGACCACAACACCCTCAAAATAACCTCAGTGTCACACATTAACTGAATATGTAAAGATCTCTCTTGATACCCTCTGCATTACAGATTTTAATTAGTTTATGGATCTAGAGAATGCACTTTTTTGTGTTTCGGGTCAAAATGGACTACCCAGCCTATCTCTTTTTTAATTGAAGAGTGCATATAATACTTCTTTCCTTTTGCTGTAATAAATATATTGGAAAAGATTGCTGTCTCACAAAGACTACAGCTGTCTACCCTTCCATGCGATGACGCCTCTGAGTCATAAGAAAACTCCAGGCAATCCCCTGTGTTTCTTCATACATTTTACGATACTTCTAATTACAGAGTGGATTTTATAGGAATTTCCATCACATCGCTCCCTCCTGATGCAATATTTTCCTGGTGGATGTAATCTCAGATACTTCCTTTGCTCTTTGTAGGTAGCAGGGGAAAAGAAAAAGAAGAGCAAGAAATTATTCTGTCCCTTTTTTTTCTTCAGGTTTCTCTCATTTGCCAGACCTTCTGCTAATGGTTGTTACAAAATCAACAGACATGGTTAGAATGTGGGACACTAACACATTAGAGCTGAGTTATGCAATTTTCACTTCAGTTTTGAGTTTTTACCCACCTGCTTTATTTTAAATGTTCCATCAAGAGAAAACAAAAGTAAACAATTAAGGGGAGGGGGAAGGAATACAATTATAAGGATTCTGTAACATATTCTTTTTGTTTATTTTACATAGATAGAGTTGCAAGGGCTCCTTTCTCTGTACATTTTGTCTCAGAAGACTGGGTGCTTCAAACACTGGAAACACCATCCCAGAATACTGCCTAAATGAGCACTGATGCTGATGTTTTCTTCCTAAGATGTCTGACCTTGTTCATCCTGAATTCATAGCTGAATTCAGTCTTGTAAGGAGTTGAGCTGAAGCTGAATCAACTCTTGCAATCACCAGTTCACAAAGGTCTTCAGAAATGCATCAAAGTCCAGTCAAAGTCACACAATTTTTCCATTTTCTTGGACCAAGAATGTCATCAAAGGCAAAGTTTGCATGAGAACTGAGTCTAATAAAGATATATGGTTGCTCTGGTAGATAAATACATAAATTATAAATGGGATCTCCACTTTGCAAGAGAGGATTGCTATTATAAGCGTCATAAAAGTGATACCGCAAAGCTCTAGGGAGCGACTACAGCAGCGATCAATACGTGCAGCGAATGGGCTTTTTTGAGTGAAGCTGCTAAGAGAAATGACAGAAGGATCATGAGGGGAGGCACAGCAAAGCAACTGCTCTACAAAGGAACTCATTTGAACTGAGAATCAGAAAAAAGTAGATTTCAGAGAACAACACCTCTCAGTTATAATGTAGTGTCTGCCGTATCGAGCTGTACTTCTCTGACGGTTCTCTCAGGTATGTGGTTGTTGTCCCTTTTAATAGGTGACAACTACATGAAAGGTCAGTTCAGAAAAAAATTATAGAATGTACTTTCCTTTACAATTTTTACAGATAGGTTTTCTCCTAAATCATGGAGGCTCCCAGCTGACTGGGATTTATCGATTCCAGAGGAAATACATCAGATTCGAAGGCAACCTTCAGTACAATTATGATCTGGTGGTATACTTTCCCGTGCCATGCTGGCAGATAAAGTGGTGTTGTTTGCTTCAGATACAGCTGGTGCACTGTTGTGGTCAGTAGCTCTTACTGCGTATCTACATCATCTTCACTGTGGTGTTAATTCTTCAATTAATTGGACTCAGTTAGGAACATTTCCAATTCAAAAAAGTACTCAAATGAGACAGAGGAATTGTGTTATCAGGGCCCAGTAGCGAGGGCCCCACTGTGTTACTGGTGTGACCGTACCCAATATTTGAGTGTCAGGCCTGCACAGACTGGCTCGCTAAGTTGGGTTTGGAGGACCTGCTTATCATGGTGTTTTCCACAAGTGCGGAGTGAGAGTGGTTATTAGTTAGCAATGGATTTACTACAATTCATGAATGGGAAGATCCTCACAAGGGGTTAGGACCATCTAAGAGAAATTCATTCCAGAAGGTTTTGTGACTGCAGTCTTAATGTGAACTGGATCTGTACTTGCCTCATGTTTTGATACAGTCCATTTTATGTATTGTATGTGGTCAGGAATGATACCAGAATTTGTATAAATATCTCTATCAAATTGTCCCGTAACTAACAATAATCACCAAAAATTTTTCTTCCTAACAGCTAACTCTAGCATTTTACACCCTCCCGATAGTTCTTGTTCACATTTAATTTCTTAAGTATGATTTGGCCAATTTTCAGAATATAGACTATATCTTTTGCATTACCTTTCTCACTAAAAGGACTTCACTCCAAAGAAATATCTGCGATTTAATACTCTCTTGTGGCATTTGGCTCATCTGCCTGGCAAATTAAGATTTGTTTTGCTTGCAACTTAAGTTCCCAGTAATCACGTTACCCGTTGGCAGTTATGATAACTTTTTACTGAATTAATTTCCATTTCAAAAAAAGTCTTTTTTCCTGACTTTCTATGCTCATTCTGGCTGCTGGCAAGAATTCAGTAGTGCTTCAGACAGCACTGTTTATTTTTTAAATTAATTTGTCCTTTAGGAAAAACATCTGAAGGTACATCTCAATCCTTAAACATGGTAGGTCTAAATGTTAAGTATGATGGCTGAAAGATCTCTGGTGTTTAGTTTTATGCAGTTTAAATATGGATTTGTTTAGATGGTTCCTGACCAGTTAATTTGTCTTGACAGTTCTCAGGGTCACATTTAGTTTATCCCCATAGGTGCCTTGTTCTGTAGGAGAATGAACTGCAATTGTCTCATCCACTCGCCTCTGATTTCCAAATTTGTGTAACTACAAAATCATAAGAATTATAATATATTGACTAAATAAAATGCAAAGCAGATTGCATAAAATCTTTGTACTTCCCTAAAGTGTTGCCCAAAAGATCTTTTAATGGACAAAAGCAGCACTGAGTACATTAAATCCTGAAAACTCCTGATGTTATTTCACCCTTAAAGATGGAGCAAATCTTCCTTTACATTATCGTTATTGCAACATCAGAGCTGAGGGGCAAGACAGGCTCAATTTGCTTAAAATGATGATACCCCAGCACTGGAGGACATCAAGTTGCTCTAAAGGAAAAGAACTATAAACCACATGAACTGATAGCAATTCAATGTGAATATGTTTAGGCAGAAAGTGTTATGCTTGCTCTATAAAAAATATTAAACCCCAAACTAAGTTGAGAGGTCATTAGAGATCTTTGAAAAAGACATACTTGAAGATAAAATCTTCTAATATCATAGCTATTTGTAAGCTAAAAGTAAATAATAAATAGAGTTACGTGAGCCCAGAGATCTTATGAAGCTTGTGACAACAGAAAAGGGGTGACTAGAATGGACCAGGGCCACACAGTAACATTGTAAAAATATATCCATCTATTGATTAAAATCAAAACAGAACAAACTGAGATTGATTTACCATTTGAAATGGCAGGGGATTTTTCATACTGTTTGTACAGAGGCATTCAGACACTGCATGCTGTAGCCTTTGCTATCACCTTCAGCTGTGATCTTTCATATAAAAAGATGTCTCTTTCCCTACATCAACAAGCTGCACATCAGCACATGCTATGTAAATCGGATCCACTTGAAAACCTCTCTCTGCATATAGGAATATTCAGCAAATCATCCCTTTTAATAACAGAAGTCTACAGCTGCCGAAGAGGTCTGTTATGGTACAACGCTTACAAGGCTTCACAGGAGCTGCAAAGAAGGACCCCTTGGGTTTGCGTGAGCATCAATGACATTGGGAAATGCACTCAGGGTAGAACATAAATCTGAATTACAAGGCAAAAAGGGCTTTAGCTCATAGTCCTTCCAACAGTTTTCTTCAAAACACTCCCACTCCAAGGACCCAGACAGCGAGATAGTGTTTCCATCTGCAGATAAGAAAAGCTGTAAATAGGTTTAAGATGTATGAGTCCCTTGAAACTTTGTGGAGTTAAGGATCTTGCTTACACAGAACACATGAACTTTAACTCAAGCTCCCACCAGCCTGAATTACACACAAAGTGAACACCTTTCACTTTTAAGCTGGAAGCCAGAGTGTACTTAATGAAGGACAATCAGTTCACATCAAGATCACCGCAACAAGCAAACCACCCAGACCGTATGCCTGCATGTTTTAAGGGGTGGGGGAAAGACACTAGAAAGGACAGATGAATTTTTTTTTTACAGGATAAAGAAGTCGGTAAAAACAGCGACATTTGCAAAAAAAAAAAAAAAAAGAGAACATTAGATGAGTATTAAGAATGTTAAAAGCAAGAGAAGCAGATGCATAATGCATGACTATGAAAGGTGGTAGGCTTGTACAATGGATCAGGAATCAATAAGGTACTCAAAGAGCTGGCTGTAAAGGACAAAAAAAGCAAGATTACATCATGAGGGCAAGATCTTGGCCGTGCACCCAAGGGATTCTAACAGGATCATATTTGCAACTGGAAAAGAACACACATAAGGTTGTGCAGTTAATGCCTAAAATTATACTGCTGCATTATCAGCCTCTAAATTAAGAAAATCATTATACTCATAACACTGAAGGCAATTAAAGAGACAACTGTATTTAATAAAGCAATAATAACTGCTCATATTATATGTCTGCATAAGGTGCTAACTTCTATCAAGACAGAATTCACAGAAATAACATCCCAGCACTTCAGTCCACTGTTTCTTAGAATGAATACAGAGCCTCAAGCAGGAGCTATCCGAAACAGTCAACACTTGGGGAAGAACTGAAGTTAACGCACTCAGGAAAAATGATCTTGATATCTTTTATTGCCAGCAGGCACAGTGATTAACATAAAAACTTCAAAATGCAAGGCAGCATGTTAAAAAACGCATTAATACTTCAGGGATTTACATGCCACCGACTGTAAATACATGCTGGTTTAAACCAGCTAAAGAGGACTACAGCTTTCACAAGCCGTGACATATCTTCAAGATTGGTTCCTTTAAAAGCCAGTTCTGAACATTATCTGGTTTAGTTTAAACACTCTTATTGTTAAGTTTTTAACCTGAAGTATTTTGAGTCTTGTTAAGGAAAAACTATATGTCGGCTTCTACCTTGAGATCTGATGGGGGAAGGATGAATAACCTGAAAGAGGGCAAAGAAACAGGATGACAACATGATGACCCACCTGTATGCTGGACAGAGTGGGTGCCTCTTAATGTTTAACATCCAGGATTGCATATCATTCTCCGAACTAAGATCCTAACTCTTTTGGATGCTTTTGGCATTTTACTTTGTTCTTCTTATGGACCTTCAGGTTTGAAGGGTATTTACAAGCTTTCTGCTGTTCATACTAACACTGAGGGAACCTGATCTTGATGTTGGAAGCTTGAAATCTGACAGGATCATCCCTAGGAAATAATAGAGTCTTTTGGTTCATTTATCTATTATGTTAGTGGAGATGGGGAATTATTGCAACCACTGACAAAAAAAGTGAGAGCTATTACAGGCAACTGTAATATTTACATAAAATATCAAAGGGAGGAGCGGAAACCCACAGAAGGAGGAAGAGAAGAGGTGGAACTGATGGAGTCAATGCTGATTTTCTTGTCAGCTTTCCAGGTAGAGTCAGTGAATGAATTCTGAACAGTCTCAAATTCAGTAGAGAAATGACTCATTGTACTGTCTTCTCTTACGATGACAGGAAGAAAAGCATGCAGGCTGGCTTTTCAAACAAATTTCCATGAGAGATGCCATGCATGAATTATATGAAGGCATAGATCCTAAACTTCGTTTGGATCCTCCAGTCAGGCTTGATGAAGTGCAGCTGTTTAGATAGCTTTCAGAGGTTATTTAAATTCAGTCCAATAGGTTATACCTGAAAATTATTTGCAATAGCCCTGCCACATTGCAGTGGCCCAGCATCCAGTCTCAAAATGAATTGGTGGCTCCCAGTCAGTAACGTGAGCAGGGCTGTTACGCCTGGTGTGTGTCTCACAGGTTGTACTGCCATTGTTACACATTTATACCAACAGCTCTTCATGATATATCCCATTGCAGGGGGGTTAGAACTAGATGATCGTTAAGGTCCCTTCCAACCCAAACCATACTATGGTTCTATGATTTATCAAAATATCAGGTTGTTCAAATGAACTTGGTAAAATTAAGACTACTGGAAATAAATTATTTCATATTTTGTTGGCTTCAACCATGTTTTTCTTGGTTTTTAAGACAGTGAATGAAGAGAGTAACGCAGGTGCTACGCAATGCAAATTCACGTGCAGCTGTGGAGAATTTTGTACAGGCTGTTTTGGCAAAGCTGAAGCAAAATTTAACAAAAGAACAATTTGGTTTCATAAAAAAATCCCAAAGTAAAGGACAGCTAGTGAATTGTTTAACAATTTAAAATGCCAGGTCTTCTGTCCCTATGAAGCCCAGACACAGTCTACTGTATAGCCAAGCAGCTTGTGGAATAAATAGCCTTTGACAAAATAGACTTTTTAAAAGAAACATCTTTTTCTTTCCTTTTGTTGCAATGAAATGACCCACAGGCTCTAACAGTTTAGAGTTTGGGGCCTAAATCCCCAGTATTGCATTTGAATAGATCTTCTTAGTTGACAGAGTTTTGTATTACTCAGTTGACAGGGTCTGAGTTACTACAGGTAATAACGAGAGTATTATTTGCTGTATCGTAATGAGTTACAATATACAAAGTCAGGAATAGGTTTGTAATTCCCCCCATCACCTTTAATGTGCAGGAGCAAGGACTATTTGCAGTTTTTACCTTTCTCTTTCCAGTACAATTCTTCCATGTCAGAGAAACTGAATGCTTCTGTCTTTTCCTTTTCTATCTGATAAATTCCTTTCTCCTGAGCTTCCTTCTCCCCAAATAATCTGAAAAAAAATGAAATCAAAGCAAGTGAAACATGAAAACAATGTGTAGGTCTCTATCTAATTTACCTAGCTCCATTTTCTGTCTATTTTGTACCTTTTAGAGCTTTTAAATAATATTTTAAAAATCCAAGGGAAAAAAAAAACCCATGCCAGGAGTCTGACAGCACTTCTGTTCCAGGCTGAAGTAGGTTGCTGACTGGTACTCATCTCTCAGGCATTACATTTCCATAAATCTGTCCATAATATCTACCCAGCATGTTGTAAATGTTAACATTGGACAAATCCTAATTAAAAAGTCTCACTTAGTTATTCAATGTTTATTTTCTTCTCAAAGATAGATTTTGTTTTGATTCTCTCAGGTGTTTCAAGAGGATATGTCTGTGTACAAATAGTACTATTTTAAATATACAACCAAAATTACTTGGCTTCAGGAAACTGTATTTTAATGATTATGTTGCACAATAGGTCGCAGACTAACTATGAGCTGCACTCAGGAAATACAAGCAATCTGTTGTTGAGTTATACGTGCCTTAAAGATTCAATATCCTAAGCGTACAGAAACATTTCAGAGCAGAAGAGAGCCTGAAGATTATGATCAAGTTCTCCCTGCAGCCTCCAGAAAGCTGGTCTGAAAAAGACTCAAAAGTCTCTTTGATCTCCAATACATGGAACAACCTGTCAGGGGATGGTTCTGTAAAACTCTGGTTTTTTCACCTCCACCTCCAGCTCTTTTTGCAAAAGCAGCAGCACTCATCACTGGTTAAATAAAGCACTCGGACATTTAGCTAATTGTCTAAGTCTCCAAGATAAACACAGTCTCTTGAGTAAAACTTGCTTCTGACTTTTGTATGTATGTCAGACATGATTGTGGAGGTTTTGTGTGGCTATGAACCATCTTTCATTAAATAATCTACATTTTTAAAATGATAGTATTGCACACTAAATGCACGGTATGTTTACAGCAGCAAGATAATGTCAAGAAGAGACTCTTTAAATGTATAAATCTAAAATGAATCCCTGTAGCCTTAGTATGCTTTTCGGTAACATTTCCTTTCTTAAATAACCTATAAATGCAAACAAGCTCTACGTAGTTTGTTGTGCTGCAATATACTGTATAGGACATGGAGAATATAATAGAGAGAATACTTAAGAAAACATAATGCTCTCTAGAAACTGGATTGCTCCATAAGCAATTCCTGCCTTCCACAGTTTATTTAATTTCCCTATTCAGAGAGAAGGGACCACCAAAGCAATCCCACGAGGCCAGTGGCATGCCTGCCTTTGAAATGCAGCAGTGTTCCTGTGCTGTGTCCTCCTGGGACATGGGGAAACGGAGGCCTGAGGTTTTACCAGCCAGTCTGCTTGCTGGCAGAGGCAGAGGTGGCGTTGGGGGGTCCTTTAGCTCTCAGCCTGGATCAGGGGTGCAATACAGATGGCTTCAGAGGTCATGGTCAGAGAATCATCAAGATTAGAAAAGACCTCCAAGATCATCAAGTCCAACCATCAGCCCAACATCACCAGCCTATTAAACCATGTCCCAAAGTGACACATGTACACAATTTTTTAACACCGTCAGGGATGGAGACTCCACCACGTCCCTCAGGGACCCCCACATCAGGGACCACCACCTGTTACTTAGAAGATGATTGCTCCTTGGAAGGGTCAAACCTGCTGGCTCAGGCTGGCCCAAGACGGCGTGGGGCTGGCCTGGGGGCCGAGGAGGGGGGTGGGAGGGCAGGAGGGGGCAGTGGACTGCACCCTGGCAGGGAGGGCTCGTGTGGAACGGGGAAGGTGAAGGGCATGGAGTGGCAGAGTAGGAACAGGACTGAGGGGCTGGGAGCAGGGCGTGTTCCTGGGGTTGACGTGGGTGCACTGGGCAGTCCAGCTCAGAGAGGATCGTAGAGTAGAACAGGAACATCAGCAAAAAACAACAGGTCCTGGGGGCAAGTGAGTTCTTGCTGCTCTTTCTGACCCTCTGTGATGCTTCCTCCTTGTGATCTGGGACTGACGTTTGGGGGAGGAAACACAGGCTGGTGCCCGAGGACGAGGATGCGTGTGTGTGTACGTATATATGCATATAATCATATACACATTAGCAAAAGGAATGGCAACAAACACACGGGGAGAGCAGTGGTGAACGGCTGTGATGGAGGAAGCTTGGACGTTGGCCTGGAGCAGGAGGATGGGCTGCTGCTGCGAGTAACGCGTGCGTACACGCCTATCTCTCTGTATACTGTGCTAACCAGATTTATGACGGAGCCTGCTTGGGATGAAATAACTCCAGCAAGTGTTTATGTGGGATGAACGCTTGCTGACGTGAGTGGGTGTGAGTAGGACACGCGGGTGCGATGTGCTGAGACTGAGCATATATTTGTGCAAATAGGCGTGAACGAGACACTGCTGTTGTTTTCCAAATATTGATGAGGAGCTGCTAAAATCATCACAGTCAGTCACATTGCTTTCTCTGTTTAGTTTCTTAAATTGAGCACATATTGAGTAAGAACCGGCTGTTAAACAAAAACAAAATGCACACTCACTCCTAACCTCATCTGCTCTGTGATTTGCCACTATCATTTTCTTCCCAACAGCTTTATCTGCCTTCTTCCAAAAGGAGCAGCTCACTGAAATCATTGTCATTTCTCCCTTGGATGTTCTTGACTAAAGAATTACCTGTATTCAGGCCTATTATACTGGGTAGGTCTGTCTGTTCCTATATCAAGTACAAATAACTCCATTATTATCTAATGTCCTAAGAGAATGTAATGCCATAAAATTCCATACCACATTTTAAATTCGATAGTTGTTGTAAATTTCTGTGTATATGATTTTCTAGAAAATGTAGAGGTGCATTCAAGGTAAAATCTTATTATTTTTAGCTGTTGAGGAATGCACTGGTCCATTATTTTCCATTCTTTTCTAGTTTCTTACGATCTATGTGCACCACAGTTAGGCTTTTGTGATAAATAGCTCTGCAGAGAGTAAAAGCTTGCTCATTTTCTTTGATTTCATCTGCAATCACCTCACAGTTATTCAGGCTGCAGGTGCAGAAACACGGAGCTGGTTCCCCTTGAGCTGCGTGGGTGGGAAAGCGGAGTAGCTGCGCTTGATGCGATGCTGTAATCCAGGGCTTGCGTGACTTCAGTCAGCGCTCACTGTGGGATCTCTGCCTTCGCAGTCCGTGCTGGTCCTCATTCTTCAGTGCTTTCTGCAGTTTAAGATGCGTGTGTTTGTGCAACTACTGATTTTTCATTTCATTTGTGCTACCAGAACTCTCAATTACTTTGGATAATTGAAAGGTGATTGTGTTTGGTGTTCTGGCGACCCGGTGTGACTTCAGAACAGATTTTGCAGCCATTTTACCCTGGAAAACTAGTGAAAATTCCTGCAAACACAGGAGCTGTTGTAGAAGCTTTGAGGGAATTGAGCTAGAACTTCTATCAGAAACAGGTTGGCAGATTGGTTTCAAACTATATTTCAATTTTACCATTTAGCTCAGAGAAATTTGATTCAGGTTCAGACGATGCACGTTGCCATTCTTCCTTCACAAATAGATTCTTGCTTCCAAGGCAGTGTTTTTTCCTTAAAAATATTATATATACTTCAAGGATCAGAATTTAGGGATCAGTCCTGTAGAAACCCAAATATTTTTAAAAATGAGCTGGGTATTAATAATCAGGCCCGAATCTCTTTTTAACTGCAATAAGTAGTATAAATGTTCTAGGACTGACTCATAGTTTGTATGTTTGCCAAGGATGACGTGAGTAAATATATCCCAAAGCCAGCTCTTTTTCACTAGGCTATTGTTAACTGGCATTTGATATATTACAGTAGCATTCATCACAACTCTTCAGATAAGGTTCAGTCAGAAGTCCAGTTATATTTGCTGGGTTTCCTTTTTTTTTTTTTACTCCAGACTGTCTCGTTTGGCTTTGTTTACAAACTAGAGCACTCGACATGAACAGAAATAGGGCCACAACATTTCAGGGAAATGCAGTTATTATAGATTTCCACTTAAAGTGGACATGTCTTAGCTTTTTTTTCAGCCTATGTACTTTAGAAGTAGGGAGTTTTTGAAGCTGTGAATGCCATGCAGATTGAAAGTAAGTTTACTTCCTATTTAAGATCCAGAACATGATTCAGAGTATTTGTACTTCTTAGAAGCTCTTGGTTTCCAGGAGCTAATCCTGGGGTGGGATTCAAAGTGAGGTCTGACTAAGAAGCTACTGCTTCACAGAGGCTTTTGGAGCAAAATGAATGAAGGTGCATGTTTTAAATTCTATCTTCAATCCTACATGGAAATAAAACCAAAGGCACCAAAGCCACATGCCTGAAAGCTTTTATTCTGAGATCTTTTAAACTCAGAATTTCTGAAAGACTTCAGCTACAGCTTCAACAGTCCTACCATGCTGTAGGCAACACAATGCTCTGGTAAATTCTTGGCACAATATCACAAAAAAGTATCTTTTTACAAAATGAAAGCAAGACCTTTGTCATTTTGGTTTAGGATTATAATAGATGTTTTGTGTAATTTGAAAAAGATCAGTATTTTCACTTTAAGCAATTATTATGTGTAAAAAAATGGCAACAGGATACCAGCCTGTGAAAACAGCGTTTGAATTGCACATGCAATTCTTCTAAAATTCTGTTGTTATTTCACAAGATAATGAGATGGCAAATCCTAGCGATTGCTGCAAACCATGATGTCAGGTTCTGACTCCCACAGTTACTACAGCAGGTTTTCAGATCTTGAGGCACCAGACAAGGAGCTCTTCTTTGAATCTCAAAAGAGATAGCTTTACAGCAGAGATGTGCCTTGAAGCTGGAACATTTATTCATGGATCAATGGGTGGCATTGCTTGAGAGAAGCTAGCAGCCTTGCAGTCTTATTCCTGTCAGTCTGTTTTGATGTTGGACTGGAGGAGATTTGTCTAACACTTGAAAGGAGTCTTGGGATGGGAAAAAAAGGGAAATGAGATTTTAAAAAAGGGTCTGATTGTGTATTGTTTAAATAGGAGCTTCCAGGGCAAATATGTAGCCGTTTTAAATTCTAATCTTATACTCATTATTTTCCTGTGTAAGTAAAAAGATAATACTTCTATAAGTGAACAAGTAATGGTCAAAATGTGCAAGGTGGATGCCTGATAGGCAAGCTAGTAAAGGGAAAAGAGGGTTATTTTACCCATGCCTTGGAATTTCAAAGCAATGCATCACGCTGACCCGGTTTACATGCTGGTTGGAACTAGAAGTTATCCCATTTATGGGGATGACATTATCTGCATGTAATTGTTTTTGTTATTCTGCTACAGAAAGAGGAATATGGAACTCAAGTGTGAGCACTTTTATTAGAAAATGACCTACTCGGAGGCTTGAGCCAGCAGAAGTGTTTCCAGCACAAAATTATGCTCTTTGCTGAAATTGGTACATTAGAGCAAAAGCCATGTCTGTGTTGGAGCATGTGCCCGCAGTCCTGCCAAGAATTCATATTGGGATATTTTTTATTGGAGAATGTGTATAACAAATAGCTAGCTGGATTTTGTCTGCAAATATTCACTGATAATAGGTCTAAATGAGGGTTATACGGGGTTTAAATGTTGCTCGGAAAGTGTTTCCCCATTTTGTGGTGGTGAAAATCTTCCAAACGCAACATAAGGCAGTGCTCTCTTACTGGATCTCTAACCATGCTGCTCAGAGAAATGGCTCATACAAATCAAGCTTAAATGGTGTACAAACTGGGGAGCTAAAATACACAATTTTAACACTTTAAAACACCATAAAGAGTGGTGGTGACAGTATCTACTTCTGTTCATTTCAGCTTGCACATACTGTTTTTCTAAGACCTGTCTTGGCGTTAGGGGTTGCTTTTGTCTTTTTTTTAAGTTATTTTAAAGAAAGTTCTTACTTTGGTTTTTAGCATTCAGGAAGGAATCAGTGCAATGCAAATAAATGAAATGTCTGTACTCTAAACTGCAGCAGAGCACACCAAATCCAAAATGACTTCAGATAAATCCAGCAAAGTTAACTGACCTGCAACAACTGGGTTGGTTCTGCTCTTCTAGGCAGTTTTTAAGGTCACTTATTTTATTTCTAGGCTACATCAGTGCAACAATTTCCAGAAATACGTTAACTATGAATGTACACATGTAGGGAATTAACTCTACAGCATTGATTTCCTTCGTCCTGAAGTACACTTCCCAACCCTTTGAAGCAGAGGAAAGTTTTATTAGCTTATGCTGGTACTAATTTTACGTCTTTGCTATGGATTGCTCTCTTGGGAGTAGTTTCACTTTTTATAATCAGAAAGACCCTGCATTCCTCCATGGCCACTTTTTCGCTCAGCCCTGATGAATGACAACCAGATCAGAGTCCCAGCAGTAATGTTGTTCCAGTGTGAAAAAAAGGTCTGTGCTCTCTCAAGTGGAATGAAAGATTAGTTTGGACAGCATGATGGTAACAAGTTTCTCTTTCTTACTTGCTTGGCATCTTTTTCTGATGTTTTTACAGTCATATATAACAGTTCAAAAAATTGTTTAATTATTCAAGAGGTTCACTGAATGCTAGGAGACTCAATCAAACCCAGATTTGGAAGTCTAAAGCTTTTATTTTTCATTATTAAGATCCAAATGCAGCCAGTGATCAGCATTCAGCGATTAGCACTTTGTAAAACATCCTAGTTTTATACCAAAAACAATTATGTCCAATCTATTCTGTCATGGTAAATAAGGATCGCCCCGTTGGCTCAGAAATTAAATACACAAAGAGGGGGGGTTTTGTTCCTTTTTTTTTTGTGGGAAGGGAGAAGAGGAATAAACTGCAGTGAAGGATAATTTAGCTGAATGTAAATATATCCTTTGTCCTGCTTGATCGGTACAGCAACAGTCCCAGGTGGCAGACCTGGTTTAAAACATTAACTGGTAGTTAGAAGCTCTGTTGAGCAGGACTCTGAATGACAGATGCTGACCTATATATTTTCTGAAAGATCTCTAAAACTTCCTCCCAGTTAGTAGACGGCGGTGATGCCTTAATGGCTTTGTGATTCCAGGAGTTATTCATGCTCCAGTTTTTTCCTCTGTGTTCATGCCAGCAGTGTAGTGCTAGTATTCTCTGAAGGGGGGTTTGAACAACCACACTGGTATGAACGTAGGTGTGTGTGAAGCAGAGCTCTGTTACAAGGGCTTAAACAGAAGGAAATATGGAATCTTTACTTAGCTTTTTAGTTTCTCAACAGATATAGGCAGAGTGAACACAAAATATAACTTCCATTTTCATGGATTATGTTATTTTCTCTATAAATATGTTAAAATAACATGGGAAAGGCTTGAGTTTGGAGCAGTTATGCAATTGTTCCAGTTGGTATTTTTATAGAGATAATTGCAGAGAGATTCTAAATTACATGTATTTTTTCCCCAATACCTTTCTTACTTTGATTTCTTATTGCAGCAAATTTTCAGGCTGTTAAAATAACTTGAAACCAGACCAAAAAATTTAAATTTTAAAGCACACTGCAAATCATTTCAGACACGTGTTGTCTTGAATTTGAAAAGCTAGAAAGTGGAATGAGCAGATATTTGCTCATTTTAATGCATTTTCTGTAAGCGGACTTATCCAGAACATAAAATATGAATTAAAAAATCTACTAGGATATGCAGAATATCAAGTAGAATGGTTCTACTTCTCCACGTTTCTTTAATTCAAGCCATTTTGGGAAACGCTGTAGAAAACTGCTGAGTTTTGTTAAGGGAAGAAGATTGCTTGGGCAGCTGTTTAAGGAAAAACAAATATTAATTAGTACTGTTTAAAAGCTGGTTTTATATTGTTATAGAAGTATTATGGTTTGAATAAGACTTATCTTTTAGTTAAGCTAGATTAATATATTTTCATTATTATCAGAGTTCTTGAATAACATATAGAATCAGAATAAAGGAAAATAAACCAAGCACTCATTATAGGGTTTTGCCCCTGAAGAAGAAAATATTCCTGAACCACATTGATTTTTTACATCTACAGTTTTCTACCTATCTACAAGGTATTTTAACCAAGAGGAACATTGTTTGTTTCTCCTGATATAGGACTTAATTTTTTCAGATTGTTTATCTGTAAAACATGTAGTGCGGAACATATCTGTCAGGGCTGAATGTAGGATTATGTATTTACTGCTACTGGAAACAACCATATAAGTCTTCTGCTGACAACACTTTTAGTTGTAGCCATCAGGCAGTCTGTTCCCAATTTGGAAGCATTTCTAATTAAAAATGTATGTTAAAGATCCCTTGACTGCTTCCTTTTTAGAAACTGGGATAGAGACCTTCTCACTCTACATACAACTCAAAGATTGTTATCTTTATAGACTCGTTTACTGCACATCTTCATTTTTAAAATAAAATTTAAGATATATACTTTATCTTTGCACATTTTTATCATTAGCCTGATTAATGGATATTATCGAGTATCTTGTGGACACAGAAAAATGTAATGTTTTAATTTTGTTGCTGTGAATTTTCTACTTTGACTTGAAAGCAGAATAAAATGGTTGTAAAAATAGATTACCTTGAGAACAAATTCTTTTAGCTTTTTACAGCACGTAAGTGATACAATGCTATATTTTCCACATAACAAATTAATGGATTTAATTATAAATTACTACTTACCAGTATTTCTATTTCGTGCATTTCCTTGTTTCTGGTCAAGATGTGAGAACTGGAAAGCGGAGAAATGTTGAAGCAGCTGTCATTCCTAACATGTAAGAGATGATGTGTGGATTTAGATTTAATTCTACATAAATGCAGCAAACTGTAATGATTAATGGAGTAATTTAGCGTTCATAGCTGGGCCCCTTCTGAAGGGATCGTCAACAGGAAGGCTCTCAAGCTGACTCCAGGTACTCTGTTTTAAAGAAAAGCAAGCTTGTTGCCAGTATGCTTAATTTTACCACACAGCTTTGGGTTTTTTTAAAAGTCAGCATGTAGAAAAGGAATTGAAATCACTGGGATAGCATGAAGACTCTGGGCAATCTGATAATTTCAGAGGATTTGTAGAATCTACACAAAGAATCAGATGAAGGTAGAAGTGAGGAATTGGAGTCAGTTATGATGGAAGAGTTCAGGGAGAAAGAGCTTTTTTTACTAGGCTAATGGAAAGATATAAGTGAAAATAACAGAATAATATAGGGAAATCTGGCATCTTTTCAAAACCAGAGAAAGACAGGGGTCCTGCGTAATTGTTTTTCATGGCTGCAATAAATACCATTTGGGCTCTGACTTACTGCCCGGCTGCGTGGCCAGCAGACATCTGCAGGCAATTTTGGCAAATTCCACTGACATTTGTGTCCCATATCTGAGGAATTCTGCTGGACGTTAGTTTTAATGTGCAAGCCGTAAAACATTAGACTTTGGAGATTCAATGATTATGTTTATGCAACATTTCCCTCCAAAATAAGGAGCAGTATGTATAATTTACCAAGTGTCTCATTAGATATTATATTACTCTTTTCTATGCTTATTCAGACATGGAACGGAGCCTTGATTTGTTTTGAATACAGTAAACTCTTTCATTTTCCTGCTGAGCTATTGACTATTTATTTTTTTGTTTTTCTTTTATTTAAAAAAAAAGCTGGCAAGAAGCTAGCTTTGGGGCTGTGAGTATCTCAGATGAATGCAATAAGCTGGTTTTAGATTTCTCTGTTAATGAGAAAATGTATTCAGGAAGTGTAAATAATGAGCTTTCTAATAATATAGCAGGAAGCTGATTCTCAGGTTGATGTATCCACCTCTATTAAAAGTCTAAAGATATTTTTTGAATTCCTGTTTAATTATGGAAGATGATGCGCTAATGCCAAAATCCTCCTATTGGATCACTAGAGAAATCACAGCTGTAACTGAAATGAAGGGCTGACCTTTCCCAGGTGCAGACTTTTGTCTCTATTATGTGTTTCTCTTTTTTTTTTTTTTTTTTTAGAGGATAAGTTCAGCAGTGTGAGAAGGGTGGTTCTTCTTTGATAATGATGGGAACTGCCCAGGTGCTGCCCCTTTAGCTGCTAAGTGGTTGCTTAGCTGGACTTACACCACAGTATTTAGGGGCTTGAAGTATCAAGACCTAAACATTTACATTATAGAAGTTTTCTTTTTTAAGTTTATTCAAGCACAAAGTTACCTTTAGTGCTGAAAAGGATGCTTTATAAAGTAATTCTAGGGATGTATTTTGATATAATACTTTTTCAAAATGCCTATTTCATTTCCAGTAGAGTACTACATGTATATATAAACTTAAAGTTCATGCCATTTAGTTTAAGGGTAATGAGGAACCAGTGCTTTGTTTTCAGTGGATGCTTAGATGAGTTCAGAAATGGAAGATCTATGCTACGTGTTCTCTCAGCAGCAGCATATGCAGCTCTTGTGACGTTTAAAGAGGAAAATTGGTATGTCCTGTTAAGTGTTACACAAGATGTTCATTGGGATTTTTGATTTCAGTTGCTTTTGGTTATGTTTGATAGTCCTAGATGATGAACTGGATAAAATAATTCTAAGAAACAATTTGAAAAACTGTGAAAATAGTTTTCTTTTGGTCAATTACAATCTCACAGTTGAGTGCTTCATCAGTTTAACACATACAAAGAATATATAAGTTAAGCTTCTATTTTGTGCGTCTTCGGTTTTAAAAGTCGGTTTTTTCAATATACATAATTTCACATATTTTTGCTGCAGCACGTGCTATATAGAAAAATCTGCACCGTAATATTTGAGGTGTGAAATGGCCAAATGTTCCTAATCACTGTATTTTAGACTTGTGTATGTTGGTTGTTTATTGTCTAGTACTATCCTTCCGTAAGAAACTAGCTTTAATAATTCATGAACGATCCAGTGTCTCAATTCAAAAAAACTCCTGAACCTTCAGTTCCCTGTCTCAATAAAGTTCTCTCTTGCTTTGTACTTCAGTGACAGCATGCCATGTTAATTAACTTTACTCATCACTGTTAAGTATGGATTTGTAAGATGTCTTCTTTTGATCGTATATGATAAATCTTTGATGCTACTGAAATCTCAGTATTTGTAGGGGATGTATTTTAGGTAACAACTTAGAAACATCAGTTCCATTGAAAATGTCAGTCTTCTAACCAGAGTGACTGTTGATTTAATTAGAAACTTCATTTTACCCTGGGCTATGTATCATTTGCATCAGACTGCCCTTACTAGCTCAACAATCCATTCAGCATCCAGTTCTGTCTAGGGGCATATTGCTTGGTTGGTTTGGGGGGTTGTTTTTCCTTTCAGAACATGAGTGCTCCTTACAGTTACAGTCACTTACTGTGGCAGTTTTCTGGTTCATATCACGATTAGTAGCAAGAAAGGGGTTGAGTTAGAAAATTTGGCTTGAAATGTGAAACACTTGGCTACCACCCCTCTCAGGTAGTTGTTATTATTGTTTTAGATTGCATGACTGAAGTTTTATTGTAATTTTGTTTTCAAATTTTGGAATAAGCTTGGGGTTTGTGTGTTTGTATGAAAGGGGACTAAAGCTCTGATTCATTGCTGTGCTTCTTGCTGCTTATGAAAGGTCATCTCTGAATGTCTTGCTAGTCTGCTGTTACGTGGTCTTCCTAGAGCACTGCAGCTCTTTAAAGTGTTCTGTTATTTTGGAAAATCCCTTTTAAAGATCTAGAGCTCAATGCCAACTTCACTGTAGGGTATCCTGAGTATCCTTGTCCTCGTACACCTTCTGCTGAAGCCTTAGGCTGCTCACCTGAGGTGTTCAGAGAAGGTGAGGGAGTGGGAGTCTAAATGTAGTTGTGATATTGCAGGCAGCTGGTCTTACTGGTTCTGTTGTTTTCTACTAAAATCTTAGTCTTCACCTACCGATAGCCTCTGGGGAAACGTATCTGAAAGCTGCAGATGATTTGGAGCAGAAAACTGCCATTCAGTATTCACTGGCTCGTTTGGGGATTGGGGTGTGTGTGTGCCTTTGTTTTGTAACAAGTTCATTACTTTGGAATGTAATTGTTAATTATATCAAAGGCAAAACAGTGTGGTAAAGAGGATATTGATCTGAGGGGTAAAGATCAGTGTGTGAAATGATAGTAGAAAATACAGACGCAATAAATCTTTTTATAGACAGTAGGGCCTACATTTAGAATTTCCAAGTTATATATGATGTCTGGAAAGTCAGATTTTCTACTGCTGTGTTTTTAGGGCTTGATCTTGTGCTGGTTTAGCTGGTGGCAAATTTTCCTTCTAACCTCGTTGGGGCCAAACACAGTGCACAGTGATTTTAGATACTGTATTCAATCCAAAGCAAAAATTGCCTGCAAATAGGGTTTCCCTATTCACTGTTGCATTTTTATCTTGTTGGGAAATATGCTGAATTTATGTTTTAGCACCAAGGCTGTGCATTTGAAATTAAATGGATGAACAAAGAAGGTATAATAATGAGAATTTGAGGAGACCGGGGCCATAACTGGGGGCAGTCAAAGAACTCTGCTAAAAAGAATGTACAATCTCCCTTTCCAGCTTTTTGTCTTTTATTTAGATAGTTTGGGTTTATTTTAAGTGGTATCTGCCAATGAAGTTTGGGTTCGTAATTTCCTCATATTATGGCCTAAATAATGCTAGCACTGCTTGGGTTTTTTTCCTTTTGTGCATCTTAGTTATGACATGGTGATTTTTACAGATGGTGATATTTCAGGTGGAGATTATGATTATTGATGCTTTAGCTAAGGAGCTTGGGTAGTAAACAACCTTCTTGCATAGAAGAATTTAGTCACTTATGTTTTCACACAATATTTAACTTAATAGGTATTATTTAATTAACCAGAATAATTAGTTCAATAACTCAAAACTCCCAACTTAGCTGCTTAACTAAAATTTTCATCCTTCTGGGGAACAAAAATGTAGCTATATTGCATTTTTGTTATATTTAGTACTTATTATAAGTCATATTTTTTTCTTAGCATGTACATGAACAAATATCAGCTGAAGAGCAAAGATCATTTTACTGCTCAATGAACACATAAAATACAATTTCAGATATGTTTAGATAAATCTGATTAAAGTTAGATTAGTTCAAATTATTCCAATTCAGTGTCATCTCCCTGATTGCACCAGGGTTTTCTGAGAAAGGAATTACTGTGCTAAAAATGCCTCTCTCCCCTCCTTTCCTTTCTACGGGCTTAATTTGAAGCTAGATCTCATCATTAATCCTGTTTACAATGTGGTTCTACGCCTACCCTTCCAGTACCTGAAGGGGGCTACAAGAAAGCTGGGGAGGGACTTTTTACAAAGGCCTGTAGTGATAGGATGAGGGGAATGGTTATAAATTGGAACGGGGGAGACTTAGACTGGACATCAGGAGCAAATTCTTCCCCATGAGGTTGGGGAGGCCCTGGTCCAGGTTGCCCAGGGAAGCTGTGGCTGCCCCATCCCTGGAGGTGTTCAAGGCCAGGTTGGATGGGGACTTGAGCAGCCTGGTCCAGTGGGAGGTGTCCCTGCTCATGGCAGGGGAGTGGAATTAGAGGATCTTTAGAGTCTCTTTCAGCTCAAGCCATTCTATGATACTCTTACTCCAGATCAACAGATGTCATGAATCCTGTAAAGAAGACAGGGACATTTTTTCTGATAGAAGAGTAAGTTGTGTAGAATCTCTTGGAGAAAATATCCCTCAGAGCATCTAAATTCACTACCAGTTGGGGGAAACCAAGAAGTTCTTTTTAATTTGGTACTTGAGCTGTGGGACTGTAGATAGCTATATGTGACTTGGGCTCGCATATCTCCTTACGGGTGGGGCATGTGGTGAGTACAGCATAGACCTGTAAGAAAGAGAACTGACTCAAATGATAAAATATCTGACAGCTTTTTTTAATTCTAAACTTGTGTGGCTGGATTAGTACGATCTGTACATCCCTGAAACTTTTAAGGTGTAGCAGAGTTTGCTTTGATCTCATTCCACTGTAACACTTGCTGGGTTTTGCCAAAGATTTGCACAGTTCTGCTTGTCAGCTTGATTTCTGCAGGATACTTGCAGCCCTAATTAGAGCAAAGTCAACATATTTCCAAGAGCTCTGAATTCTGTAAAATTTTGTGCTTCATCAGCAAATGAAAATTCAAGGTACAGTCCGTTTTGAAAAATCAAGCTCCAGTCCAAACCCAACAGAAAACTCTCTTTCAAAGTGCTGTAAACTGCACTCCTTTAAGCAAATGCTGGGTTTGTATTGGTCTCTACTTGATTTAAAAAAAAAAAAGAAAAAACAGGAAACGAACAAAAATCCTAAACCAGAACCAACTCCCTTTCCCCTAAAATCCATGATTCCCCCTTCTGGATTCTTGAAACAGTTGTTCAGCATCTCTGTCTTTAGGGAGTCTTGTTTAAGTGGGAGGGAAAAACTGCTCCAAGGATATTAGAATAAATAAGGATTACATTGGAAAGCAATGAAGAGTGTGTTATCGTAGTAATGCTAAGAGAACCCTCCCTCTACACACAGTTTAGCACTGTAATGATTTATAAAGCCTTATTCTCTTATTGTTTTTGCTTTCCCCCCATCTTTCATTTGCTTCTTCAAAAGTAAGTAAATCAGAGTCTATATTGAGTAGAAGCCAGGGGTTTTGTAGTATTTATTACTATACCCTTATAAAATACCCTGAACTGGAGCATATCTACAGGGCCACTAAAAACCCATCGTTTAGTTGTATGTAAACAGTGTAACCACATTGTTCAGAGTCCAAATACTTATTCTGGCATGTGCAAATTACCTGAATTAGCAGTGATAAATATGGTGGAGAAACACAGTCCCTCTCGTGTTCTCCCTTTCAAGCCAGAAAGCTGCTTTATGACATTTAAGACTCCTGCAGGGTTTACCTAACTACCTTAGTGTGCTGTGTTCTGCACAGCTCAGAGCCTGCTACCCAAGGCAAGGTTTTATTTACCTGCAATAGCATTGCTGAAAGAGTAGATTAGGATCAATGAAGAGATGTAATCTTGTGAAGAGTCTTGATTGATCAAGGTTATGTTCGTAAGAATAAATTGGAACCCCACGGAACCTGTACAGCACTAGTGAGAGCACAGCAGTTGCTGTTTGGCTCTCTTATATGCCTGATATATTCTCAGTCTTTTGGGTTTTCTCACTCTTATTTTACTAATTTTTTCTCCTAAGGCTTGCAGCAGTTGGCTTTATCTTCTTGCAGGTTTGCAGTGAGAAAAACTGAAACTGGTACCTACACGTAGTATTTAAAAATAATTGTGATCAATAAACTATGGAAAGTACAGCTGATGGAATAACAACTCTGACAATGGTGTTCTGAGATGGCAAGTGATGTTTGTGTGCCACAAAGTCTGGTACCTGTTTGCGAAGTATTGAGCCTAGTCGCTTATTTTACTAAAGCAGGATTTTCCAGGAAAGTACATTTGAAAATATTAAGAAACAGCTTTTCCATCTCTTCTCCAGGATGCTTGTTCTTCTGTTTAATAACATTCATTGACGGGTTTCCAGTGCTCTGTTTGTTTGTTTTTTAAAGCAGCTGATTTCCATCTTTTTGTTTGGCATTCTCTTTCAAGTCTTTCACCGTTAAAACTTAAATTCATCCATTCCGGCTATTTTTTAGTTTGAACAGGTGCTAATAAATTGCTGTTATCACTTAAGTCTTATTTTTGCTAAGCTCAGTAAATTGAGGAGGCTGTCTCAGGGTTTTCCTCTAACCCTCTACCACGTTTATGCACCTCTTTGCATCAAAATTGGGTGCAGTATTTAGGTACCACTTCACCCACGGAACATCTAGAGGTAAAATCACTCCTCTATTTCTATCTCAGTACAGTCTTACTTGTTTATCTAAGGATCAAGCTATGTCTCTCACCATGGCACTATATCCTGGGGCTCATATTAAGTTACTGGACCATCTCAAGCCTTTTTCAGTGTATCTGATTTCCCTGATGTGTGCCCCCATTCTGATAGTATGCCCTACAGTCCTCATTCCGGAGTGTGTAAAATGTATGTGGTCATTTTAAAAATGCTAGTCTCTGAGTGGGTCAAACTTATTAAATGATCCATATTGTGCTGTACAATTGCCCTAAGATCACTGTTTACATTTTTACCGATCTTTCTGTAATCTGTCCACTTTATTTACAGCCATCTTAGATTTAATACCAGCAGAAATTTTTAATGAAGGGCAGAAAGAAATTGCGGAAATTGCATGTCAAAAGTGAACTACGTGCCAATGGATACGAGAAGTGAAAATACATAAAAACTTGATTCAAAGGAAGCAATGAAAAAAGAAGATTGATAATCTTATAATAGTGCAAGAAAGGAATTAAATGAGGTTAAAGGATGGCTTGCATGTGAAAATGAGTATTTTTACTCTCTTGCAAGAAGCACATAAGGTGTAAATGCAGGATGTTGGCATGGGGTAGGAAAGGGAGGAGGGGCAGCCGTGTCTCTTATGTGGTTAACAGAGCAAAAAAACATGACAGACAAATAATAACTGAAATTAGACATCCTTTGCTCTTTGTCTCTTAAAGATCTACTTCAATGTCACATTAGTGAGCTTTTTCATCAATTCAGAATACTCTGAGAAAACCCCAAAACATTTTTTTAGGGAACATAGTGTGGGGGTTTTTAGGATGTTTTTGTTCAGTTGCACTATTTCCATGGTGTTGTGTAAGTTACACAAGAGCCCCTGATGCAGTGGGAGGTGTCCCTGCCCATGGCAGGAGGTGGAACTGGATGGGCTTTGAGGTCCCTTCCAACCCAAACTGTTCTGTGATTCTATGATTCTATAGGCTCAATGTGTATAATAGAGGATTTGGTTTTATCTGTTGTACTCTCTCAATAATTTTTTTCTGGATGTGCCTTCATTTTAAAAGAAAAACAAACATCTTCTCTCGCTCTTGCTAAGAGATTGATTACATTCTCTTCGGGACCAAATCAGAAAGCTTTCTGCATTGTTGTCGGGGTGCAATCACCATTAGAAAAGATGGTTTCCTAGAGGTGAATTTTTGCATAATGCCTCAATAGCATTATTACTCGAACAGGAATCCCCTGGCTTTCCTTCGGAAGTTAATTATTCTGCGCAGGGAATGAGTCAGACAGAATTGTGTGGCTGGGAGTGTGTGTTGATTACAGAACTGAAATCATACTAATGGCTTCTCTCAGTCTGTTGGTAGCAGCAATTACTGGCTGGTACTTTCACAATAAATTTAAAGCTGTGCAGTGTCATTTTAAGAAATTTGCTTAAAACAACATTATGACAATAACATACCCAAAGAAAGGGTGGCCTTCATGCTCTTCCATATCTTTGGTTGCACACGTTTTGCAGACGGTGACTTCAGGACCTGTACTTGGGAGAGACTTTTTGTGAAGGTTTAAAAATTGCTTCACTGAGTTGAAAATACTGTGAGGCTGTAAATGCTTCCCAATATTATAGATCACAAATTGGCTCAAAATATTCATAAAAGAGAAGGACGTACCTTTTAAAGATAGGCACATAAAGTTTTTTGGGCCCTCTCTTGCTTATGGCAAGTATTGTATCTTGACTCTTATAAAAATGAGCAAGTTCAGGGTTAAAGTGCATCAGGAATAAGAAGAATATTAATTTTTTAATTTTTTTTCCCCCCTTATTTCCTTTTGTTCTCTCTGGGAAAGCCCAAGCGAAAGCCTTTTTACTCTCTTGGGTGGCTCTGTCTTGCAGAAGGTATCAATGGGAGGTTGTGATGGAAAGCTGAGTATGGATGACTTTGGAGCTTTTCTCAGAGAATGCCATGTATTTTACAGGTAGATAAGGATAATCTTGCTGTGAAGATTTCACTCACATTAATAATACTTTGAATAATGGTGTGATGGCTGCAGGGCTCTCCCAGACGGTATCAGAGGATTTATTATTCCATTGATACCTGTGTATTTCACTTACCGTTGTGTGGTGATTCTCTTCCAGTTTGTTAGTTCCTTCCTTTTATATATCAGCAGTCAGCTGTGGTTCAACAAAGTGATGTTTATATCTATTATTATATTATCTGAAATTGTTTTTACATAATTATGTATTTTCAAAGTAGGAGAGCGTTTCTCATTGTGATAGTAATGTGCAAATTCATTACAATTTTGGTTTTATACTAACTGTTGCCTGGCAAACTAGAGGTTTCTAGCAAAGGGAAAGGTAAAAACACTGCAGGTTTGGATCTGAGCTGGGACGTGGCTGTAGTTTTGTAGCACTTGGGCAGTTATAGTTGAAAGGATTGAAGATTACAGAACGACTGAATTTCAGATGAGCCATTTAAAGTCATCACAATATAGCAGCGAAGTAATGACTATAACTGACAAATCCATGTTTTCTTCACAGGGCTGAGATTCACATAAATGCCAGTCAAGGAGGAAGGGGGCATTTTAGGTGCTTTTTCCTTTATAGAAAAGCATATTTTTAACCAACATCTGAGGCCTATCCTAGGTTCACTTCAGCCGCAGACTGTTCCCTCTGAGGTTTCACGTTGCTGTACTGCTCCCGCAATGTATGATGTTGCTTCTGTCAAGTCTTCCTACTTGCTGTGCTGAGGAAAGGATCTTGGCATGGAGAATTCCTTTACCCCCTTTCCAAGCACCGTGCCCTACAGTGTCATAGCATCTGCTGTAGTCGTTCTTCCATCATGCGATCTAGTGCTAGGCTATGTAGTCACCGTGCAATCCGCTACCTCTGTCACCATCTCCTGTTCTCCTTGCCATGCGATGCAGATGCAGAATCTCTCTCAGAAAAGTTGAGTGGCCTGTTTAGAGAAATAGCAGTATAGAAATACAATCGCTGTAGGAAACCTAATTTTAAATTCCATTTGTGATTCTGTGATGATTGCATCTTCATGCATATGCAGAGTTCTGAGGCATTTCTGCATCTACACAGACCTTTCCTTCTCAGGTGTTAACTAGGCTAAGAGAGAAGCAAAGTCACAAACCTCTGATGCGTGCACGTTATGACTGTGTCCCACGCTCTGCCCTTTGACTCACTGATTCCACAGTCTGTTGCCTTTCATATTACCTCAGAATATTACCTGCAAAACCTCTGAGAGCAGCAAGCTAAAAAGGTCAATATGTTGGCTTGCAAAGTTTCTGTTTAAAAGTAGGTTTCTCTCCATACTTGCTGGAGAACTCAAATTTAAGAGGCTGCTGAAAAGCAGGACCTGCTTAAGGTCATTACTGTATGTGCTCACTGGAGATTGACTTGCTCTCTACCAAGCCCAGTTATGAGGTGGATGTGTCTCTTGATATATCAAGCAAAATTTAGAAACCTTTCAACAGCTTAGACTGGTAATATGGAGGAAATTGGCAACCCAGAGAACTCATGCTATTACTTCGGTACCTCTGTTTCAGCTTTGCCAATAGGACAAAGAATTACAAAATAAGCCCAGTGTAGAAATGGGAACTTCTTGACTGAATTTTAGGCTCTCCTTTCCCCCACCCCCCGCTATCTTTTCATGTTCAAACCCTGAAAGAAGTGCTCTTGTACTTTGTCAAGAAGGTTCCCAGCTTTCCCTCTTCCTCCTTCCTTTTTCTTCAGCCTATTACTCTGAGACTACAATCCCTGGAAACCACTAATTCAGAAATGAAGTTGCATAGTTGAACCCTAAAATTACTTTAGAGAGATAAAAATACATGCAGGTACAGAATAATTGGTGAGTATGTGTTACTATGAATTAAGTGCTGTGGCAGGAGATGACAGGTTGCAGATGAGCTGTTATTAGATTTTCCTGCCGCAGTAATTTCATCCACTCGTTTTTCATCTGTTAACAATAGAGCTGCATTTTGATAACAAGTTTAATTTGTCTGCTAATGATTCATTTCAATACTTGGATATCTATATCCATTTAGGAAGCTGTGGCCTGCACACAGTACAGGAAAAATATTGAAAAAAGGATATGATTGGGTTTAAGGGCAGCATTCATCACAACTGTTTCACAAGTAATTGCCTAATTTGAACATTATATGCTCCTCTGTTAAACTGTATTATACATAATATAATTTGCAGAGTTGAAAATAGAATGTAAAATAAATAACCCCCTTACTAGGGAAGATGAGGAGGATATTCTTTACATAAATGAGTCTGGAGCACTGTCTGAAATGGAAGTGTTAGCAGTTTATGTAATAAATTGGTGGATAACAAGAAATTGTTACAAGCTGTTTTAATTGTTATGCTACAGAAGAAAAATCTAAAAGTTCTAAAACCAAAACAAAACCCCATGAAACACCCCAAAACCTCAAATGTGAGATGACTGATATAGAACCTTTTGTTCAAATAAGTCCCAGTGCCAGAGGGGTAGAAAATTTCTAATGGGATACCAACCTTAAACAGGGATTCTCTTATGACTAGAATACTGAAGAGACTAATCTGATTTTCCGACTAAAAGTTGAGTTACGCAAATAAATGTGATACATGGGGAAGAATCAATATACCTTTTATAAGTGGACTCTCCTCCTAAAGTGTGGGAGCCAGTGAGCAGGCAGATAAAAGCTTCTTTGATCTTGCAGATTGTCCTGCACTTTCATTTTCATAAGGCTTCTATCAAGATTCTAGTGGGTATCAAAAAAAAATAGCAGGTGAGGAGAAGGAGAAATGCTTTTGTGAATGAGTATTCATTAAAAACAGGAGATGGAGGCTCGGAATAAATTATGAGGCTTCAGATTTATGGACTGTAATCAGCATGATTATCCAAGTTTTGTGCTATGTTGTTTAATGTCTTCTAATGCTACCAGGAGAGAAGGGGAAGCTACTGGTCTAAGATGGACTTCTAAGGCTGATGTAATAGTTAATTCTTCCCTTTTTAGCATGGTAAGAGTCTCTTCATTTTTATTGACCAAGATTAATTTCAGCTGAATGCTGTTAGAATTGCTTTTCAATAAGAAAGGCCATACGTTTGTTTCCCTGCCTGGTTCATGGGAAATGCAAAAAGAGACTTTTTCTGTTGAAAACAGAGTCTAAAACTAGAATTTTGCATTTTGTGTGTTTTACTGCGTTCAGATAGAGGAGCTGTAGACCTGACATAAAACCTTACGTTCAACCTCTACTCCTCAAAGTACGTGTTTGATATTTCTAATGTGTAACTTATAATGCTTTTGATGGGTGAAAAATGTGTATATTAGTGGAAATGGTTTGGAGTGTCGGGTACACCTTCTGACCAAGGTCTCCGGTGTGGTTTGTTGTTACCGGGTCGTTGCACGCTGCCCATGAATGACTTTGATGTGTTTTAGAAGAAAATGAAAGAATTTAGGCTGTGCATGGTAGAAGAATGTTCCAGCCTCTTTGACATCTCTGATAGGAGATTGTTATGAAGATAATATTACGGATTAAATTAGTCTGACATGACTGCCACAATAACAGATGAGTATTAATGAACATTCTCTCTTTATAAGCGCAGAGCATACTTGATGCATAATGGTTGGGTCTCTACAAATAATCCTTCCTAATCTTCTCAACAGCATAGTCCTTTGAGTCACTCTTTCCAAAATTCCTCTAGGCAAGTTTATAACTCGTGTTAGTTATAAATATCAACTATAAATGTAGCTTGCCATATATAAGGGGAGGAGGAGGAATCCACAAGTGACCTGAGTTAAATAATCCAGCAGCCAAATCTACAAGTGTTTATGCACTGATTGTTTTTTTAGTAAGACTCGAGGACAGAGCTTGGGGGAGAGGGGGAAGACTTATAGTAATCCAGACTTCTACTGCTCTTAAAAAAAAGATCAAAACCTAAAAGCACACAAACAAATATTCCCTTCCAGCTCTTAATTCATGCTCTTTACAGTCTGAAACCTCTTACGTATGTTTTTCCTTTCATGGCAGAAATTGCACACTTTGAACAGATGGTTTTACACTTTCAGGTCTACTTTTGTTAATGCATTTGTAATATTTACAGTCTTAACCATTTGCACAAAGCTTCACAGGTCTAAAAAATACATTAAAGTTAAATAACGTCCGAGATAAAAGCAGATCACTTTCTTACATAAGAAGCACAGCAAACTTGCTAGAAAAACGTGATAACTTTGGTAAGCTGATAAATGTGACAATGCCCAATTTTGCACTATTTTAATGTGATGTGAAAAGTGCCTGGTTGACCCAGAAATTGTGCTAGTGACTTACACTGGTAGTAATATATATGCTAAATTCAGTGGCAGTGACTTAAATATCTCCTAAGGCACTTGGAAGTTGACAAGGCAAAAGATAATTCTTGTGGAAGTACGAGCAGGTGTAGGCAGAGAAGAGAACTGTCCCTGTGGGACACCTCACTTGTTATATACAACTCTGCTTTATTGTTTTCTCGTGTATAGCTCTGTCATAAAGAAAAACCTGTTGATCAGGAACACTTTCTGTCATTGTGTCCCCAGTGCTGCTATTCCTTCATTTACGCTTCACAGATGTAAACCCAGCAGCTTCTGATAAATCTTGACTTGACATCAGAATTGAAATGAGTTGAGCAGAAAATCAGAGCACCCTCAATGCTATAATCTAAATTTTTTGAGGTTTTTCTTTCAAGAAAATGAGTGTGAAAAGTGCTGATGGAGCAGGATTCACTGCATGAAGCACCTAGCAGCAAGACCTATAGTTTTTCTGAGTAGTGCTGTGATTAAGTTGTTCCATGATTTGATTTTGAACTTTAAGATTTTATTTGTCGAATTTGGAATGAAATTTCACATTATTTTAGAAAAATTAGGCAACAATATTCTGCAGCTAACTTCTGTCAGGGTATGGGAGAGTAAGACCCGTCTCTTTCTCTGGTTTGACCACTCTAAATGTTAGTATTAGGGGACTAGGTTCTAGAACATGGAAACAAAATATGTACAGGTAGCACATCTTGGAGACTTTAGGTTTGAAGAGCTACACCGCTGGATTGCTTGTTCAAATGTATTTGCCCACTTCAGTTGGTCTGCCAGATCTAGAGGAGCTATCGAATATGTATTAGGTACCAGTACTGTGGGACACTTCTTCTGACAGCACTGTGAGCAGAGGCTCTATTTCTGTTCCAGACCTTTAAAATAAAAAGAGGAAATAAAAAAATTAACACAATTGGCTTTTAGAATGTACTTCAGGTCACTTATATTTCTAACAAAATTGAACTATGGTTTTGCTTAGCATTAATGAAGCTGTTTCTTGAGGAAACTTTGCAGATTTGCAACAGAAAAGAAGGGAATCGCTACAGAACTTCCACTAATTTTAGTAGAAGTAAATGAAAGTACTGAAAATGCATCCCTCAATTCACTTGAGATTTGCATGTCCCTTCCCCACAGCCTCATCTCACACTGTCTGGATGTAATTGCTCAGACACTGGAGTACTCGGGTTCTGCCCTTTTCCACTTCTCCTTTTTTCTCTCTTTCCCCTCCTCACTGATGACTTTGCACACAGTAGCAGTAATCCCTTAATAGTTCCCAGCTGGCATGACCTGTTGTATTACTGTATTTCATTCCATTTCTACCGGTCTAGTTCTCAAAGTCATACAGTTCTGTTCAGACAATGTTTCAGTCTTTTTATTGACGCAGCCTTTTAAGTTTATTGTTAATGCATTTCATGAGCACACTCTGCCTGCTATGCCTATGAAAATGAAAGGGAGCAGTTTTGATGGAATGTGAAAGAAGCCAATTTAGAAAAGGCAGCAGAAAGGAAATGAGTGCAGGAAGAAGGGAAAATATGCCATGAGGTTTGTAGAGGAGCCACAAAGAGTTTGGATGTGGATTCCCAGAGAGACTTGATGGCTTTCAAGAGACAGGGAAACGAAGAGTGCTTAAGATCAAAAAGGACGGAGTAATTAAAGGATAATGAGAGTGAAAAGTGAAAACGTATTTGTGCCTGTGTGACAGAACTAGACTTTACAAAGTGGAATTGGGAGATAGGGGTAAATTTGATGGAACTTTTAATCGGTTTCTACCTTTAAGTTCAAGGTATAGCAGCATGCAAAGAAAATCAATTTTAAAGCTCTAAATGCAGCCCTTGTCTGCATTTTTACCATTCAATGTCTGTGAAGTGAGCAGAATGAAATCTTGCAAATCTTTCTGGAAGACGAGCGTGGAATGAAGAGCTTTTCAGCTGGGGTCTGATGCTCTTGAACTCCTTACAGTGATATTTCACATCAACAGTCATGTTCTTGCATGCACTCTGGAAAAGACTAAACTTGCAGTAGAGGTGGGTGTAGCGATATGAAAGTGAGCTCCTTCTCTATAACTGAAGGAGCTTATATCTGCTCTGCTTACTGAAATGAGGCAAACTAGAAATGAAGAAATGAAAAGGAACACTTTGATCAATGTTAGACTTTGAACAGAAACAGTTTTCTGAGAAGCTTGTGGAACTTCATATTTAGTTGACTGGATATTCATGTCACATATCTTTATTGTGAGAAATTAGATCCTTAACAAGTGATAAGATCTGAATTCTGATGATGCCCCTACCTAACTAGGTTAATCTCAATGTGTTTTTAACTGAAATTCTGAGATTCTCTCTGAAATAAACCTAAATATTCTCAAAGAGAATTTATTTCTGTCAGAAAACAATCCTCAGACTGACATACTTGGATGTCTACACGCAGTGGTAACGGATGGTTTGAAGTAGCTTTGGAACATGTGTGTGACCATAGAAGCCAGTATTCAATGTCCTCGACTCAAGCAAACACAATAAAAAATAGAATGGGGTGGTATCACCTTCCTGTTGTCACCTCCATTTCTAGTTCTTGGAAGTGGAATCATCTTCCCCTTTTGGTGTAGCTGTACAGTGCGGTTTCACGCAGAGTTTCTCTGACAGGGAGACAAACTCAGCATTAAGTACAACAGGAGTTCCATTGACTGTCTTTTTTTTTTCTTAATAAAAACCAGCTAAGTTGGGCTCTGAGTTAAAAATGGATAGTGCGAGAACATGGCATATGGCTTTTTGCCTAAAACTGTGGCTTGTGTTTACTGAGAGAAAGTGTAATGTGTTGGCGTTCATTGTAATTCAGCTTAACTGGGAGCCTGCCAGAATCAAATCAAAATGTGTTCACGGTATATCCAAAATACAGCACAACTGCCAAGTTTGTAGTAGCAGGATGTGACAACCTGTTTCAGAATGAAACATGAAAATTTCCCGTTGTGCAAATAAACTCATTGTGTGTTATTTTCAGCCTAGAGTTATCATACTTTTTTTTTCTTTAAATGGAAATGAAGTGGTGCAGAGAGAGTCCCTGCAAGATCATTTCAGAAAAATTTAGGGTTTGATTATGCATTTATAGCTGGAAAGAGGAAAAAATGTGTAACTTGTCCCTTGATTAGCTACATCACTGGACTGCTTGTTGAAATGTGTGGTTGACTGCTTCAGTGGATCTGCCAGATCTAGAGGAGCTATGGAATGTGTATTAATATTATGGGACACCTTTTCTGCCAGCGCAGTGAATGGTTACTCTGTGTTTGTCTTTGAGTTTGTAGCATCAATAAGAATTTGTGTCTGTTGTCATTTGGATACCTGTGTGTCACAGGCAGCCAGAAATTAATCATCTTCTTGCCCCAGCAGTATCCATATGGCATGTTCAGTCCTCATCTAAGGTATCAGTATATCGCTCGACGCGCTTTGTGTCTCGGCTTCTGCACAGAACGTTGGTGCCCTTGACGCGATGACATTTACTGATGCTGTAAAAATGAAGTTGGAAGGTTAGATTTGTGCGTTTTTGTCACACAGTTTTGTGCCAGAACTTCACATTCCAAACTCCTGTAGTGCTATTTATACAGATATTTGATGGCGATAACCACTGGTACCTCTAAAATGGTGTCTTTCTGGCTCTAGAAGGAGAGATGGATGTAGCCGAGCACCTGCTTTTTGAAGGCCTGAATGTGCTTAATAATAAAACTGTTGAAGAGAACATTCATTTAAAAGCCATCAGTTATTGCTTTGGTCTCCAAGAATTTTTCCTTCAATCCTTGAATAAAAGGCTTTGGTTTGACCTTTAGTGACTTTCTGTATGTAGAGCCAAATCTCTTTGGTTTCAATTCAGACTCAGTGTACATATCAACCTGACCTTGCAAGGAGAGACTTGTCTAGGGAAAATGAAAATAGTAACTTCCTTCAGCTCTGTGTCTCGTGGTCGTCCCTTGGTAGAGCACTGGAAAATTGCTGAACAGGCCACCTCCACTTCTCTTGGCTCCTCACGGGCTGCAGTTCCTCAGAATTGACCCAAACCATCAGCCGTGGTCTGGGGGAATATTTTCTTACCATCTTCTGATCAGTATATTCACCTTGTTCAACGTGACCAGTGTTCTCGTGGTTCCTCTCTCCTGATTATTTTGCTCAATTAAATGAAAAGCCGTGACTTTGAGTCCCTAAAAGATCAGTATTTTATTAAAATAACATCCATGTAAAACTTTAAGGTGTTCTATGAAAATTTCTTGAAGTATTATTAAGAGAAGGAAGACAACCTATAGATGATGAGGCAGAAAGAAAAAAATTCTTTAGCAGTTCTCTCTTTCTGGAACCAAGACCTTACTAGTGCTGAAAGGAGCACAGCAGCTTTACAAGCAGGTGCTGTTTAAGTCCTGTCAATGCCTATACTAGAGTGGGAAAGCCATCCAGAGTGGTGCAGTTGTAGGTGCTGGAAAATATAAATATGCTACCAATGCATGTCTTTACAGAGGGAATTAGCACACGTGCATCAGTATCATGGGAGACGTTAATTCTTGCTGAGGACTTTTCAAACTGGAAGAAGCCTTAAGCGAGGTATAAATTTTCTGTGTGATGTCCTTCCACAGAGACATGGATTTCAATCTGTGAAATTGAATGGGACCATCTCCAAACCTTTGGCCATCGTGGGCTCAGTCATGCAATGTTCAGTGCCCTCTGGCTCTACTCCAGCAATGCACTTAAGTTTGATTTGAATCATGCGAATATTCCTGTGCAAATCAATTGCCAGGTTAGCAATATACAGGGGAGGGAGGCAGGCACTTAAGTTTTTTGTTGGATCAAGGCCATGCTCGCACAAATCATCGCTATAGTGCTTCCTATGTCAAATTATGGCTGGCACCAAGAATAGGACCCTCCCAGATTAGGCCAGGATTCATTAAAAAATTACTTTTTGAATCTGTATGCTCACTAATCATTTATATTTTTTGTAGGGGGAAGATCTTTTGAGGGGAATTTCAGTACTACAATTTCCACAGACTGCAATTATCTGACAAACATCAAACTGGAGATATGTTTAATTAGATTTCTGTTTTAAAAGGATGCTTTATTTGGGGCATCATACAGCCTGATTGCTGTTTCAGTTATGAAGTTAAACATAAGATACATCTTAAGAAGATTTCCTGGAACTGTCAAGGATTTAACTGGTGATTTCTTAATTCCCAGTGCAAGATATCCAAATTAACTCTATACCATATTACAGTTTCATTGATCCAGTCCTCGGTTTCCTTTTCCTTTCCTTCATCACTTCTATGTAAAAAGGAACCACCAGTGTCACCAGAGACACTTGGGACTAATTTGTTGTGCTCTGTTTGTCCTATATTTAAAAAATTCTGCTGTAGGAAGCTGTAGCAATCTTGTTTGTCAGAACAATCTTTCCTTTCCAAGCATTTTATACTGATGTAGCTGATGGAGCAACTTTCTTGGTGGCAGTCCTGGTTCACATGGTTGCTCCTACACTCTTCTGGTGCCCTTGCAACTCCTCCTTGCCCTGTCTCCTGGCAATGCTGTCTCTGGTTTCTGTGCCTGCATTGTAAACTGGATTGGAGAATATTCACCTGCCAAGCAACAACTTTTTTCATTTATTTTTTCTGGGCTATTGTTCAGATGGATCAGTTCCCCATTTCAGCTCAACATGCAGCCACAAAGACATTTGGAGGTAGCAGCAAGAGGTAGAGAAGAGTGGAAAATGACTGCTTTAGCTGCCGAATTTTCGAACCAAAGTTGTTTCACAGGCTGTTGACACAAAAGGTTGAGCTTCCCTTCACCTTCTGTGCGCTTCACCTTCAGTTTGCTGAAACAGGGCGATCTGAGTCGCTCTGCTGCCATAAAATTACTAATGCCTGTGCAGGAGGAGGGGAAGGAAAAGTTGTTGTCTCTCTTGGCAGCAGCTTGGTCTGAAATTGGCTTAAGCCCTTTATGGAACTAACGCTACCTTTAGTGACATTTTTATGTCTGAAAAGATAAATATATCTTCTTTAGAAGTGTAGTTGACACATCAAATACTTGAAAAGTAAAAGGTGCTTAGAGGTAGTGAATTGCATAGTGGCTCAGGAGTAGAGCACGCAGATAAAGCACAAGTTTTGTAGATGAAGAGAGAAACAGATAGAACACAGCAAAAAAACTATCTTGGCTGATCAGGCCTGGGATTTCTAGTAGAAGACATGGAAACCTTGAGACAGTAAGGTGATTAAATTTGAAGTGTCGAACTTTACTTAAGCCTTCTATTGGTCTATAAATTCTTTCAACCAGGAACTGGGTTTAGCAAGACCATTGAAATACGGACTTGGAGACAAATTATATTTTATTTTATTTAGTGTGAGTTTTGTGTATCCCTTGCTTTAGAATGTCTCATTAAATTCTAAATTAATATTAAAAGTGATATTAAAACCATCTTTAAAGAAAGCACTGGTTCTCCACAATGAGAATATTCCAAGAAAGCATAAAGTGAAAATTGATTACCTTCAGTATTTCTAGTAAAACTAATCATATAACCAGTCTCCATTTCATCTTTTGGTTTCTTGTAGTGGTATTGGAAAGCGAGCATGCTATGCGTGATAGGATCATCAGTGTGTTATCACTGCACTTAATTAATTGCGGGGTTTTTTTTTTCCAAAGCAGGAGCAGTCAGAGTAGCAATGAGCCCTTCTGACCATTACTAGTGCAGTCACTTAGTGCAATGTAACCTAGATGACTTGTGAAATAAAACAGACCCAGAAGCCCTCTAGAGGAAATACTAATTTCTCATTCTGTCCCTGAAAATGACTAAAGTAAGTCAAGGACATTCCATTTTTGTAGATCAGTTTTAGCATGTTTGTAGGGACTTAATTTAGTTTTTAAGTTAAGGTTTACATATTGGTCATAGTGAGCAAATAGCGTCATTTGGTGTTTATTAAAAGGTCCTCGTAATTTGAATTTATACTTTTCTAGGGAGAAGGAACCACTGAGCATTACTATCAATTTAACTGAGAAGATTGTGTATACTAATAAATTCAAGAAGTATGTCTTTCTGTATAAAATAAAATAGCTGTGATTAAAAAAAAAAAGCAGGGAAGTAAGACAGCGATAATCTAAAAAGGTCAGAAGAGTAAGCTAGATGTGACTCTCATATTCCCAAAACATGTTCTTTAAATCATTCTGCAATTAGCTTTTTCTAAATTGCCATTTTTCTGAACTTCTAGAAATACAGCACGAGACAAAGACAACTTCATTTTTAAGGGTATTGCTGACTCTCAGTGAAAATGCTGCTCGCCTATTGCTGCTATTGGTTTTTCCCTGGTATCACTTGTTGGATTAATAGATAAATCTGGCCTCTCCAGTCATTCTCAGGAGATGTGGAAAAAGCTCAGTGCATCCTGGATCCAAGAGATCTTTTCCCTTTCCAGCTTTTATATAATAGTAGAGGCAAAACCAAAACCTGAAAAGCTTGAGTGTTACAAAGCCTAACTTATAAAGGATATGTTGCCAGTTATAAGAAAATGTTTCAGCCCACAACTAATGATTAAGCGCTTAGACACAGGCCATAGCAGGTGTTGCAGCCTCAGGAAAGTGCTGGACGAGCAGGGGTACCTGGAGGAGTTCATCACACAACTGCCCCGTAACACATTCAATCAAAAGAGCAGGCAGAGAGCAAATGCAGCTTGCCTGCCAATTCTACGGACCACAGCAAAATTACAGCCCGCTTCATCCCTAAGAGGATTTAGCAAACGGTGAGCTACTTTGCTTCTTCGCTATCTGGAAAGGGAAGCCCAGCACACCTGTGGTAAGAGGATTGTACAGGTAAAGGGGGGCAAGTTGCACCTTCCCTTCGGCCAGAAGCGTAGATGTGCTTTTTTGGCGTAGGAGGGTTCGATGAACAGCTTTAGTTACTGTTGTGCTGCAATTTCATTCTTTCCCAGATGACGCACAACTTTGTCTCTGTATGGATCTGAGGCGCCCCTGCCTGCCCCCTCCTCCCCCAAACCCTGACACCAGCAGCGATCATTCTCACGAGCTGAGCGTTAAGCCCAGGCTTTTTGAACCTCAGTCCAAAAAGCAAAACAAGTATATGAAAAGAATTATGAAAATGGATTCAGCTGTGTGAAACATTTCAGATGGTGTTACTCATATTGCAATACTGTAGGGAGGAAAAACCTCAATTTTAATTTTTGCCTTCCAAAAATTCAATGCTGACTACTTTATTCCCGTACTATTGATAATTTTCAGTTTGAAAATGCACAGTTTTATGTATTTTACCTATAAGGTATATTATGATTCTTGCTTGTGAATGTTTTAAAGATATCTACTTTAGAGAAGACATCTCTATCACTGTACCCCTCCCTAGTTCGTTATCTCAGTAATTAAGAAATTAAAAAGTTTCAGCAATAAAAAAAAAGGTGTTATTTTGATCTCAAACATAGTGGCTATTAAAGATTGAGTTTGGCTTTTTCCTTTACTATCCTTTTGTCAAATAAATTATGTTTGAGAATATCAAGTTATTTAATGAATGACAATGTACTGGTAATTTACAGTTTCAGTCCTGCCTGAGGTTCCCCAGCCGCGCTACACTCGGGTTGTGCTCCAAGGCCAGAAGGTGATCCCTAACACGTGTCTGTCTGTCCTGCCGGTGACTGGAACCAGGTGTAGCAGCAGCGTGTGGTGACAGGAGGAAAACACTCCCTGAGGGACCCTTCAGGACTCTGCTAACCTAACCTCTTTCCATGTTTAGTTCTTTGGCCTGTATGACAAATAAAACAGGGTAAACCAGAAGAGGCTTTTCTTTTTTGAGACTTTACTGAGCATGGCTGCGAGCACAGCGCAGCCGCCTGCTCCCTGAGAAGCCTTGAGGAATGTCCCCAGACGCATCATTTCGTATTGTGCTACTTCTGCTGACAGGGAATTAATTTCCCCTTAATACAGTGCATCGCTCGGGGTGGTTGGGGCTGTGTTGTTAGTGAGTTAATACGTTTACCTTTTCAGCAGCAGCTCCAAATAAGAGGTTTTATGGACAGCTTCTTTTACTGGCACATCACTGTTACATATCTCTTACTCCTTGTCTGATGTCTTGAGAAAACGGCTTCAACTGTTTTCTTAGGAAGAACTAGAAAATAACAGGGATTGATTTGAGAGTTATATTTCAGTTCTCCCATGTTCTCTGGCAGCAGTGGGCTCTGTAGCTGCTCAGGGCTGGGTGGAGCTGTGTGGTGCTTTCAGCCTGGTGCTTCCCTGTCAAAGGAATTTGAACCTCAGGTGCTGGTACTGACCTACGGCCCTTTCTTGCATGCTGCCATCTGAAAGATGTTATCATCTCAAGCATATTGAATAGTGATATATTAAACATCAGTGTGGGATACCCTATGGTTGTGAAACATTTTGCAATCACTTGATTTAACGTTTTTCTACTGAGTTACCAATAACTATTGCTTTGCTGGGTGGATTAATTTTTTTATACATTGAGTGGTAATCATATTTTCTTGGTCATCTTGGCTATACATCTCTTTAGATACAATAAAATTCTTGCTAGTTTCATGTTACTTCACCGAAATATTTAATCTTGGATAAGCTATGGCCAGGTCATATAGCAAAACATTTTGAATTCAGAATTAAACCACAAAATATTAGTGATTTAAGATGTAGTAATATTTTTCATCGTGTAGTTGAAGCTGGAGACTTAATCTATCTTAATCTGATACTGTATGAAAAGTGGTAGTGAATAAAAATTTCTACCTCTCATTCTGTTCAACAGCAATTACAATAAACTTGTCTGGCATCATTGGGTAACATAATGAGGTAGAATAAAAATGGGTAAACAGAAGAAAAGAAAAAAAGCTTCTTTCTTCAGTAGAATTTACAATATGATTCCTCTTTATTCTGTGACTTCTTCCCATTCACCCAGTTTTGCTTGTTTCGCACAGTTTGAATCAATAAAAATAGGAATTACTGGTATAAGAACTTATTGACAATTCCTGACAGCTCCCTGGCTTCTAACTGAGTTAATCGCGGATTGCTAGAGCTAAGTCCTCCAAACTGCTTAAGTAAAGAACCTAATTTTCAGATCATCCAGATCTGTAGACAGGACAATGTCATCAAGAGCTGGGGTTCTGTGCCTGGTGTCCTCGGTGTTACCTTGAAATCAAAGGAACAGGAGGCACGTGTGAAACCCCAGATCAAGTGATCCACAGGATTTTTTAAGTCATTGACCAACAGGAGCCATCACAAAAGCTTCTGAATATCCTGGAAAGAAATCAAATCCTAGCCTTCTCTTTACATGTTGCAGCAATCAGAAAGCAGATTCCCAGTGGTTTTTGGTAACTGTGAGGAATGGTCAAGCCTACCTATCTGTCTAGGATTTGAATCTTGCAAGTGTTTAAACAATTACTTGTGAATTAGGTCCTAGCCTCAATAGTTGCTGAAGAAATTGTTTTGAGCAGAAATCTGATTTGTTTGGACTTTTCACTATAAACTTCTGCACTGGACTTGACTGTTCTTTTGGTAGCTAGAATTTTTAGTAAAAAATGTCAGTGAAATCAGAATTAGAATTAATATATTTTGGCACTGAAACATCTGTAGTGCTTTTTGTTTGATTATTCTAAGTCAGCTGTCTTTATCCCAGCTCAGCTTTGCAAGGTTAGCACTTGTCTGGGGTTTCTGGTTATCCTGTTACAAGTTCTCTTTGTGGATAATGTTTTGCAGCCGGACATATGCGCCTCAGAAAGTGTCAGATTCTTTATACGGGTTTTGGCTGGAAGGTCTCTGTTCTGGAGGATCCAAGATACTGCATGGATGACTTTGAGTGTGATTATGAACTGAATTTAGTGTACAGCCCTATTGCAAGTGCATTGGAGTTGCTTTTAGGGCAGGATTAATTTCACCTGACTTTAGGCGTCTGCCTTACGATTATATGACTTTAGTCCAACCAGTTACTTGTTCTTGCTGTTGATAAGCTCAGACTGACTTGTTATCTCTCTCCCGTACTCTTTCTTTCTTTGCAAGGCAGGGACAAGTGGGGCATATCTCTGTATTACTGGTACAAGGACTTGTGTGGTGTAATACATTTTTTGGCTTTGTATGATATCAAACTGTGGCTTTTGAAGGTCAATCTGTTATTAAGACTTTCCTGTGGGGAGTGCCAATCCTCAGAAGGTGCTGAAAGGAGCTTTCAGTTATGTTTATTTGTTCTAGTACTTTTGCTGTTAAGATCAGTCCTTGTATATGAGAACGTGGTTAAAGCTGTTCATTCCTTATTAGACTTTCTGACCTTTTTAAAATGGAGACAAGAAGCCTTGTCATTGGATTTAGGCTCTAGTGAGGGAAATGATACTTGATTTTTCTTTCTGTCTTAGCAGCCTTGGGCAGCCTTATCTAGTGGGATGCCTGTGGCAGGGGGGTTGGAACTAGATGATCTTTAAGGTCCCTTCCAACCCGAACCATTGTGTGATCTATGAATGGTTCCTTATTATTGGTGGGTTTTGGTTTGAATTGGGTTTTTTTGATTTTATTACGTGTTGGTTTTTTTCCTCTACCATCTTTGCCATCAGATTAATCATTACTGCAAAAAACTCTGCCTTGGAAATGGAGAACTGGAACAGGAGCCCTGGATCACGTATGCCTTTACCTCCCAATCTGGGGATATGAGCAGACATCAGTTCTCCACTTCTAAACAACGCTGCACCTCATGCATGCAGGGCAGACATTATTCCTTCTAACTTATTACTGATCCTAGAGATGTGTGGTCATCACCAGATTTGTTCTTATGCAGAGAAATTTGCTCTTTCATGACTGGGTAGAGAGTCAGGGATTTAATTATGCTGGTTCTGCATTTTGTCTTGAGTATAAATCAAACCAGTAGCTGAAGATTCGTCTAAAGATGAATCTATTTTTGGCCTCGGCAATTTATTTTATGTGTCTTTTAAACTAATTCTAAACAGTTTTTTACATTTCGGTGTGTATTTCAGGATGTCTTGAACAATGCTGGGATGGTGGTCATGCGTTTGCCATCTCAGCAAATAAAAGAGGAGACGAGCAAAGAATTATCAAATGTGCCTTTCTTATGGTGTAGCTTGAAAAGCACATATGTTGGCAGCAGTGCCAGCTTAAACATCTGCTCTTTCATCCACTGGTGTATTCCACCTCATTTGTGCCAGTTAAAAATAGCTGGTAACAAAAAGGAGTGAAGTTAAGACCGAGCAGTTTCTGACCCAATTCGCTACGCGGCAGCGCAGTCACACGAAGCGCGGGGAGCAGGAGGTACAAGGGTACAACTCCAAGTTGGAACCAGCGCTTCTGCCAGAAGAGATTCTCATCAAACTCTGCCTTGAAAAAGTAAAGCAATGTGTTACATGAGTCCAGTGCAGGAGAAGAACTTGCCTTGCATCTGGCCAAAGCACTTCTCTTCAAATAAATGTAATGAGGCAAATTAAATGTCCAAGTATTCTCAGCTTAGTCACAGTGCGATATGGGAGCATAAATAAATGGGAGGTATGAGTGTGCTGGCTTTTAGAGGCTTGCTAGCACTTTCAGGCCATTCAGTGCTGCTTCAAAAATGGCTAGAGGCTGTTGTTATATCTTTATCAAGGAGAAAATTAATGAGGCTGAGGAAAGACTTAAACTTTTATTAGCACAGAGAGCTAGTAAAGACACTTTGGTGTTTTATCACGTTTATGGGAAATTCATCAGTAGCAGCATGACTGTCATATCTCGGGGTTAAGGCTGTTGTGAAATCTGACAGCAAGGAGCATGCTCTTCTGTCTGGGAATGTGATATTTTCTCCAAGTGTGACACTTTTCTTCTAGAAACATCTCTAAGATGAGGTGTAGTTCTAGCTAGCTTCTTAAGTGCCACTTATTACCTCCATGACAATATCACAGCTCAACAACACGTGTCAGTTTGGGAGGAAGAATTTAGAATGTCTTCGCTTCCTATTATTCAGTCATAGGTAATGAAGGCAGAACTATATTAAGCCGTTTAATTCATATATGGGAATGACAATTTAAGGGTGATGGCACATCATTAGATCAACTTTTATAAGTGCAGCACTCTCTTCGTTTGTTATTGATGTTTCTTGACACATCCCCTCACAAAACCTTCTCAGATGCTGTGAACTCTTAAAATATTAATGATTTCAGCACAGCTTTTATCTTGATAATATAGTTATCTTGGAAAAATGCTGCCAAAGAGAACTTGTAGTTGTAGACACTGCTGTTATGGGAAAGATTTGCTTTGGCCAAGCTAAAAAAAAATTATTAAAAATTATAGAGCTACAGTGATGTAGTATTCCCATTGGTTTTGCTTACAGGATAGAATATGGGAGGATGGTTTGTGTCTCAGAAATGCGCTCTTGGTGAAGTGCCTGTGATGTTTGTCCTTAGACGGGAAAATTAGGGATATGCTTAGGAACTTGCAGCAGACTTAAAGTTTTTGAGGGGTATGTCCCTTTTGACAAAAGGCGCTTGTGGCCAGGGAGATCTGAGGTTGCAAGCAAAGCTCTGACCTGTTCTGGAGAGACAAGAGGAACTAAGGTTGGTAGTTTCTATCTTGCTCCAGCTCGTGCTCTCCTAACGCTGCTTCCCTGCTGAGGAAGAGGCAAGGAAGCTGCTCAAGCCACACATAGAAAATACAAGAACGGGGACAGTGTGGAAGTGGAATGTGATGTGGAAAGGGACGCTGGCCGAAAATGAAGGAGAGGAGAACAGGAGCAAGAGTTGTAGCTTGTGAGCCTGCACAGTCTTAGCCAGAGGTCCAAGTGGAAGAGTTTACATTCAGGAAAGTTCAGTCCATGTTGAAGCTTAAAATGTAAGTCAACTTTTTTGCTGTCGCTCAGTGCCTGGGAACGATTCATTCTAAGAGCTCATCCTGCTCTAGTTCCTTTTTATGCAGATGACAGATCTGTAAATTCAAGTAGCAGAAGCCTGCCTGTATTTGCATCTAAAACATCCATCTGTATCTGTGTGAATATTATGGTGACGCAGAGGAAACTCATCTGGAAAGCAACATTTAAACACATTATACTTGCACAGTCAAGCATTTAAAGCTCAGATAATGCCAGAGCTGAGGGTTTGTGAGGGTTTTTTTGGCTTGGGTTTGTGGGCTTTTTTTCAGAATTACCTTAATTCTGTCCTTTTTGTGTGACATTGCATTTGTGCTGTGACTTGGGATTTTTTTTTTAATATAGTTTTTGTATCTAATTTTGTGATCAATCTACTCTATTTCCACAGATCAGCTTTGTAACAAGTAGGCTTAAAGATGCAAAATAGTGCATGATACCCTCTAGTTATAGGTAGACTCTAAACTCTCAGAAATTTTAGGTCTGAAAACCTCCAAGTTCAGTGGTTTAGAGTGTTTTCAAACACATTCCCTTTATTTCTTTCTGAATTGCGGAGGTATGAAGATACGTTTCTCCAGGCACTCCAGTTTTTATTTCTCTTGAAGAGGCTTAAGAACAAATAGGTGACATTTGAGAGTCAGCTTAGCATGAACATGGTCCTGAGGATTATGTCTTTTCTTTATTTGGACTGCATAATTCTTAGAGAGCTTTTGACGTCATTGACAAAAAATACCCCCTGATGATTTTCATTGTTACAAGTTATATAAGAACTGGAAAAGATCCACTGTGCTTAAGCCAAATAAAATAAATCAAAGGGGTTTTTTATCAAGTACACACATCAACTGATGCATGTATTCAATAAAATCATACTTGGGAAGAGGCAGCCTTCTCCACCTACTTCTCTCTGTTAGCCATCCAGTCAGTCTCTTCCAGATCTTTCTACCCAGCTGCCAAATATTGCATATATAATAGAAAATACCACTTGTTTTTTTTAAAAAAAACAACCCCCTGAATTTCCACTTTCAGTAATGACTACTACTTGGTTGAGCCTGTGGAGGCTGTTAAGCACTGGCTGTGTTTAAGCAGATCTGCAGCTATAAACTGAAGGTTGTGACATTAGGAGAAGTTTGCACTGCCCTCCCCAATTCATTAGATAACTTCCAGCACAAAAATGAGAGTTTCCTTTTTCATTCTAATAGAAAATAGCTGATTTTCTGGACTTTCAAGTTGCTTTGCCTAGGAAGAAGAGCCATTGGTGGGATCAGGTGAGGTGTGATAGGTGCAGTTCCATTTCTTTGGAAAGTCACGTGCAAGATCACTTACAAAACCCAGCAGGGTATCAAACCATATGTTTCTTTTTATTTTCTTAAAGTTCCCAACCTCTGTTAGCAGTCTTCTCTATGCCCTTTCTCAAAGATCCCAAGGTTTCGGGGTTTTTTTTACCTTTTCTGTTCCCTTCTTTGCAGTGTTTCTGTCCTTTATATTTTACCCTTGTCACCCAGAGGTAGTTTCAGTGCAAGCAAATTTTCTTTTGAATTATTCGATGACCCTGGTGGCTCATGCTCCTGAGACGCATGCTGGTTCAGGAGTGTTCCTGTTGTGCCCTGTGGTCGTATTACACAAGATACCTGGCCTCACAAACATGCACAGTCACCATTTACATTGATCTTGACTGACAGACATGAGGACTTTAATGGATTTCCTCCAACATCAAGCACAACAAAGTCTGAAAATTGATTTTTCTCAGTTTCGCTTTGATTTATTGATTGTTTTTTTCCATAAGTCACCATTCTGTAACAGCAGATGTATGATTGTTGTATAGGTTTTATTAGTCAAATGAGATACATTAATGAGAATATTAATTTGCTCTTGGCAGACCACTATGTAATCCTGTTGAACAAACTGAAATCATTCCATCAGTTTTCAGGTTTTGTCCTTTAGATCCAGCTTCCACAGACACTTGTATTTAAACCTCAAATTTGCTGTGTTGTGTAAGCTTTAGGGCAGTTGTGGGTTTAGTATCCTGCTATCTACTTTTTACCTTGGAAGTTATTTTAATTAGGAAAGCTAAAATATTTTCTCCTTAATCTCCTTAAGATCCTTAATCTTTGATCCTTAATCAAAGTGGGTTTGACTTCTTTGCCAAACTGGCTGTGGGTAGACTCCAACCCTTCCTTGCACCAGCGCTAAACTGAAATCCGGAGCGGTAAATGTATTTCCGATGAGCTGTTTTCCTTCTCTTTCATCCCAGACCCTAAAAGCAGAATGAGCAACGCTGCATTTTCACAGCAGAGCGTGTTGTTTTGTATACCCTCTTCTGTCAGAAGAACCACCTTGTGAGAGTCGTGTTTATGACAAGCAGAGCTGGCAAGGACCTTTCCTGTCTGCCCTCCCCATCACCCTGCGTTTCACAGCCAGCTTTCTGTCGTGCCAGCCAGATGCCGAATGTTTCCGTCTGGGAATAAGGCTGCGATAGGAAGAAAACCATCATTTGGTCAGGAATTTTTAGGCTGGATTATTGAAAACCAACAGTTTTCAATAAGTAACAAAAATCAATTAAATTCTATTAAAAAATGAGAAGAGAATAATTGTAATGTAGGGAGAGATACATGAAAAATTGGAAATTACAGGAATTAACTTAGATATTACTTTCCTTTTGTGATGGATCACGCTTGACCAAGTTGTTGTCACCACGTTTCCCACCTGTGAGAGTTCTATAGCATTTTTTCAACATTCCTGTCTAATACCAGACAGAAAGGGACAGATCTTTACATAACATGGCAACTGTGTTTGTGTTTTAATGTAAAACAAAGCTGATGTTTGTTGACATCAATGGGAAGATTCATTTTAATCTTGGTGAGTCTTGCTGCCCACAACATGCAGCATCTCTTTTGTAACGTTGGCTCCGAGTTAATACTTAAATCTGATTTTAGGTAGCTCTATAGAGATTTTTTTTTTTTTGTAACATATTGTTTTGCTTTGTTGCATTAATGATCTCTTTTTCCTTAATTATGCAGTGCAGTAAATAAAAGCCAGTTAGTTTTAAAATATTTCTTTTCTAACTGGCTCTTTCTCCCTACCTTTTTTCTGCCTCCTTTCTTTTTCATATTTCCTTGATTTAGGCAATTTACTACGAGCCTTATTTGCAAAATCATAGTAAAGTGATGTCAGTGATGCTTGTTTTCCTCTACACTCTGAATATGGAGCCAAAGTTCTCCTAGTCCATGTGGATGGAGTTGGGTTTCATTAACTTAAAAATGGGAATAGACAATATAGCAAATTTCCCATCATAGATGTTAAGTCTCAACTTTAAAATATATCATACGCTTTTAACCCTTTTCCTTGAATTACTTTATTGTACTATGAAGGATATATCAGTTTGTTACAAATTGTACCCAAGAAATACAAGAATATGCAGAAACAGAACTGCATGACACTGATGCTGTGTGACTTGGTAATAGTGGTTTAATTTTATTTGCTTACATATAAAGCAGAGTTAATGCCCCTTCTTTGTGGCTATGAATCACAACTGGTTGAAGTCTTCTTTGTAAACAAATATTATATTAAGAAAATTGCATAAACAGCACTAATGAGGCCTGAGTGGCTTGAGGAAATAAATATTCTGTTTGGCTTTGGCGAGTCAAAAGAATCTCATTCTGTACCCTTTCTAATTGCACCTTTGATATTTTCATGCGAAAACCAATTATAGCCACGATAACAAAGAATGAATCTACTGATAGCTAAATTCTTGCTTCCTAACACCTCGTGCTTACCAAACACACAATTTTACATGGCAAGAAGAGGCAGGCTGGAATGCAATACCCAGCTCCTGGATAGACAGAAAAGCAGAGAGTAATGGACAAATATATCTTTTGTGTGAATGCATTTATGAAATGTTGTCGTGCTCCGAGACAGCCTGGTCCTTTAACGATGTTTTTCTGTATTCTGTTGTCAACTGCCATACTGTTTGCACCATTAAGTAAACACCTTCTAAAGATGCCCTGGGGAGCCATTACAGAGCAGTGTGAATAATACAAATTTCATATTTTGTTCTTCTGTCATACATTCTTTCTGGCACAAAGGCATATTTAATACCTCTGGCTACACAGTTTTCATAAGATGTCACGATCATGTGGTATTTTCTAACTCTTTGAATACTACGAATGCTGATTTGTGGCCACTGATGCTAGAAAGCCGAGCCTGTTAGATGGGAAATGACAAACGAGCACTATAACTTATCTTTGGACTATCAGTTTACAGAGTAAATAGTTGAAGAATATTGAAAGATAAGATAATTGAAGGAAATGGCAATATAGCCCCTTCTATTTATGGAGCAGAATACAAATACATTGCTCTGTTTTATTCAGTTCTTGTGTCATCACAGTCTGTGTCTCAACTGAATTTTGTGACTTAATATTCAGCACAGCAGAGATAAGGGGTCAGATCTCTCTTTCTCAGGTACTCTGTTTAAAAATCTGATAATAGGAACACATGGACAATATCAAGTATTTTTGTCTACAGGGTAGTTCTAAACTTCATATTTTAAGACTTCGGTTTCCAGAAGTTTCAATTCCCCAGCAGGTGGTTTGATTATTCTGACCCAGTCCTCCCATAACTTTGAGCTGCATCTCCCGGTTACTTAAAAGGACCTTTGTGGTTCAAAAAATGTTAACATAACTCAAATTTCTCCTTAAAATGATGCTAAGGTACATGACAGAATTATCTGTTTTCTTAATTAATAATCCAGGAAATTAAGACAACATTAACTTTCCCTTTATTTCTGTTTATATTGCATATATGAGAACTTTTAAACAGACAAATGAGAGCAATATTTTTCTTATGCCTATTGCTTTCCTTTTTATAAATGCATTGTGTTTTCTTAGTGCTTGCATACACATTTTCTCCTTAATTTAACCACACTGGTAACTGTATTTAATAGAAGGCTGCATGCAGGAACTGTGATATTTCATAGCTCTGTCTTCCATAAATGCCCAAGTTGGTTATTTTGAAGATTTCTGTCTATCTGTACTTTTTATGGATCTTGGATTTACTTGCTCATCACAAGCTAGACTTATATATTTAGGTCTTCATGACATCATATGAGAAAGGTTTTCTGTAACGTCAGTCTCTGTGCTCCTTTGTCCTTCCCCTTTCCCCTACTACGTACCGTGAAGGACTAAAATTAGTTTAAAAGCATTTAAGAATGTTGAAAATAATGTCAGTAGTATAGTTTTCTTCAGTAAGGTGCCCTATACTATTTAAGTTTAACTAAATGTTTTGCACATTTACCATAATAGATCCAAACAAAGAATTCTTCTTGTATTCCCCAGAAATTTATTTTTTTTCAAGTTACGGAACTCTGTTTGCCTCTGTTTTCTGAATATGCATTGTTGATTTTTCTTTTTAATAGGCCTTGATGATTGCCTCCAACAATACATAAAGAATTTTGAAAGAGAAAAGATCAATGGCGAGCAGCTGTTACACATCACTCATCAGGAGCTCGAGGAACTGGGAGTCACTCGCATTGGCCACCAGGAACTGATACTGGAAGCAGTTGATCTGCTATGTGCGTTGGTAAGTGGTTTCTTGCATCACTCAATAATATATTTCCAAACCAAAGCTAAAATTAAGCACACAGCACTTTACAGCTGTATGCCTGTGCAGACACAGTGGCTTTGCTTTAATAAAGGACAGGCATGTAAGGGCTTCTCTCAGCTGCAAAGAAACGATATATCTATTTTATGATTACGTGTGATGGTCTTTTATTGCTCTTTGTCTAAGTTTCTTGGTCTTGAATTCAAATAGTGTTGACTATCACTACTGGCATCCATATGGTTTTGTAATTATATGCCATATGCCCTCATATTTCACTGACATTTGCCACACTCTACTAAACCAAGTAGACCTGAGTATTTTAACCATGCCAGCATTCAAAGGAATGGTACTAAGGAGCCAGAAGGTAATGCTAATTAGACTGGAAGATTGTTTAAAATTAGTTTTGAGACAAGATTGGAATGATAAAGTTGACTGTGTAAAGTACAGACACACATGTCAATTTAAAGTTGGGTTTTTTTAGCAACCTGTAAGCATCTGTATTTGGAAGAACACTGCTTTTTCACATAATGGGTTAGTAATTCAATCAGCCTCTTAACAAAGTATTTGATTTTGGAAAATTCTTTTTTTTCCCTGTTATTTAACTCCTATGAGAAAGAGGTAGTATGAAGTACCTTTTATTATATATATGTATATATAAAATAAAAGGTACTTCATATATATATATATATATGCATGCTTCTTGCACGTACCTCTGGTCACAAAATATAGATGGTGCACCTTGAGCTCTACTCTTGCAAATGGTAACAAGTACCACACGCATGAAATCGGAGAAATGCATTTGGCTTTGATGCAGCCGTACCTATAACTGGTCCATACTGCATGACACAACAGGCCTATGTATTTTGGAAGCATTTAAAATCCTAGTCAAAAGGGTTTTTTTCTCTGAAACACTGTTTTTGTCATAAAAGGAACCTAAATGCCCCACGAAGTCATATTACGTTATCTAAAGAATGATTCAGTGCTATCCCCTGACACCAGTCAGAAACCAAGTTTCCTCTGGAAAAAGAACACCCTTGTGTCAAGTGTGCCCATTAGGAGGACCCTTGCTGGCTTCTTTTTCTTATTATTTGTTCTTTTTTTAAACAAAGACACAGTAGCTCTTAAATGCTGGCCCTACTGCTGGTCAATAGTGCAGCTCTTCTCTTACTGTGCCATCTCATGACCTTAGTTTTTCTTTTTAAGCAGGACGGGGATTTTCCAGGTCCCACTATCATTTCTTTGGTCTCCTGCCTTTAAGCCCTTGCCCTCCCTTTCTCGCTCTCTCTCTAAAATGCCTGCTTTTTTTATCTTCCTGCCCATTCCGTGTGCTTTCTGCTGAGTGAGGCTCTGCTGCCTGCGGCTCCGCTCTTGAGGGTATTCTCTTGCTTCTGACATTTCTGCCTTGCTGCTGTGCACAACACATTCTTCAGTTCTTGCAGCTTCTTACTGAGCAGAGGTCACAAGTTTTACAAGGCGACGTATAATATCTATTTTTAGTCTGTGATAATTTATAAGAATTTTAATCGATGTAAAAATAATCAAGAATTTCTCTTAATTCTTTTAAATAATGACAATAATTGAATAGTAGGAGATATAATGCTGCCTTTAGTGTATATGAGCAGGGTGCACAGAATACAAATTAAGCGTTTGTATTTTCATATGTACGTATACTTTTTTCAAAGCTTCTTAGGAAAAAAATTGAGGGGAAACATCAATACAAATAATCTGGTGTGAAATTCCACAGGTGGATGGGTAGTAACAGGAGGAACTGAGGAACCATAGCTTGTTCTCTCCCCCTCCCTCCATTTGCCCCATTCAACGTGGGATGTGTTCACAGTCCCACGCTGGCAGAGCATCCGCAATGCTACGCACTCTGTTTTATTCCTATCTGGATCACAGACAGCTGCATTCCTGTTGATATCAATTTATGTCAGTGCTACTTTATACTCTGCTTATCATCCACTCACTGGGCCACGTCAATGAGCATTGATTTTTATTTTTTTTATTATTATTTTTTTCTGCACATGGATTTCTTAATCGATTTCTGTTTGGCAATTGGCAGTGTCCAAGTTCCATGACCTATTTCTTCCAGGCAGTATTAGCAAGCTGTTCCGCTCCATCTTAGCGAGCTGGGTTGTGTAATGCTTTAAACAAGCGTCTCCAATGTACTGTAGGAAATCTCTCAGGTAAGCTTGGGCTCAGTGGTGCAGCAGGAACTCAGCTGCACGTTGGTCACGAGTTTAGCTGCGAGACAGCGATGTTGCTTTTATGAAACCAGCAGAAATTTTACTGTCTTAGCTCAAACTCTCGCACTGAGAGTGGATGTTGCGATGCCGTCTTTTCCATATGTGCTCCCTCAGGGTGTGGGACTAGCCCGCGGCTTCTGGGGGGCGTGGGGAGGAGGTTGGGGTTACACATCGAAAAGCAGAGCTCTTGCTTCTGTTGTAGTAATGCAAACAGTCACACAGCATGCACACACCCAAATCCTGGCCTATAATTAGGATTCTAGACGCAAGAAAGAACAAAAAATAAAGGAAGAACCTCTTGTTTTTCCTTCCCTGTCTGAAACCATCTATTAAAACACACACACTCAAATGCAAATTATTAAAGGCAGGGAGGGTTTTCTCTCATGCGTTTGCCCTTGATATGATTTTACATGCACTCTTCACAAATGTACATGAAAAACAAAACCCTAACATTCTATCTTTGTTAATATTGGTCATGTTTTTAATAAAATCAGAAGAGGCATTACTAATATGTACAATCACAAATCATCATTTCCCTTTTGAAAGATTGAATTCAAAGCTTTCTTTACTGAGGCATTGAGTATGAGAATCCTAGCTAGAAATTGTTCTACTCTGGAAGAAGATGACCCACAGTAGGGAAGAAGGAGATGCAAGAAACTGGGGAAAAGAGAAATATGCGATACACCTGTGCGTAACAGAAGTGGTGATGTGGTGATATAGAAGTACCTGTATTTTACCTTGAAAATTAAATAATTTAAAATGTTAGAATAATCTGGGTTTTGAAAGGGTGAAATTGAAGTGCAAAAGGTAAGAGTAGCTTTAAGTTGAGGAAGGAAAGCACTGGCACTTTCTTGGGATTGTTCACGGTTGAATTTATGTGCTATGAAATGGAAAGTCATAGGTGAGCCATACTTTCAGCTTCAATTCTTTGACCATTCTAGAAAGACATTTTTGAGTAGTGTTTTAATTATGAAGAAAATTGGGAATGATGGCTCAAGGCGGGAAAATCCTATCTTAAGAATCAAAGTCCTTTCTTACCTGTATGGTCAGAAGCTGCTCTGCAATTTTCTGTTTGAAGTGACCTAAATAACATGTATGGAATAAAAGGTGCAGGCCACTTAGGATTTGGGCTGTAATTTTATTAAAGCTGAAAAAACTGATCTGGGCATATATCGGAGGAGTTGGTGCACAAAGGCTGACTCTGAAGAAGTAGAGCCTGGGGAAAATAATTCTTTGATAGACAGTAAAATATATTGGAAAGAAGAAAAAGGAGTACTTGAGGTCAACATGGGTTGCGTTCAAACCTATGCAAGTAAATTTAATTAGGACAGTATTGGAGTCAGTATGTTGTTAAAGCCTGCACAAATTAAAATATAAACACTCTAGTGGGAAGAAAGGCTTTGATAATGAATGGAAGAAAAATGAACATAAAATGAAAAGCATGCTCAAATATAGATTGTATCGAAAGTAATTAAAAGTGCTGTTAATTCATAGGCATTCAGCTAGTGAAATTAGGCACTGTGCTGTGATAGCATTCAAGGAGAAATAAAGATTAGAAAATTTCTCTTTGCAGTTACTGCAAAAGCTGGCAACTCAAGCATGAGAGGTTTTTCTGCTGGAAGGCAGAATAGTCACCTGTGGGTCAACATGTTTATAACAACTGGAGTGAGTTTAATTTGCTTGCACACTTACTACTGGGACACAGCTACCAAACAAACATGCTTTTTTTCTAACGTATTTCTTTATTGGGCATCTCTTTATCAAAATTACAACAGTAATAGCATTTTGTTGGACAGATGGAAAGCAATTTGCAATGATTTATTTTGAAGTACGCTGCGCTGCAGATGAAGCAGCCGGTTTTTCATGGATGTCTCTATCTATTGATAAGGTTGCCTCCTCTGAATTAAAAGTATTCAAGCTTTACTTAAATTAATGCTACTTTTTACTGGCCATACCTACAATGATCTCTCTTGAGATCCACTTCATCCTTCTTTCTGCCCATACACTTTCTGAATTGTCAATACTGTGAGTATTTTGGGAAGTATTTTTTCTTCCTTTACCTGATATGCAATCAAGTTTCATTTTTAACAAGTCATTCAGTACGTCAGATTCTTATTTTCCTCCATATTTCAAATGTTACTCAAAGATAATGATTCTAGACTGAAATCTTCATTTTATTTAGATATTGATACTTAAATAAATAGAAATAAATCTTCATTTCATATGGAATGCCATCTTTCTTAGTGAAAGATAGAGAGATTCTGTCTCCTCAGTACAACAAAGAACCTTGCATGTACTTTATTTTTGTCCATAAAAACTTCTATGCATCCAGTGAGCTTTATTAACTGCGACTGAAAAAGAAGTTCAACTTCTGGCAGTCCAGTGTTACTTATTATGCTGTCCCAAACCGCAGAATTAATATTATTGAAAAGGTTAGTTAATTATTGCACATATTAGAGAGGATGTACATCTTCTGCTTAGTCTAATTAGCTACTTCATTATTTTTTAATCTTTCGAATCATCCAGTGTGGAAAAATAAACTATTTTAAGAGTTGTCTGTTTTTTCTCATTTGTCTGTTGCTAATTTTTGAATTTTAAAAATATTTTAGAATCAGGACATTGAAGGAAGATAATTAAGTTTGCACAAACAGTTCACAGTAGTCTAAAACTACCGTTTTTCACAAATATTTTACACATGTGCATGTGTAGTGGTTTTGCCCTATTGTTAAGAAGTGAGAACTTCAAGGTCTTGCTAACCTGCTATGCTGAAAAATGAGTCCCTGGATTTAATTACGTGTTATTTGCATTGCCTGCTTAACAAGGTTAAGATTACTTTTTCTTGATGTTGTCTTGGTTTTCTCTGCATCCCCGCCAATTGTTCCATAGTAGGACATGGATTCCAAGACTATTGTTTGCACAGTCAGAACGTTTTGGAATATTGTAGCAGTGTCACCTGTGGTAGTATAAAAGCTCAGTAGGTAAGATTTTCAGAGGTACCCAAGCACAGGATTGTTTTAGAGGGAATTTAGAATGTAAGAGACCTATGGATTTGTGGGGTTTGTGCTGTTACACTAGGCATTTAGGCTTGAGCTCTTTTGTAAACTTTATCCTAGGTGAATTTATCATTCCTGTACAGCAACCGTGCCTGGCATTCAAGGCCACATAAGCTCCAAGAAAGGCACCGGACCCGCTGGTTACATGATGTCTGCGTATCATGTAGCCAAGTGCAGACTGGAGGTGGCCTGGTTCAGGTGTAAGGTGTATGTGGTCTGTTGTCACAAGGTGATGTGTGTACAGTAGAAACGGAAGAATGGAGGTTGGCTGCGATTTACTCAAGTTTCGGCTCCTATACAGCCCAAAAGAGGAAGAGAGCAGTGAGGGGTCTGCAGGACAGGTGAATTCCAGTAGTCCACATCTAATTCTCCTACACAAGTAATGCATGTGATCTTTGTGGCATAAGGCTATCAAACGTCAGATAAATTGCTTTAAGCGATAAGTATTTCTGTATTCTTCCTGCTTAAGGATGGGTTTATGTTAAAAAGAAATTCAGGAAAAATATAAATTTACTGCATTGACTCTGATTTTAATTCCTTGAATTTAGTTATATCAGTTCCCTGTGGAACAAGACGAGGTTAGAGAGTAAGGAGAGGAAATAGATTGTTTTTTCTCCTGTCTTTTGACATAGTTGAAAGATTTCTTCTTGTCACACAATAATTAGTTTTCACAAAACAGGCACAGACACATTCTATTCAGAGTGTTAAATCTGTTCCAAAGCTTGTCATTTTCTTCTGAAAACGCATCTATTTAAGTATTAGTGAGAATGAGGATCCTAATCCATTGCAGGCTGGGCTGGGGCTACTACAGGGACTACTGCATGCTTCTGAAACATAAATATACTTACTTCTATTTATAACTTTATGAAATAATCTACTTACAGTAATCCATTACCATATTTTGTCTGGTTACACATTGGGGTAAACTCAACATGTTCTGTCAATGAATGTTTTATTCCTTTTCATATTACGAGTTACTGTCACTCAGTGGGAGAGGACAGTGAATCACAATATGTGCAGTTGAATTGTATTGCGACTCTTAGGCCAATGCAGTAGGAGAAATGTATGTAGATGAATAAGGAGGCTAATCATACAGTGCAGAAACCCTACAGGTGTAGAATAACTAGGTTGGAAGAGACCCACCGGATCATCGGTATGTATCATCATATGTATGCGTATGATAATTGTTGTTGACTGTGAGTTGCTTGAGCAGCCTTCAGCAAGTTTATGATAAAAATAGATAAAGGAACTTTTTTTTTTCCTCATATTCTCATTAATGCCCATACAGAGGAATCTTGTTATGATATGTTACTTATGTTTCCTAAATTGATATAATTTTTAAGTGGAAGTACCAATTCTGCAAGAACCAAAGCTAAATGTCTAAGTGAAATGGTCAATATGAATATTATATTTCCAAGAGACAAGCCTGTCATTTATTCTCTGAACTTTGAATAATTCACCATTTTAATTCTAATATCATGTTATGTACTCTTATCCTCTGTAATCTTGCAGTTCTGCCTTTTAATTAATTTTAAAAGGTACTTTAAAAATTTGAAGAAAGTAGATTTCCTGTAATTTGATGGTTGGATCTCGCATGTATCTATGATTATTATTAAGTAGCTAAGATTAATTGATCACAAGGTTTTAGTAACAAATAATAAAATTTTGTGCTTATTGAACAATGCGCTACATGTGTGTGGCTTCATTAGATTTCAGAGCACATGAATAAACATCAGAGAGTACTGGGGAGGTGCAGGATAGGCATGAGACATTTTGTACATTGAAGCCAGTGGAGTTCCTTGGACTACAAGCAGGAAATTTAAAGGAGAATTTGGGTGTAATTTAGGTATTTCAAAGAGAGATGTAAGGTATCGGCAGTAGCAGCAGCATATTGCACACTGGGAAACAACAATTGCAGGCATGGGAACCTTTTAAAAGTTAACAGGTCATGGTGTAATATTTTTTGGAGATAATATCTACTAGGTGAATCTTCGGTCTTGTTTATTTCTCACGGTATCCCCAGTCAACATAGCTTGTTTTCATATGCATATGGATAGAGGTCAAGCCATCACAGATGTCTCACGTATGCTTTTTTAATTGAAGCCACATGCAGATCAGTCCATATTTAATACTGAAGTAAATATATAGAAACAATTTATCTGGTGCTGTGGAAAGAAGCCACAAAATAGACTAAGTTCCGTAATTTTCTTGCACTTTTCTTTTGTATGCATCCGAAAGAAACACTGCCACAGTATTTTCCTACTCATACTTTTTCTGATAGCCGACTTATCTGTGTATATTTAATAGCTTCAGTCAGCATGACCGAGGACAAGTGGTGTATGGGTGGTGCGATACATTCACCATTTTATGTTACTACGTTTATGAGCATGTTCCATTCTTTCATGTTGCTGTAACATTAAGGTTTTGCTCAAAAAAATATGAGAAAACATTAAATGCATTTTGAAATGGAAAAAAAAAAAAAGTTAAATGCAAATTCACTTCCAGGGAGTTTAGATCTAAACTCTGTGAAGATAGTAGTTAGACTATTTGAAGCCAGAAAATATTCAAGCACTTGCTGAATGAGCAATCTAAAATTGTGAAGAATAATATAAGGGAGTTCTAGAAGTTAAATAAATAAATAAAATCTATTTGAGGGATAGCAAAAATAGAAGGAAGAAAATGGAAACTATATATGAAGAAGGAAAGAAGGTATTCCTTGAGCATGGCCAGCAGACTATCATGTTCTAATACTTATCTGAAATCAGAAATGTAAGGCTTTTCCAATGAATATACTTTTCAAGTCACCTTAATTATGCTTGATTACATTTATACATATCAATTAAAATGGAAATTCTAAAGCTTCTTCTGGAAGCTAAAAATACAATGCAAATGTTATGTTTTTAATTAAGGTTAAAATATTTAATCTTAGCACTATCTGCTTAATGTATCTATTTACAAGATAATAAGAAGGTATATGAAGTGCTTCGAAGCCCTGTGACAATTTCCAAATTATAGAATCAGGAGACTGGAAAGAATTGTGACACCATTTGCTCTGAAAGGTAGAGTAATTATAATGGAAGCGAACATGAGGGGGAGGAAAGCTGTGCATGGAAAAGAATTGAGGTGTTTCAGATAAGATACTATAAGTTGTGTTATGATATTGCATATTTATATAATATTAGCATAGTTATTAATAAATTCCATACTTGAACACCTCCGGGGTGGGGCAGCCACCACTGGTCTTGTGTGGAACAGAGACCTGCGGCTCTGGCTGCTGGAGCCAGACTGCACCCATCGATTGAGGGTGCTTTAAGGTCACGCACGACACAGGGAATCGGGAGTGTAGCCCAGCGTTAAGGTTGTGGTATTTGAAACGCCTTAACACGGTGAATTTCCTGGAAGATGCTTGACTGGGAGTCAGGGTTGTCTCCTTTAGTCTCCTCAGTCAGACCTACTGCTCTGCACTTCTATGTCTCTGAACCTTACAGTTCAGTTGAAAATCTTAACGTTGTTAAAATATCACCTACAGGAAAAGCTATGTATGCATCCCTGCGCTTATACATCTTTATACATCTACTACACCAAATGCTTACATGAGTGACAATATCAAGAATAACTCCTATAATTAAAAATAGGTCTGTTTATAAGGTAACTTAAATTCATTACTCATGCAATGTAAACTATTTAGCTAAAATTATAGTTTGTGTCAAAGGCATTTCAATGTGCATACACTTTTTTACCACTGTACATCACATTACAGCAAAGCAACTTCATTAAATTAGCGCTTTTAGGTATATAATGCAAGGGGGGCCCACAGAGAAATAAACTCTTCATAGTATGCAGGTATTTCTTACTCTGCTTTTGATCTTCAGGTGTTAGTGTTCACAGAAAAATTGATTAATTTTTTTTACATTGTATTTGTTACTTCTTTATTTTAATGTTTGTTACTATAATGTGACCTGTTTTATCTTAGTAGCTAAAATTTTCGCAGATGGTTCTATTAGTATAGAATACCAATTTGTGATGTTATTACATGCATGCAATATGAAAAGACCCTGATCCATAGCTCGGAGGGGTTTTCATTCTACTTTGAATCTGTAGTAACCAGAGGTGCTATATTGTGAGATAGATGAAAAATCTACTCAGTTTTTCCACTGTCTTTTAAAAATGGAACTTCATACCAGAATATATGTACAAAATAAACAGAGTTTTTACCTGAAATCATGACACAGACACAAAGCAGGGCAGTTCTTTGTCATAGCATATTTTGCTATTTCTGCATTTTGGATTTATGACATAAAAATGAAGAAATATTTGTTTGGAGGCAGGTTTCCTATTTTTCAGTGTTTTTTATCTATAGGGAATATTCAACGTCTTCTTTCTTCACTCTGCACTAGTAAAAATAACAGTCTATTTCAGATTGTTCAAAAAAAGCTGGTATTCTCTCCTGTCTGCTGAATTCTAGCACTTCTGACAACAGCCACATTTTTTTCTGTGCTTCAAAAAAACCCCATCAGCTGCCAAAGCCCTGGAGGTGACGTGTCCTACCTCTCCCCTCTCGCCACCCTACAGCAACCCTGTCCCCTCGGAATGCTGAAACAGGCATCTCAAACTGAACAGCGAAGGGGAGCTGGGGAGAGGGTGAGGAATCTGCACTGATAGTTTGAAAATTGGAGACTTAGAGAATGAAATTGCTAAAATGGAAAGCAAGCAGATTTATCCTTAAACCAAAGTCACTTGTGCGTCCTGCTAACAAGTGTCACTTTCAGCACAGCTTTGTCTTGGCATTGTTACTAATGATATTTTTCTGCAATAAACTTGTCTGAGACTGATCTTACATTTACACTTAATTTCTACCTTTTGAAGTCCTTCTTTTCCAGCTGCTGTCATTGCATAGGTCATCATGAATTGCTGAGCTGCAAAGTAAAATATACTTCTGAATCAGGTGTCACTGAACAAACTGGGTAATCTCTGTGTAACCCTTTCATTTTGTGCAAAAGTGATAATGCTGCCACATATTACACTCAGTGGATAGTATTTCTTACTGTTTGAACAGTGTTTTTACTTGAAGAAGCTTAAGTAAACATTAAATAATTTACCAGTCGCACTTCTTGTGTTCAAGATTTGCTGGTACTTTGGCCCTTTCTTCCAGCAATTACCCTTTCTGCAATATACCTGTCAGGCCCATCTCACTGAAATGGAGCGGCATCTGCTTTCTCTTCTCACTAAGCAGTGTCATGATCCACTTTCTGTGCTAATTTGGCAGGCTGCATGGCTCTGTAGCTCTAGACAGACAGTGTCTGGGGTCACTTTAGTAGTCAGTGTTCATCCTCTAAACCTCTCAATATCCACTAATAGAGTAATTTGTTAAAAATCACTACACAACAATTTTGAGCATCGTGAAACGAAACAACAGAATGGAGCAAACCTTGCTTTATTTTTTTACCTGCTGTTGGTATGAAAAATGATCCTGCCTATGTTAATGGCACCCTGTGGTCTCTTTCAGAGGTTGGATTTTATTTCATTCATTTCATACCAGAAATTATGTCTAGGATTTACTATGCAAGGAAGAAATCAACTGCCAGGAGACAGAACTTTGCAGGCTCAGGAGCATCGTTTGTATGGTGGGTCTCACAATAACAGCATATATTTAACACAGTGAGAACAGAATATATGACTGTGAAAACTGAACTCTGATGTGGTAGCGGTGATAATGATTTAGGCTGTCAAGTTTGAGACTATCTCAGTTAGCATCATGCAGATGAGATGCCTGCAGGGATCAGAAGAAATCTGAATACTTGCAGTGTCACATATACAGAAACAAAGCTCCGCACCTACCCGCTCATTATCGTAAACGGCAACTCTGGGTTGAGTTGGGTCTGGGTTTTCAGCCACATTCACTGAAATCTAATCAATGTGGTTCAAATTTATGTGTGTACCCACCTGTTTGCTTTTTCCTCCTCTCAAACAGTTTTTTATATATCTCATCACCTTGGCTGCTGGCTACGGAAGCCCAAAAGGGGCCACTACTTCCTTCAGCAGTTTTCAGCTGTGCTGCCACAGTGGGACTCGGGGGACTTTGTGAGATTTCAAGCTGGCAAACGATTGTGTGGGAGGGGATAGTGGAGCCTGAGGTGAGGGGCGGTGTGGGAAATTGAGATGAGGCGCTCAGAGGTGATACGTTCAAGGATTATTATTAACCACCCTTTTTCCCAATTAATCGTCGTTTCATTTAAAAATGAAGATCTTGGACTTGAGGCAGGCTTAAATTTGTAGCAGTACAATATCTGCCTTATATGGAGGTATTGAGTCACTGTCATTTTTATAATATTTTTATCTTTTCCCCTTTATTGTGTCGTGCTAAGTCTCAGCTAAACTGCTAACTTGCATCAGCACTTCTGCTGTGCTGAAAAATTTCCCTTTCATCTTCTGATTATCTTTGTGGACAGATTTTGTCTATGCTTTGCTGCATTTTAAACCTAGTATTGATATTAATAGAGGTTGCCATCAGCAATAAACTTTAAGATAAAACAAAGAACTTGCTCACTAGGTGGATTTTCTCAAACGTATTTTCCATTCAATTCTTTGGCTTCCAACAGCTTGGGTAAGATCACTCCAATTGATCACACTTCCTCATGTCTCACATATTTTCTTCAAAATTTGGGCATTTATTCTCCAGTAAAATTATACTGGGTTTTATAGATTCATTGATCAAACTGTTTCCTTTCCTGCTTAGCTTTTCCTGAAAGTAAACTGAGTTTTTATGCAATAATGAATTATTGGGAGAAACATTTTCTGCTTGTTTCCACAGGGATAAGTAAGGTTGCGCTCAGAAATAAGAGGGGGAGGATCTTATTTACCATCCTTGTAAAGTGTTGTTAAATGTGCAAAATGAAACTCTTTCTGAGGGGAAGCCATGGACTTGCCTCTCTGGTTGCTCGCTGGTAAAGGCATCCCAGCACATCCACTTATGCATCATCTGGACATGAGTAGAAGTTGAAATTAAAATAGAGCAGTGGAGGCAATTCCTTCAGTGCTTTAATAAAAGAAAGATTAGCCGCGAAAGATTATGTGAATTTGAGTGAATTATTTAATGTATTTGAGCAGAAATATCTTTGTGCTTGCTACCTGGGTGTAAGTGGGGAATTAGCTTGGTGATAAAGAGAGAGAGATGTGGCTGAAGGAACGTGGAAAAAGGGCTTGTATTCAGAAAACACTGCTTAGATTCAAACACCACCCCACACTCCTCAGAAGCAGAACAAAAGAAGAAAATCCGTTAAGAATCGTTAAATAAGAAGATGCTGCCACTGGCTCAAGTGTCCGAACTGCTAACAGCTGCTCCTACATGCCTGCTCTCTTCTCAGATCCTTCCGTACATCATTGGAAAGAGGAGTACAGTGTCTTTGCTCTGACCTGATTTGACTGTTCCCATATTACATTACATATGGGACAGCTGCTCACCAACCATAGCAGGGTTCAGGAAGGGATTTTCCTGTAAAAGTGTCTCACCAAGGCCATTACAATTTTATATTTTCTTTACAGCATAAGTGTAAGGGAAGTTCGGAGAAGGAAAAGTTATTCCAAGTTAGGAGAGGGACTAACACAAATATGGGCGTGATGCAGTGCAGCGAGACTGCTAAAAACCTGCTCTCAGAGGTAAAATATACACCATGTGGCTGGTTAACCCTAAACTGTAGCAGGTAGGGGATGGTGGACTGACTCATCTTCACTTTTTGAAAATGGGAAGGACCTTGAGACCCAGCATATGGGGTTTCTGCCTTTCCTTCAGCGACTTTCTTGGACCAATGAGTTTGGGGAATCTGGTGTTCGAGTGTTGTTGACAGCAGTTGTCATGCTTACGGGATGGATACATCCTGTGTGTTCTAAACAAAGAAGTCTGTTGCGTAGTGCAACACCAGGCATCTATAACTATCCTATCCTTTCAGCCAATACCACTGAAAATGTTTAAGCTCACAGTTTTCTTCATGTAGCTGACAACACTTTATTTCAAATAATTGTGTGTATTCTTACCCTGCAGAATTACGGTTTGGAGACTGAAAACCTGAGAACTCTGTCTCACAAGCTGAATGCCTCAGCCAAAAATCTTCAGAACTTTATAACGGGTAGGAGGAGGAGTGGCCATTACGATGGCAGGGCCTCCAGACGACTGCCAAATGATTTTCTTACCTCTGTAGTTGACCTGATTGGTGCTGCCAAGAACTTACTAGCCTGGCTGGACAGGTAACTTACCCTTCCTTGGTCCTTTATGCCTGAGAATAATTCCTTGGGTTGTTTTGTATTTGTTCTTTCTTTCTTTCTTTTTCTCTTGTACTCTTTTAGACTAATATTAAAATAGCAGTTCTGGAAGTCTAGCTCTAAATTTTGGGTTGCAAATTTCTCAAATGTTGGAGGCAAAATGTAGTACCGTTTTCTGTCAGGATGGTCTCTAAGTTTTCTATAGTTAATTTTTCAGATTCTTTTCAATCTGATAACATTTTGAGCAAAATGAATGCTTTTGTACTGTTCCAAGTTGGCATCTCGCTGCCACAAGTGGTAGCATCACTGATAACTTCAGAAAGAAGGGTAAGGAAGAAAAGATAGTGGAGTTTGAACTGTACTCCAGCCATCAAAAAGGCACAAATAAGCAAGTCACTTAAGAATATTCAAAACAAATTGTATTACATAGTCTGAAAATTAAATTTTCTTATTGGATTATTTGTCAAGATTAGGATTGATGTATCAAGTACAATTGTGGGGTTGGTTACTGCTCAACAATCAACCACTGTTGGTTTTTTCCATTTACAAATTGAGAGTTAGATTAAAAGAATCTCTCTGAATAAATTTAGTTAAAATCTTGACTGTGGAAAGACAAACATAAAATAGCATCAGAGCATTTATGTTTCGTTCTCTTTCTTTGGAGTTATAGCAACTGATAGCATTATCTTGAATCTGAATGCTCTTGAATGTATAAATGGCACCTTAGAAATCACAATGAGAATGAATCACCCTTCTTTACCGGATTTGTATAATCCTAGTGACATCTTACTAACCTAATGCCAGCAGTCATATTCTTTCAGGCTATGACCTTGTCAGTCCTTATAAATTCAAATGGGTTCTGTTTCAGCCAGAATTTAGAAAGCCTGAAGAAAATCCGAGTGTGCAGGCAGCTGTTAGTGACTAAGTAAGCTTTAGTTTGCTCTCTAAATTAAGGTGCTAACTGCTGCTGAAGGGTGATGTCATACTAGAAATGCTGTCTTTTTAATGAGCTGCACAAAGTAAATCTGGGCTACTTATAATTATTTGGAAGCTCCTATTTCCACAAGAACAATGACTTCTGATGTTCTGGCCAAAATCCAATTTACATCCTTCCTGTCTGTGTTGTTTCTTGTTTCAAAGGAGTATTTTACAGAAGTAGTGTAGTTTGCTGCTGGAGATGATTATGATTAGGTACTTCGTATTCCTGTGGTGTAGAACTGATCTTTATATTACATAAATCTGCTTATACTATAAGCAGGAGTTATAATGCTTAATGCTGTATAAACCTCTCCTTCCTTTGTTACAGGTCTCCATTTGTCAGTGTGACAGAATATTCATTGCTGAAAAACAACATTGTTCAACTGTGCCTGGAACTAACAACCATTGTGCAACAGGTAGGAGTGATTTTCTTCCGCTCTGAGTCCTCTTCATACTGTTCCTGTACAAAACTGCAGTAGTAAAAATATCGCTTAGCTTTTACTTCACCTGAAAAAAAATGTTCAGTGTTACTTCTCTGTTCCTCACATATTCTCTTTCTCTGGTAGTGACGGGAAGGTTTTTGGACTTTGGTTATCCTCATATGCCTGAGTAGAGTGAAGGACAGAGTGAAGTTAAAAATAATCCACCTGGCTTCTGAGTAGGCTATTTCATGTCAGGTTATCTACCAGCATTCAAGTGTTAAACAAAAGAACAAAGCCCCAGCGGGAAGCAGCTTAAATACTGCTAACAATTTATTACAGATACATTACCCATGCTGACTGGGCCTGATCACTTGGTTATCGTGCAAATGCTCAGTGATGGCACTCAGGATGATCTGCTCTGCACCCTGTCCCAGTCCCAGGCTGACAAATCTGTAGCTCCCCGGATCTTCCTTCCAGCCCTTCTTGTAAATGGGCATCACATTTACTGACCTCCAGTCAACTGGGACCTACCTGGCTAACCAGGACTGCTGATAAATGATGGAAAGTGGCTTGGCGAGGACTTAAATTTCTTCAATTTCATCTCCATTCTTGGGAAGAACCAAGGCTGATGAATATTAGTCTTTGTATTTTGTGCTATTATCCTTAATTGATACTGTTCAGCTTTATTCCTTTTAGAAATTTTGTCCTTTATGCATTTTTGCAGTGCAAAACAAAGATCCTTTTTCTTTTCTTGGTTTAAAAATTCCTATGTAGGCATTTAATTATTAATATGCCTTTATTAAGCTTTCTCTTACAAGGTGTTTATAGCACTAGGCTATTTTTTATTTACAGACTAAGCAAAATTAACTTCTCTATAGTATAAAAAGTTTGGATTCCGATTTTGCCCTTCAGCTGATATCGCGCTTTGGGTTTTTTTTTCCCCATGGTCTATGTGAAAATAGTATAGTTTTGAATTGCTCTCTACATTTCCATTCTTTATTTCACTACTTTTAGCGGATGAAATTCAATTCTCCTCTGCCAGCATCAGTTTGATTCTTTTTTCATTTCATTTCCACTCCCAAACCTGTCCTCCTTTTGACAGCTTAAAAAAACTCCAGACTTTTACCATAAACTCCAAGACTTTCCGAGATGAAAAATATTTTGTTAGTGCATCAGGTCAGTTACAAATCAAATTTTACCTTTTTCTTATCTCACTGCCAAATCTGGGTTGTTTAACATTTTAGGTTTTAGGTCATATTTGTTCTCTGTGTGAGTGTGAAGATGAGATCTTGATTCAAAATTCATTGAGTAGAAAGAGTTCACTAGTTCTAGTAGAAGCTGGTTTTCTAATTACTTTTTTCCTGGTTACGTCAAAGATTCTTAAACCCGTGACAGATGCTTTTGATATGTGCATTAAACAGCACAAACAAACATTCTCTAAACAAAAATTTGTCTGTCTTGCCAAGGAATGTCAGCCCAACCAAGGCTCATTTTTTTCCAACAAAAGCCAAACAAAGCTTGTTCTCCCCTTTATTAACATTTGATTAACCTCACTGAGATAAATTCAGACACCACACTAAAGATTTTTACCTTATTTCTAGTCAAATAGTTATGTTTAAGATGAAGTACATGTCATTTAAAGCTATCTAGTTTGTACTGCAATTGGTAAAAATTGTTGTTCATTAGTAGCTTCCTGTAGCCAGTATAATTTTTGAATTAGCCCTCCTCTGAGCAGGTGGTTGGAACAGATAACCTCGAGAGGTTCCTTCCACCTGAATTATTCTGTGATTCAGCAAATGCCATTATAAACATGGGTGTTATTTTCAGTTTGAACTTTGCAGACTTCAGCTTTCAGCCCCTCAATCTTATTTTGCTTGCATTTACCAAAGAACACTTTGTTAGCAAACATCTGTTCGCTGTTTTCTAAATATAGATTATGATCAAGTCTTCACCTTAATTAAACCAAGGAAATAAGTTACTGTAGTGTATTTACTGGTGGACGAGGTGCTAAAGGGCATGGTTTAGTGTTTGATAGGAATGGTTGGACTCGATGATCCGGTGGGTCTCTTCCAACCTGGTTATTCTATGATTCTATATATTTTTCTGATTTAAGAGTAATCTTGTTCTTTTTAATATGTGAGTTCCAGAGGAGTTTGATTTTATGAATACAAGTGATAAACTTTTAAGTATCATTTTGTTATGACTACCATTCAAAGATCGCAGCAGATCTTTACTTCAGTGTTGTACTGGAAATTGTGTTCAATTGGCAAAGTTCTCTTCCAAGCTGCTCGTTTCTTCAGTACTTGAGTTAACTCATGCTGGTTTACTGTACTAAGTTAATGAACTAAATATTTTACAAGTATTAGTAGTTTTATGTGTTAGTTAACTGTCCTCAAGACTTGTCATAAAGCATTCTTTATGGTATCTGCAAATTTCAGTAGTACCTGCAATTTTTTCTTTCGGAATTATAAAACAAATTTAGGACCACAGGGTGGGTGAGCACAAGTCCTGCTGACCTTTTCTCCTTATGAATATTCAAAAGAGTGCTGTTGTATTTTATCAGAGTTGTGGAAGTGTATGGTACTTTTGAAAGGTATGATGTTTGGGATAGTGCAGAAGCTGGCTTGGGGAGAACACTGCTGCAGTACTGTTTTTATAACTCTTGTATTTTACCATCTTACAGAGGGTAAATAGAAAGCAGCTACTAATTATTTTAAGAGTTTTTTAAACTGAAAGAAAAAGGGACATTTTTAACATGTCATCTTGCTTATGGAGGATGTAGAAAGAATATGACTATAACCACTATTTATTTTCTGAGAAAAATAGATCAAAATTCTATAAATGTTAGTCCTGGAAGATTTTTTTTTTAATGAGATCCCGAGTGCATTGCTGTGTATCAGAGAAAAAGAAATCAGAAGAATATTGTGACCTACATATCTTAATATTTTAGCATAATATTGCAAGTGCTTTTAACCTCTCAGTTAAGTTTGTCTGATATACTATTTTAAAAAGTCAATACGCATCTATTTTGGAAGGAATCCCAAAGCCATTAACATTTATAATGCTAATGTAATCTTGAATGTGCAAAGTAAGTATAGCTAACATTAATTCTGCTCTACAAAACAGTAAAATTTCAGTTTTGCTATAATAAGTTCTCTATGTTTTGACCTGAAGTAATTAAGTTTGTTCAGGATGATGCTCATATTTTATTTCTAGCCCAGAAATTAAAGGCATCATTTAAAAAGAAGCATTAGATCTGAAGTCAAGCTGTAAGTCCTGCTGCGATCATTTTGTTCTCTTGGTACTTGGAGGGTTAAAAGGAGATAGTGGATGTGCTGTTTGAAATGTGTAAAACTTGTAGGAAAACCTGCCCTGGGCATCGCCAACCAAACTGACTAATTGAATTCTTTATTTTGCTGTAGAAAATAACGGTATGAATACAGAAGAAACATCAAAGGGATGCTTGACCATGAAATGCTAATATAAATTCTTCGTGTTGCTTGACACTCATAATCTTCTGATTTTAACTCGTTCTGTAACAATAATCTTTAAACTGTGTTCACTTTGAAATTAATTTCTCCACAAAAATGCCCACCCTCCGAAGTAAAGGTGACTCTGAGAGCTGAGGGAGGGACGGGTCCCTGTTCCCCTAGGCTGAGCGGCTTGGGGCTTGGCGGCTGCAGCTGCTCTGCGGCCGCCTCCGAGGGGCTGAGGGACAAGGTCCCCAAAGCAGCAGGCACGGGAGAAGGTCCAGGAGCTGGGTGTGGGATGGGACATGCCCGAGGATTTGAGCTGCTGGACAAGAAGAGCAGAGATGGGCCAGTTGGCTGCTGTTTCTCTTGCAGAGGATGCAGGCCAAGCTGGTCATATAGCTGATCTGCTCCTAGATTGGAGTGAAGAGGTTGGAATTATTTAATGGAAATTTAAAGCAATTAACTGTTATTGCTAACATAGTCAAATGTGGGAAAGAGGAAATCTTGAGAACTATAGGGAATCTGGAATTACTTGAGGAGATCTTTCAGATATATCAGTAAGTTGAATTAAGGGAAGAAAAGGCAAATAAACAAGACAGGTTTTTTTACTTTACATATCCTCCTCCTTAAAAATATGTCCTGAAATCCTCATCTTGTATTGTAGAAAGCTTTTTTCCAATGTGACGTGGCATTTGGAGAAGTATTTAACAATTTCACAACATAATCTTTCTGTGATTAGCCATTAATTCACTTAAATGTGATCAATCAGTGCCAGTGTGGCGTTACAGACAGGATTCCTGGGACAGACGAGGCCCCAGCGAGGTGGGAATCCCACCCCGCCTGGTTGTGTGGCGGCTTCTTCGTTCCCTCTCACAGGGCCCTGAGGCTCCTGCTGGCCACAGGACTGGGGCGTCCATCTCCCTGAACTCAGGGAGACACTGGGATACCTCAGGAATGTTTTCTCCTCAGGTTTTTCTGCAGAAAAGCATCCGTTTATGAGAGGGGGTGTCACAAGCAGGTGCTCGCAGTGTAGGAGTGCGGTGGGTGATGGTGGATGTTGAGGGAGCCTGATCCATGGGGGCTGCAGTTGGCCTCAAAGGTGGCTTTGCTATATTTTCCTTTTAATTTTCTGTTTTAATAAAACACAGCTCGAGAGGCATGTGTTGATTTGCAGTGCTGACAGGCCGAGAAAGGAGGGGTAGAGCTGCCTCTGTGCGCCTGGGCCCTCTCCTGTAGGGAAGGATAAATACTGCTGTGCCAGGGCTGCCTCTTGCTTTATGGAGAGTCACGCTGAGGAAATGTGCCAAACACTAAAAAGCAGGTAGATTTCTCTTAGGAATCTGTATGCTTTGTTTCATGAAAGGACAGAAATATTCTAGCCACTGTAATATCACTAAATCGAAGTGCAAGTTAAGGGGGTAATGACTCAAGTTATGTAAGATTTTATCCTTAAAATAATAACTAAAAAAAGGAGAATTACTTCTCTAGAAGTTACAAGTCTTAAGTAAACAAAGAGATTAATCAGGAACATTGTTTTTCAGGCCTACTTTAAATGGATTTATGGTGATGTTGTGTAGTGGAAAGCTGGAATGGAGTTGCTTTTTATGAGGCTTAAGGCAGGGAAACCTCCTTGATATCCCTGGACTACTGCTCCACATAAGCAAGCCTGTCTTCTTTCCCATCCCTTTCTGGTGTGACTTATGCCTTCCAAGGTCCAATCCTAGAGTGTCACCTATGTGACTTCTCCCAGGAGATGGGGCACTGCTGTTTCTTGTCCCTTGTGGAGACAACCAGGGCCTTGAAGCAAAAGAAGGAGTGAACCAAACTGACAATGTGGGCACATCACGTTTAACATCTTTAGCACTGTGCTTGTTGTCAAAATATTCTCTGTTGACTCTTCCTGCCCATGCTTTCCAGTAACACAATCTACCTAGTGGTGGGTCTGACTCAGCTGTCTGCAGCTCACACAGCTCGTGGAACAGCTAACAAAATTCTGCTGGTTTAAAGCTGGGCAATGTATCTCTTGCTCTGTGCATCACTGAATTTCTGGCATGCCAGATTAATTATATTCAATTACTTTTTGTCTCACTATCATGAATCTGTTCCCTCTGCATTATGTTTATATTGTTGCTAGTATTGAGAACGAGAGTTTCATGACTGTAAAGGGAAGAATAGATCCCTGAGGTTAACCAGACAGAAGAGAAGTCAAATTTCTTAAGATTGTAAAGTAAGCTTTAGGACATGAAAAAAACTGAAGAGATCATTTGTCTTTACAGGTACATCTGTTAAGAGGTAGTTATCAGCATAAAGCCTTCTTTTATTTCTTAATATTAAATATAAAAGAATGTGCATTAATTGTTTTCATTTTATTTTACCACAGGATTGTACAGTGTATGAAACAGAAAATAAAATTCTTCATGTGGTAAGTAATCTAAATATTCTGCATTGGTATTCTCTAATCCTACCTCATCCACTTAAATGATTTCTTAAAGAATTAAAGCTACAATAGGAAAATAAATTTACTATTTCACACAACTTCTAATTAATTAGATCAGTTGCTAAAAGTTAGCTTTCATAAATAAGATCAAACAGTTGAAAAGTTAAGGTTTGTTTTCAAAACCAGCAAGAGAGACCAGTTCACATTTTGTGATGCCCTGAAACCTGTTTAGTGCAAATTAGTTGTGTGTCCTACCAGCCTGTTTAATGACTGCCCTTGTACTTTAGATTTAATGGTCACAACTGTCTTTTTTTTTCTTCTTTCATCAATATAAAAAAATGGAGATGCTCTACCCAAACAATATTAATAAAATATTTTTTCACCTCAGATATTGTTTCTAGTTTCTGGGAAGACTGGAAGCTTATGGGGGATGGTATAATTCACTTAAGAACTATTCCTACCAAGCCTTTTCAGTCTTTCCTAAATTGGAAGTTTTTCAAGTTTAAGGCTTAAGAATCAATTTTCTTCTGCTATTCCCTAACTTATTCCTGTCTCGGCAGGCAAGACTAGATACTGCCTCTTGCTCTTCATTTCCACATGTTTCCCCGGGGTAGTGCTCTCTGTTACACCTACAGTTAATTACAAATACATAATTATTGTCTTAGATTGTTTCAGAAGCTTCACAATGCTGTTACTAGTGTAATACTCTTACTACGATTGCTGGCGTGGAATTCCAGCAGCAGATCCATCAGATCTGGTGCATTACTAACTGCGTTGGTTGTCAGACTGAGCACTTTATGCCTTCAGCACCAAAATGACAAAGGGGAAAAGAAGAATCTTACACAAAGTTATTGATTAACTATTGGCCTGTAAGTCCAAAAACTTTGTTTTCCTGGTACTGCCTCTGAAAACTTGTACTGACACTGAGACAGAGTTAAAACCTGCAGTGAAAGGGAGATCTCAAAGGATTTACAAGTTCAGATAAGCTTTTGACAAGCTCTAACGCAGTGTTGGGCTCTTTTTTTATTTTTTAAAGCCTTTTACACATACCCTGCTTCCAGCAGGGATTAAAACACTGTCATAAAACATTGATGTGCTGTTGAATTCAGAAAGCATGCAGTGACTTAGAGAAAAACTTAGTATTATGAACCTGATTCTGAAAAAAACTTCTAAAAGCTCCTGAAATCTTCTGGGATTTAGAGAGTGAGAGTGTGTGTGTGTGTATACATATATATATATGCACACATACGTATATGCACGTCCTTTAACTGACAGTTCTAACTGCATGTGACTTCTAGAAATACATCTTTAGGAGGACTGTTAGTTTTGACTTTTCTACCTGGTCTGGATTGAAGCCTGAAAAGGAAGAAGAGAAAAGATAGAAATTTCTAGGTTTAAGTATTCCATAGACTCAGCAGTGCCAATGATGAACTGTAAGGAGGCTGAGTCCCAAGGCAGTGAAACTTGTCTTAGCCTGAGCAAAAGCACCTGAAACTACCTGATCCAGAGAATCCAGGCTTTGAGAATCAATCTGCTTATCATTATAACTCTGGTTGAAGTGAGAGGAAACATCATTTTTCTCACAGCATCTTAAAAAGAAATATTTTGAGAATACTAAATTCATGAATAAGCTCTGTAAATTTTTCAGTTTTTGTGATCATTTTATTTCTAAGAAAACCCCACACACATTAAAGAAAATACTCAAGACAAATAATTGTGATGCTCCAAAGTAAAATTTTACATTTGTGAGAGATAGAATCTATAACTTTTAAACACATTTTGTTTTATTTCTGACAGGTATTAAGAGAGTTATACTTAGAAGTAAAGGCAGATTTATAAAATGATGATCCATGATTGACTTTCTTGACTGATTACTGGAGAGATTCACTGAGGCATAGATTTTGGTGGAAGAGCTCCTCACTAGGGCAGTGTGCGCTCAGGTGGTGGGATTGCAGGTACACAGTTGCCATTCCCTCACTGCTCTGCAACACAAATTTTATGGGAAAATAAATTATGAAGGAGTGATCTTCAGGATCACTTAAACTGCATGTCTGAGGCTCAGGGCGTTTGGACATCTCTTCAGCAAAATATGGATACCGGGACTGCTTCAATTCTTTAGACCAATATGGTGTATACCCATGCTAATTAAAAGTTACAGCCTGCTAGCTATTGTTTCTCTTGGCAGTAAATACAGATTATTAACTTTATTCATTGTACTGAGGCAGTAGTATCTGCCATACTAAAAATACTTATTGTGACGTTTAAGTTCGTATGACTTGTTCCAGACGTAGTGGTTTCCTGGAGATTTTGTTCTTGTTGTGGACCTTGTGAGAGAAAAGTTAGAAACAGTTTTAGGTGCTGGGTGGACTGTTAAACTGTATGTGGAGTTTTTCTGCAACAGGTACTGAATTTCTTGAAGAACCCATTTTTCTTTGAGGTTTTCTTAAGCGTGGCAGTATTGCGCCATCTGGAGAATGTGCCCTTTGCTTCTCTCTGGTTTGGGAACTCGTACACCAGGCTTTAGTCCTCTCTGTTTTTTTATGCCAAAAAATACTTTCTGAATCAGGAGGAGATCTTAAAGATTCATAAGAGTCAATTTGGTTGAAAACTTGTTTGCTGCATATTTCATTCTAAAGTTTATTTACTGAAAAAGTATTCACATGTGACAACTGCAAAGTTAAAACGTTACATCAGAAAGTAGAAAGTGCTTTCTCTGTGATTTAGTCTGCATCTAATCTGTACACATGATCTCAAATGGTAGGTTATAGGAGAGAGCCTTAGTGTGAAATCACAGCAATATTTTTATATGAGTAATTCAAAAGCTGCATGAAAGCATACACTGACAGACAGGGCCAGTCTGTAGAATAGTAATACCATACATTTTTCAAGTGAGTTTTATGTCTTTATGGGGAAAGACAAGACCTAAAGTTTTGCTTAGGGGTTCTGGCCCAAAGCTGAAACTGCTAGAAATATTTCTGAGTTTTGGTGCCCTTCAGATGCAGTCGTGTGTACCTGAATGTGATGCTTTGCATCTTTCAGCTAATGCTAAATACAAGTGCCACATCCAGTACTCCAGAGCTGTGCTTGGGTTTCCAGATGAGTAACTATACAGTGAATGGAAATACAATCTATAAATACAGTCAGTTAATTTATTCATTGTGACAACTTTATTTCTTTAACTTATATGTATGGTGTCAAACGAGATATTAGAAACCCTCATGCTTTTACAAATGTCTGAAACAAAACTTCCCTTAAGGGATTTCACTAGAATCTGCTGTAATTAGGGAAAATGAGAGATACTCCCCAAAGGAAAAATAGATGCATACAACACAACTGCAACTGGAAGGCTGTTCTGAAATTCATCTAAATGAATGCTTTCAGATTAGGTTCAAATATTTTTAGGCATAGACTTTCTGAAGGAGCAATGTAAAACACATGCAAACTTGGGAATCAATCTTTACACCTGAAGATTCTGAGTACAGCTCAGGTCCTTTCTGGCCTATAGACTCACTGTTTGCCTCTGATGGATAGGTTGAATCTATCGGTATCCTTGTTACCATCTATGCAATCAAGTCCCTGGTTTGAAGGTGTTTGTGTCAATAAGACTTCAGGATCTTTAGCTGGAAGGCAGGATAACCTAAAACGATAGCGTGCTTGTAGTGATATAGAGTGTCAGCTAAAGGATATGTTCAAAGAAGCATAAGAATTTACATCAGGAAATAGATTAACCAGTGCGCTTTTCTGCCAATGTGATTTTTCACAAAGGAAAGATTTTCTAGGCTGTATAATGTGAAATTCACCTACTTATCACCCTTGGTAGAGTCACTCATTATTTGGCAGCCAAAATAGGTTATTAAGTTTGTGTATGAGACACTTATGTTTACGTATTTCACTTCCCCTCCATTGCATTTATAATGATACACTCTTATGACAGATAAGATTAAGTTCATCAGGTATTTTTTTAAAAAAGAGTTTGTATTGTTGGGATGGAGAAGTAAATGATCTGTTTATTCTTAGTTAGTTTTCAGAATAAGAACTTCTTCACCAGTAGTTTCATTTTAATACAAGGAATCCTATTGACTTGTTTTTCTTTGTAGTGTAAAACCTTGTCTGGGATTTGTGACCACATCATTTCGCTCTCATCTGATTCTCTGGTGTCACAGTCAGCACATCTTGAGGTAGTTCATCTCACCAGCATTATGCCCAGTGAGGGTTTGGTAAGTAGCAAAGCAGTTTAAAGTTTAACTGTTAGAGTACAGAATACAAGTCTCAGTTCTTTAGGGTGATTTTTTTTTTGAGTTTTTCAAGAAATCAAAATGTATTTTCAAGCAGTATCCTACTTTTTTGGTGAGCTGAATCTGATTTCTGCAAGTGGTTTAATCAACATTTACCAAAATACAGGGATTGTAATTAAAAAAAAAATAAAACCAAAACCAACCTGGTTTGCTTAGGGCTTCATGTACAACTATGCAAGTATCTAAAGAAAAGTTATATGAATTGAACAGCCATATTGTAGGTTTATGAATGCGCCAGGGTAATCCCCAAATACATATATAAACAAATAAATTTAGTAAAATATCATTAATTAACATGCTTTGAAAATGATTAGTGGAAGGTATGTATTTGGGGTTTGCATAAAAATAGCTATCATCATTATTTTGAGGTATGCATATTAATTTGAGAATGATGCATTTTAATAACATGAAGGGGTTTTATATGCTTACAGAAGTTTACTTTCTGCTTAGGCTGATTGAGTCAACAAAGAACATTACAACAGCATAAAACACATTCAATTTTCATTCTGTGGCCTGGCAGATGCTTAGCCCGGGCTATAATTCTGAAGACAGGTACAATTTGCTTGCTGTGCTGCTGCATCCCAGTGGCCAAATGTATTCCCTTAGTGGCCTAGCTTCCCCTCCTGGTCTGATTTCTGGGTTAGTGCAGGGATATCCAGGAAACAGCAGGTCGGTATTGTTGCATAAGCTGTAAATCTGTCGGTGCATTCAACTTGTGTTGACTACTGCATCCTGTGAGCTAGCAGTCCACGTCTCTGTATAGCTTTCCTTTCTGTCTAGAAATGGGATGTATTTCTGCTGGTCCACTTAGAGGGAAGTTCACTATCAGTGCTGATGAGAACATGAACGCAGATAGGATGTATTTTCCTCAGAGATGATGGAGCACATCAAGCAGGGACTGGTATTGCCAGTGTTTCCTATTCGGTGACAGCTCTAGGACAGAAGGGGAGGCTGGTGGAGGACAGAAAGGACGTAGCCTGCATCAAAAGCAGCATATCCTGTCATGAGCTGAAAAGTTAACAGTGTGCCGTACTAGGCAAGTGTCTTTCAGGAGCTCTTGGGAATGAATGGTGTATGTTCTGAGCAGTTTGTCATAGAGGGTTGGTGTATGATCTAAACCTTTAAGGCAGGAGTGACCAAGTTGAGAGTTGTATTGTTGGCAGCACGTGGTCCTCCCTTTCCTCCAGGCCCTGCGCTCTTTCCTCATAGAACATCGAGCAGATGGGGCTTGTGCTGTAATAACACTGCAGGTTGGACTCGGTCACTGCGTGGAAGAACCACGGTGCAGTGCTCCATCCGCAGTGTCACCAGAAGTTTATAGCCAACAGAACTGCATGAAGCGGGGACTGCTGACAGAGGACGCAAGACAAATACTGCAATCAAAATTGCCTGGCAATTTTTTCTTTTATTATTTTTTTCAGAAGAAGTGAAATCACGGTGAATGACTGAGTTTTCTTTGCCTAATTGTGAAGGCACTATAACATGTTAGGTTAGAAAGTTCCTTATAATCGATTGTGCTGACACTGTGTTCTGTTTAGAAAAAAAAATATGAAAAGAGGGACTATAAATGGGAATAAAAGAAGAATCATGTGAAAAGGAAAAGAAAACATTAATCAGAATCAAATATAGAACAGAGTAATGAATTACAAATGCCTTTCTCATGATTGTATAGCAGTTTTTTTCACAGGATCTCTGCTCCATTCAAGGGAAAAATGAGTGCTATTCACTGAATGGAAAGTATTCAGAGTTCCATTTTTATCCTTATCATTCAGTGCAGGGGTTGAGGTCTTATTTACCACACTTCAGCTCAGCTCTGCATTCCCTTGAGTTACTAATTTCATCATGAGTTCTGTTTTTTTCACTTAATATGGCCTTGGTGAGTGCTTCATAGACATTAATTAATTCATGCTCAACATACTTGTGAAAATATTATAATTTTAGGTTTATTTTACAGATAGGAATCTAATGCACAGAGCCATTTATGTGAAAATCACCAAAAATTTGTTTTTCAGGAGAAACTTACCACAAAATTTTTCAGAACACTTGGATAGCATAAGTTAAAAATGCAGTCTTTCTTGGTTTTAAGTGTAGCTAAGGTTTTCAGAGCTACTGGAACTTCCAGCTTCAGATTCATACAGGGTTGAAACCTCCAAAATGAACACAATTATTTGCCCTTGGTGAAAAATGTGTTGTAAGTTACTCAGATTTATATAAGAATCCAGGTATCTGGAGTTATATTCAGTTGACTTAATTATAAGTTTTTCTCTGTTTTCAAAACTTCATTTGCAAAACCACTTTTATTATATGCCTTCTAATTTCCTCAACAAATGAGCCAGAAATCCTACAGACATTGCTTAAGCTTACACATAAAGTGAATTAATTTCCAGGTCCAAGTCCATGCAGCTCCTACACAGAGTCAGAACCCCTGCGGGGCAGTGTCTGTGTGTTTAATTGTTTAAATAAATCCTGTATCATAAGGCAATTTCACAGAGGGGCTGTAAGTCATTTAAATGTGTGCCTTCAGTTCTAGCATTTTCTAACCTTCGGTCCATGCTTTTATGAGTTTAGGAGTTGTCTTTTTCCTTTTTTTTTCCCTCTCTAAAGTGTCTCTTTTGTTAACATTAGGCTCATCTTATGCATTCCCCATGGCGCACTCTCTGCTGGTAGTTTCATGGCAGTTTGCTGGACAAAAGAATTGGCATTGGGAAGCACACGTTTTGAGTTCTATTCCAAGTTCTGTTGATTGTGTTTGCATCCCCATCTCCACAGGCATTTGCTGGCCTCCAGAAGCATACTGGGTTTTTTCCTCTCTTTCCGTTCCTTCCCAAGCTGCACCAGTTGCATGTGCCAGTCAGATTGCTCCCTCCGCTTCCCTTTAGCCGCTGAATTTTCTGTGGCAAATAATAAAACACCCTCTATTTCCATTTTGGTTTAAAGTAAAGATTGTAAAATGCTTTTTCTCCTGGGTGGCAGTACTGGGTATGGTGAAACCATTTACATCTGAAGTGTACAGCATGAGCACCTGAATAAGATGTCTGGAAGGCAAAAATTTTATTCAAACTACCAATTTGACAAACTTGAAGTAAACTCCCGTACTTGAAATGTGTCACACTGAGAGAACCATGGTGAGCTCTGACAGAAAGAGAACGTATCTACCCAAGTTTTTATGAAACAGAATAGAATAAAGTAACTTTAATGTTATGATTTAAAGAAATTCCCTTCTTTGGCTTTTAGTTTTTCAGTTCGTTGAGTTATTTATATTGTCAGTTGTAGCATGATGAAGGAAATTCGATCATTTTTGTACTTAAAAATGCTTTATAATAATTACTTTTCTTTCTGCTTAGACAAAGAAGTTTCCATTTTGTTGCATTGCATGGTAAACTTCATTTTAAAGTAACTATAACTTGTGGTCAATGAAATTATGGCATTATTTTAATTTTTAGACCCTTGTGTAACTGCTCAGTAGCAGGCTAGATTTTTCTCTGTAGATTTGTATTTGAAAAATCTAGTTCCCTGGAATTTAGTACATTTCAAAAGTTCACAGGCCAAGTTCTGAGTTTTGAATTCACAAAAGTTCTGTTCAGTGGTCAGAGAAAGCTGGTGCACCAGCACCCTCTTTAAATTTCTTGTCCTCTCACGATCAATCAGCCCTCGAGACAAGTTTGTGTTACTGTTTGCAGGGAAGAGGTACAGCTCCTAAGCTTGCTGCAAAATCCTTGGGGGTGAGGGTAGGTGAAAGGCTGTGCAAACCTGACTGTTAATGAGCTCAGACTAAGTCCAGAGCCGGCTTTGCTGTCAGCTAAACCAAGGCAGGCAAAGGGATCCTGTATTTCAAGTAAGATGATTGATATAGAGACTGTCCATAAGAGGAGAGCATGGAGGGGATTTAGAGGTTTGGTGGTTTTTTTCTTTTCTCCTGGATGATGATGGACTGTCAGTACGAACACTTTTTTTTTTTTTATTAGAGCCAGTATTATTTCAGATGTATTTATTTTTTAATCTTTTGAACTTGATGTGCTGTACATATATTTTAAGATGCTTCTGTGCAACCTGCAGCTTTAATCTTCTTTGATGAGATTAATGATTACTCTTAAGCAGGAGATTCTAAACAGGCAGACTGATGGGTTTTTATTATTCGGGTTTGTATCTTCTGATGTCTGAGGAATGTTTTGCTTTTGGAATGCAGTATTGCTTTTATTCCTTTTACCTTCACTTTCTTTGTTGTTCTCTCTGTGTCTGAAATTCCTTTCTACCAAACCTGTGGATATTTCTTGGTTACTTTGAAGTGACTAGATGTTCTCTGGATGTCACTGTTAAGCAGATAAGTTCCATCCCTTCTGCCTGGATACTGATTCTGGGACAGGATGTGCAGAGGAAAAGGCAAGAAAACTTGTTTGAGAGGGATAGCTGTTTGTCTTGAAGAGGAAGGACCAAGAGGCAGACGGAGGTGGGAGACAGCAGGAAAAAACCTGCTTCCCACTGAAGGTTTCCCATCCAGAGCCTAAGATGCATTCCAGGATTCGGAAGTTCCCTTATTTATGTGCTTTTTGTCTGTGAAACCCACTCACAAAACATTCTTGTTTAGTCTTAGCAATTAACTACTCTGTGTGTGTGCATGTGTGTATGCATGTATATATTTCAGCAATATAAACTTTTGAGGGGTTGTGCTAAACCCTGCTGGTACTGGTTAATATATGCCTGGAGGTTCTATTCTTTCTCTTTACAAATGCTGATTTTGAAAAGGAAGATGAGGGTGAGGGTGAAGCACACCAGTAACTAAAGTGGGGTTGACACAGACTGTCCTTTAGAAACAATATATTTCTAAATGTCAGTGTCTTTTCACATTGAAGTTTAAATCATTCTTTAACATACCTACACAATAAATAAAATACCTACCACAGAAAGCAACTGAGAGCTGGATGGAACTGTGCACGCTGTTGGAAAAGGAAAGGCAAGTGCTGACAGTCAGCATGGCAAGGGCAGGGGAGTTCCAGGGAGAAATGTTTACAGGGTTGGAAAGAGCAATTTGAAGCCCTGTGTTGGAAGCAGGGAACATATTTGGCCTCTAGAACAGATGACAGACTAAATAAAGACACTTTCAGAGCTGGTGTAGGCTCTTCAGGGAGTTCTTTTTAAGAATACTTTAAAATTTGTTTTGTATGTTAGGCTTAAAACATAAAAAATATTTTTGGAGCTATTATTTTATATATGTTAGATATGCACAAAAAATATGTTATTTATGTATTAAATAAAGTACTTGCAGTTTGAACTGTGTAAAGTACAAAAGTAATACATTTTTTATAATTTTTTAGACCAAATGTAATCTTTTGAGGTTTTCAGGGAATAGATGTGTCAGAGATAAAGTGCTGTTGTAATGGTCAACAGAAACAAGCTCTTTTATTGTTTTTGTTTTGGTAAAACCACATTGAAAACTCCATCCAGGATAATTTGAAGGCTATGAGTCATTCACTAAAATTCTTTATTTTATATATATTTTGCTCTTAAAGTTTAATAGCTAAGATGAAAGAGCAAGTAGCAAAATGTATGGTAATTCTCAGTGATTAGTCAGTTTTTATGTCTCGCAGATGGCAAATGCTACAAGATAAAATTGTAATTTGATTTTCTTTTTTCCAAAAACACATATAGCTTAGCAAGAGACTAAGGACTTTGTGAAGAAATATGTGATGAAATTTAGTGGAGAGTTTAGCATTATGTTCTCTTTTGGCCTTAAAAAATCTTAGTCCATTGGTCTGTTAAGTGGGGAATGAATCTTGTCAAAACAAGTAGGGTGTTAGAACTGTGATATTAAATTTGATATTAAAAGTGTGGCTGGAAATGTGTTACTGGAGTCTACTATGTGTTAAAATAACAGTCTTCTGCGATGGATGCAGCAAGGTTGTGAAACATTCTGGATGGAAGTTCACTGTGGAGATCCAGCGTAACACAAACTAGATGGATTTAAACATCTGTGTAAGATTTTTAATGGAAACATCCCATTTCCAATGAGAACCTTAAGGGTTTTTAATGATCCAGTGCCCTTTTTTATGACTTTCATTTGGCAAAGAGTTGGCAATGTTCTTTCCTGTTGCTGGGGTTTCCCAACTTCCATTTCAGACAGCACAAGATGATGCAGAATTACTGAAAGAATAATGAATCAGCAGTACAATGTACCAATTAGATTAATTAGATTTCAGAATTTGATGGATAACCGTATTATACGGAGAGATGTCAAGCTATGCCCTTACTCCTGAGAGGCAAGAATACAAGTCACTGAGCCTCACGGACGTTTAAGGCTCTGTGTGTGTGTGTGTGTACAGCTAGATAGATACCTACATAGCTTGTCTCTCTATGTCTTGTCAGCTTTCTCCTCGAAGCAGAATCCTTGCCGCGCTAATTACAAAGCTCCAGTTAGTTCATCAATCTCATTTTTCTCCATAAATTGGCAATATGAACACTGACCCATGTCTTTTCTGGGTTAGGCTATGGTTTCATTTTTATTGAATCCGTCACTCAGTGAAGATGAGGTATTTAGTTTCAAAGATGATTCCTGTTTGTGCTTTCATTTTTGACACTTATGTCATTAGTCATGAAAGGAGGTCAACTTAAATATTTCAAATACTGAATAGGCACAAGCTTTTATGCTGTTACTGAGTGTTGAATTCTGTCCAAAAACTTTATTTGAAATAAAAAAAAAAGCATTAAGTGAGAAAACTGCTGTTTATAATGGATCTCGGTACAGATTTGTTTAACTTAGATTTGCAAATGTTAATTGACCATGGTTCCTTCCAGTCTGTTCAAGTGTTATGGTCCTTAAAATGGAATAAACATTATATTTTAATTATCATCCAAACATCATTTGTTCATTTCCTACAAATATTACTTGCCTTTCTTGCTCTTTCTTCCAGGGAATGTATATCAAATCAACATATGATGGACTACATGTAATCACAGGAACAACAGAAAATGTAAGCTTCTTTATTCTAGAAGACTTTTATCATGCATACAAGTATTTTCTGTATATCTGCACTGCTTTTTTAATACAAAAACTTGCTTTAAATCAAGCCACTTTTTATTAATACTTTTTTCTTTATCTTTTCTATACATATACTGTATCACCTTTGCAAAAACTCAGAACCCTTGAAAACAGAGATGGGAAAATATCTATGATGAAGTGACTACTAACTGAAAAAGTAGAAAAAATAAAATCTTGAACTTCTGTCCTCAATCGTTCTTCAAATACACCTTTTTAGCTTCTGTGTGTATAAGCAATTCCATAAAACAGACTGTAAAATAATAAAATCTAAAATATTTACAATATCAGCAGTATGGGTAGATGTGAAAAACATAAGTAATGGAAAAAGTTAGCTTAAGATATTGTATTGTATATCTGACAGGTTATAGAGTAACATTTGGTAAACCCACTTTCAAAGCTAGTTGTAATTGCTGACAGGACTATCATTAAGAAGGGCGAAATTGTGGAAAGAGGCAAAGAGATTTTGGTACATGAACAGAAGGGGACGGATAATTTGACAACGTTCATAAAAAATGCTCATTAACAATCCAAATGACTGTTGTGTGAGGATGTTCAAAAAGTTCTTTAATGAAAATAGCCACTCCCGAAAGAATTGTATTAGGATGAGTTAAGCACTATTGTAGTTCCATGTTGTCTATCATCTGCAATGAAAATTCAGCAGAGGCTAAGAAAAATGTATTAATTATCATTTTAATTGTAGTTGCAGAAGTGTTAGGGCAATCTGAACCAAAAGCAGACAGATGTGCCGCAGCACATAAATCACTGTGACTGAACACAGAAAAACCAAATGGTGTGACAATAACGACAAAGTAGCTTCTGAATATCTTTCTCATTACTTACCTTGCAATTCATAATTACAAATTTGAAAAGTAAAACCAAAACAAATTTACTTAAACTGCTGCAATCTAAATACTACAACAGACTTTAGAGTAGGACCCATCCCTTCTGGTTTTCATGTAGTGTTTTAGTCTGTTTGCATTCAGCCTTGGCTCTGTTTAACAGCGTATAGCTGGGTAAATTACAAGTTTAGATTTTATAAAGCTAATATTGAAATTATGTAATGCTGACACCCAAGGAACATAAAATTAGCAGTGTGCAGCCAGCCAAAGATGTAAATACTTGCTGGCAGACATCAGGGCGATGCTGGCCCATATGGGTGAGCTCCATATGGGATATTTTGTTCGACTTGATTTATATATCTTGAGTCATATTACATCATACAGGTTTTGTCACTCAGTTTTTAAGCAGTGCAAACACATGGCAAGCCTGATGATTTGTGTGCCACCATTTGTGAAGACAAGTCTAATGCAAATTAAACTTTAAAATTTGTTTGTTTCTTTATATTAATGCCAATGGCAGCATATAGAAGTCTTAAAATAACTATGTGTGTATCTTGGGTCCTGAAACTTATGAATGATCCATCTCTCAACAGATTTTGTTCATAGATTGCATTGCTCATGCTGAAATTCTAATTCATCTTAGAAATACAATGCAGTTTGTAGGGAAAATATTTACATATCTATAATTAATATTCACAGGAGTTTTTTATTTTTATTTTGACTAAACTTTAGGTGTCACAACTTTTTGATGAGGGACCACCACAAGAAGTTGCTTTTTTGTTTTTGCTGAAAGTGTAATCACATGTGCAGATAAACCAGCTTCAAAGACCTTTAATTTCTGACATTTCAGCAAATTGATTTTTCATTCCTTTTGAAGGGATAATTGACCTTAGAGCCAGCGTTTAATTTTAGGAGATAATAGAGAGCTAAGTCTCATCAAAGTCAGGAAAGGAGCTAAAAAGAGAAAGAGCCAGAGCTTTGCTTTTCCAGTTAACTTCAACTGAAGTTAAACATTATGAGTGATGGTGTTTACTTCAGCTTCCTGCTTACCTTTCCTTCACTGCTTAAAGCAATCAAATTTGTCTAAGTCTCCCAAAGAGCTAGCCTGTCTCTGACATTATCTGTTTGTAAATTACTATTTTCTGTGTTCAAATGGTTAATCTAGTACTGTCTTGGAAGTGCTAGTGTTGTATCATATTCGTAGAGTATCTGCAGTGTACTTCAGCAGTAAAACCGCTATATAAAGCACTATGAAATGTGCTTTTCTGTTACACGCGTGGCTGGTCCAGCCCTGACCATGCAGTAAGCTCAGTACGTGTTGACTTAAGAGATTTGCTTCTATGTCAAGTAAATTCACTCAGTGTGTTCCCAGGAAGACTGTGAATGCTTATACTCCCCGTGGAGAAGTAAAGAAGCTGGTTCAACCATCAGAAAGGCTGTTCATCACCAGTGGAAGTGGGATTCTAGATTACTTCATTGAACTGCCATTTGTAACAAGGAAAAAACATGGTTCTTTATAAATACCGTTTTTATAAATATGACCGATTATTTTTACTTGCTAACAATAGCACTTCTTTGAGCACAGCTATCCTGCCTCCTTCAATGTTCACTGTTTTAATTCCTGCTCTTCCCTTCCCTCTCCTCACCCCCCATGTAAAGTTAATAATTATTTCTTGTCCTTAGTCTCCTGCTGACCAGTGTAAGAAAATCCACGCTGGTGATGAGGTGATCCAGGTCAACCATCAAACTGTGGTGAGTATTTTGGAAAGTCTGCTCCCCAGGCTTTGCCTTTTCTCACTGCTGAAGTGATAATAATTCTTCTTAGAAGGTAACTTTGCCAAATAGATTATTGTCTTTTAAAATATCATAACCACTGCTTATGCTTAAGAAGAAAAGGCACGAGTTGAGTCAGTAACCAGCCCAGAAGGATTAAGTCAAATTTACGGTGTGCACAGCTGCTATTCAACATCAAACTCTTTCTATAAAGAGATCCCAGAATATTTTGTTTAAGTTCCTAGACTTCTTGTCATAGATATGCAGCTAGTTTAACTTTTTCTCTTTAACAGAAATTTGCATTCTGTTTAATACAGGATTCAGATGCAAAATGTAGAAGTGCTGCAACAGCTGTATATACAGAATCTGTTGGAGGAAATAATGTAAAGATGATTAAACTGTTTATAGAAATCTGTCAGATTTTTCTGTTGTACATTCTTTCGTGCAGATTTATTTTTAAGCAGATGAGCAGTTTTACAAAGTTAGTGAATCTATTAACCTGTTTAAAATCACAGAAGCGCGTGTGCAGAAGTGTGTGCTGAGCTGAAGGTATTGCAGTACACAGTCTGTGTGCATTTCAGTGTGCCTACTGTTGCATCTCTTTCATAGCTGCATGCTGTTTTCGTGTACCCTGTACAGTATAGTTTTTACCCTGTGTGTAAAAACTGTATTTCATTTTTATATAGAAATGCAGGAATAATATGTTTCTGCAGCATTCATAGAACTGTACCCTGTCTTCACACACGACTTCACTGGAGGATTAATAATTTAGGACTGAATTATTTGTAATTGAGCTCTAAGAGCCTATCAGAGCCTCATGCAAGGTTGAATGTTTATATTTTTATTCCTATTTCGTGATTTCCAGTGTTGATGATTACTGGAAAACATGCAGTCCCAGTACTATCGTAAGTCATAGTGATTGTCCCTTTAAAAAAAATTAAATTGTGTGTTGCAGAAGAAATGGAAGCAATGTTGCTGGAACTACAGGTGAAAGGAAGATTTGTATTTATTACTTATTATGCATGAGTAACATTGTGATAACAACTTCCTAAAGTGCTTATAGTTTAGCCATGTAACTGTGTCTTGCTGAACCCCATCTCCAAACACAACGGCAGCAAAATTAAGATATCTTTCTGCCTGTCACTTGTGTGAGGTGGAAATACGAACATCTAATATTAAAATCTTATGATTAGAGAGCAAATATACTTCTTTTCAAGAGAACATAACTTATTCATTTACACTTCAAATGTTACTGCAGCATGCAGTTCTTTGAGTTATCATAGTTAAAATATGCATTAGACTGGATTCTTCCATCAAACACATGCTTCAATTGACAGACCTAATTTAATCTTTACTCCCATAGGTGAAATCCCCTCATGCCACTTCTCAAGAATTGGCTTTCTGGAGAGCGACTCTTTCCATCTGTGTTATCAACACCAGGCCCACAGTTTTCGATACTTGTAATCCCTTTCCAGCTAGTGGCACGGTACCAACAGCTGAGCCAAGTGGCAAAAAATACCTTTTTCTAAAAAGCCCCACTGAATTTTATGACAAGCTAAGAGAAGAGAGAAATGTCAACCTGTTTCTGTCAGATATTTATTCGTCCTCTGAAATGGCTGGGAAAGTCTGATTGTGTCTTCACTGTGACTTCCAAAAGTCCGACAGTAGTGCTGAGTGTTTGCACATTTCAGAGGTCTATGTCCAACTCTCTTGCCCTCATGGACTCGAAACTTTAATGTTTTAAATATCCCTTTGATCTTTAAGTGTGCCCTTTAAGTTACTTCTGGGTACGTCTTCCTGCAAACTACACTTAGCTGCATTCCTTCTTCACCCAAGTTATCACAGGCTGTGATGAGCTATATCATGCTTATAATTATCATTGTTTCATTAGTGGACTAGGATAACCCAAAGGCAACTGCTCATTAAATTTGCATGTAATCAATAACATAATACTAGCAATACACAAAATGAGGTGTAACCCATTTGAAATTCATGACTATAGGGTGGAGTGGTGGGGTGTGTGTACAGGTGAGTAATCTCACAGAAAAAAGGCTTGCAGGTCTGTGGAGGTCCTACAGGTTTTCCAGAGCTGTAAACCCTTCTGCTCACTGAGTAAAGGAGCACAGATCTGTGCCTGCAGAGTCACTGGAACCCAATGCTTCATCCTATGAGCCTTTGACTCCATAGCTTAGCAAAACCAAGCACTAGTAGAAGAGAAATTGTAAAAGAGAAAAATACAAAGCTGTTTGAAATTATGCCTTGCCAAGGTGTGCCTGTTCAGCTGTGTTGGACTTCTCATTTCTCTCACAATATTCGTCAGCTGTTTTACTTTCCTGGAAGTTGGTAGGGCCATTTCCAATGTCAGTTTTGTTTCTGGACTGGAGATTAAATGCATCCTTTTCCCTGCCTTCCTTTTCCTTTTCCCTGTATTCCTTTTCCTCAAAAATAAAATTGCAGCAAAAGTTTGCAACAATTTATAATGAGTTATGATGGCTTGTGTTTTCCCTTTGTGTTATTCTGGAGCTGATAAAAGTAGAGTATTTATATTTTTCTCTAATGCATCATTTTGTTAGATTTATTTCACATGAAGCATTTAGCATTGCCCTGTGAAGAAGCAAGTTATATTTAGTATCCTAAATACTTCCTGGGTTGCTACAAGATTGTCAATGTAGTTAAAATGTCAATATACAATATATTATCCAGGGGAACATCATGGTCTGCAGTCTCATGTTATTTTTCCATAGAGACTCTACGTAAAGCATTTAAAGCCTGAGTGATAAAAATATAGGTCTTACTGTTATTTCTTATTCCAGCTTTTACTTGTTCCCTGTTAAGGGAGGTCCTGTGCTTTTGTAAAATGTATACACAATGTAGAGATGCAGAAATACACTTTCTTCAGATATTTGTCTGCATCAGAGTTTCTGCATCCCACAGGTTTTATCCTTGTTGTCCTAACAAAGACATTTTCTTAAGAATGAAGCATCTTGGTATTCTATGGAATATAAATCCAGTTCAACACAATGTGTTTTGAAAGAACCTCATCTGCAGATGATTAAAGTCATTTCATATGGCCACAAGTGAAAATACTTTCCTGATTAGAGAAAGTATGGATCTCTCTTAATAGACTCCGATCCTGTAACTGACTGCTAGCATCATTTAATCTGACTTTGACTGAACTAGGCCAATTTACTTTCTAGATAAATTCGTATTCACTCATTTCATAAGATCATTTGAGTTTTAAAACTTTCATTGATGTTCCCATAACCTGTAATAAATTGTTCCCGTAGTTAATTATTCTCATTGGTAGGGGAAAAAAGTGTCATTTTATTTGTAGTTTACATTTGTCTGGCACAAGCTTCCAGTCCTTTGATCTTGATATATTTTTATCTGTTAGATTGGAGAGCAGTTTCTCCTCTAAGTGTTTTCAGGATGCAATCAAATTACCTCTTCACTTTTTTTGGTAACCTAGATAATTCGAGCACTTCCAGTTTGTCATCCTAATGCATGAGCCTCCTCAACAACCTCTTTAAATTCCCAACTGTAGTACTGTGCATATTTAACACTGAGTTACAGTGAAAGCATTCATTCATTCATGGCTAGGGTGTGACTCCTGTGCTAAGAGAGTAGAAACTACTACATTAATGTAGCCATTACCAACTAGCTATTTACCTGTTTTAAAAGGCTTGTGTTCATTTTGCATTCATACATGGGCAAAAATGAAGAGGACACTTTTATTTGTTTCTTTCCTTTGAAAACAAAACCTGTAATTTCAACTTAAGTTTGACTTTTTCCATTAGGAAGCCAATTTTAAGAGAAGAATCATTATCTGTTTTGAAACTGAGAGAGTAGTAAGCTCTAAAACAGGTTTATGATGATGTAGACTAGGAACTAGCTTGCCTGTCCCTGCATTTGAGGGGAGTCAGCACAGATACCAGCATTTCTAATCCTGTAGGCACTTCTCCGGCACTGTAGAGCTATAGCAGAGGATTAAGTACGCTGACGGTGCCAGTCCCATTGAATTTGCTGGATGTGTGAAGTTAAGCATTTTGGGATTTATGTGGCTAGAATATCTTGTCTTTATTTTTTCAAAATTATTACCTAAAATTAATATACTCATTCTACATAAAGCATTATCAGTATTAAGTAAGAAATATTAGATAGCTAGGAGCTGGCTGCATTCATACTTTTTTCCCCTGAAACCAGTTATATTAATTGAATATATCGAAAATCTTAACAAAACAATACCGCTTGTTTTACTTTACTTTTCAAATAACTTTTCAATGTAGCTGAGTATTTGGAAAAAAAAATAGAGTTCATAAAGTATTAGAGGAAAGCAGGTTACAAATTACAGATTGTAACAATTGAAAGAGTTAGGAATAAAAGACCTACTAGGTAAAATCTGGTCTAACCAAGGAACACTCTGTAATACAATCAAAGATCAAAGAAAAAATAATAGTACTTTAGGCAAGAAATTAATTAAATCGGGTGATTCACCACTGGCTGCTAAGATAATTAAATCATTATCCAATTTCCTTATTTGCTTTTCTGCTTATCCTTCTTGCTTATTAGACTTCAATAAAATAGTATAAGAAACTTTTAAAAAATAATTTACACGTTCTACATCACAGCCCCTCTCACTCTTTATTTTTCCTACAGTAACAACAGACACTAGTTCTCCCAGGACCTTGTAGCGTTTTACTACTTCTGTTATAAAAATACACCAAAGTGCTGAATATGGCATTGTACAATTACTTGCTTGCAAAATCAATAATTACATCTTAGATTTCAGTTGAAATATGAAATTTCTTATTGTCTTTCTTTTAAGTTACTTGATTCTTCAGTCAGAGAGTTGGATCTGGCATGTGGTGAAACTAGGGTAAAAATAGAGCTAAGATAGTCACTAGCCAAGAAACACTTGTTTCTTGTGATCTTCTGTAGCAAGGACAGTATTGAATGCTGAGAAGAAAACCAGCTATATATAAATTCATAGGTGTGTATATATGTATATATATTCAGGATGGAAGCAAAATTGGATAATTTGATGCCAAATCATCTACATCTCAGTTTACTGAAGAGACTGAAACTTTCAATTGCAAGTCCCTAAGCAAGGGTTTTTAATGAGTTTTCTGCTTTAGGACAGCATTTTATGGAGGGGGAACGTAAGAAAGGGCAAAACTTGGTAGTCAATACTATGCACAATTTCAAATGTAGCATATGTTTGTTAAAAGCAAATTGTATTAGTGTTCTCTTTGATAATTTTTCAGACAACAGAAAATTGCAAATCCCAACAAGTACTGACCTCACTGCCTGATCATCTGTAAAATATTTTATCTGCTTCTGTATAGAGAAGAGTTTGATGAACTAGGAAAAACTGGCTTTTCAAAAAACTGAAACCTGAAGGTCATTTAACAGGACAGAGAGCAATAATAATGCTTTCAGTAATTCCTGTTGAAAGCTAGATGTTACTCAGGAGCAACTGGAAAGACTCCAGAAGTCAGAATGTAGTAATTAATCCCAAATCAACTGAGCGCCTCAGAGGTGATGTGACTGAAAATGGCAAAGATGAACTTGGAATTAATCAGGAGCTTGTTTCTAGGAGAAACGGAGTTTTAATGCCATTGTCTTGACATTGGTAATGTCTTGTCTGAAATGCTGTGTGATGTTCCGGCCATTTACAGCCAGCAAAGGTGTCAAGTTACGTATGAAAATTAAAAAAGATGAAGTGGTGAAAAAAGAAAATGTATCATCTGTCTCATATGAAGAGACTTTATGTTTAAATTATTTCAGTTTTGTTAACCCAGCCAGCTAGATATGAGACAGAATTCCTCTTTCTTAACAGACAGACGCTATAAAGACTAGAAAGAGAAATAATTCTTTAAAGTAAAAACAACGTTGTGCAAGAGCAAGCATCTACACAAACATCTCTAAGTGAATCTGCACTAGAATTTGAAAGAGGTCTGCCTAGGATGGTGGTTGAAGAACTGATGAAAATGGTTATGTGACTATTGCCTGCAGCTATGGAGAAAAGGAAACAAATGGATGTGGTCGCCGGGAAGGGCTTTGCAGTCCTACCACCTTTGCTTTATTGTGTAAGCTGTTAGTTATGTTATCTCTGAATAGCTGTAGGTTTAAACTAATGTAACTGCATTTTCAGACTTGATAAGGTTATTCTTTGGAAGACAGGTGGTATGTAAACACATACCTAATACCTTTTCATACTGTTCATTGTCAAATTACCTACTTAAATTAAATATGTCAAGGGCCTTGGTATGATGAAGGAATTTCAGCACTAATTTATTGGTGTTAAGGTATTTATTGAATGAATACCCTGGATATGTTTGTTGAATTGTAAATTTGAGCTCTCTTAGCGAGCTCATTTTAGATGGAGGTAAATCTGTGAATGTGGTGCCAGGTCGCACCATCTGTGTTTCAGTGCAGAGTGTTGTGAAATGCAAGAAGGAAAAGGAAACACAAAACTGAAAGGGGGATGTCATGAGAATTACAACAACTTCTCCCAGAAGATGCCGTTCTGTTTCCAAACAAATTGCCAGATGTTACTTATTCTCAGGATTCTGCCTTTCAACACGGCTTAGTAAGGCATGTCTTCCAGCAGCAGATCTTGCACCTTCTTGAAACCTTGCTGTATTTATCCCTTACTTAATGAAAATAACTGTGTAAGATAATGGGAGAACATTTGTTTATTACATCATTCGTTATGGTTAGTGACAGGATATTAATAAGAAAAGTGAATGAGCTACAGGTGTTAATGACGAGCTTCCCATTCACTGACAGAAAGTACTCTTATGATCCTCTAGCACGTTAATCTCTAATAATAATTTCTGATTTCCATGTTAATCAAACTGCCTTGATTAATTCCCTAATGAGGCAAAGTGAATTATAGGCTTAAATTATGAAAGGATGATAGTCTCTTTTCTTAAAAAAGAGTTGCATTTACACAAGTTTTTGGATTTTTTTAAATTTTTTTTCCCAATGCATATAAGGAGAGGTCATACTCTTGAGGTTCAAATAAGCATCCAGATGGCTTTGCTTATGTATTTGAAGAGCCTTGAGGGGAAACATCTGTCCTGGTTCATGTAAGGGTTACTGCAGTCAAAACAGAATTACTCGTTTTCAGGTGGTCTGCAATAGAATATGCCCTAAATATTTAGAAAATACCATTCCGTACAATTGATTTCCAGACCGAGTGCCTAGCAAGGTTGTTCTTAAAGTCCTGCATTCAGAATCCCATTCAGACAAATCCAGATCTTCTAAATAAGAAGGAACAAAGTTAATATAGGGAGACTCTAAAGAAGGTGTTGGAGAACTAGAAAACACTCTAACTGAGCGTAGATTAGTGAAAGTGAGTTATGTTTTTCTGAACATATTAGTTATGCAGTCCTAGCTACAAAATTATCATGTTTAGATATGCAGAATTACTGACTATTTAAATAATTTTACTTCTGGTAAAGAAATTTAGTAGTGTAGGCATTACTATTTTTGCAAAAAATTATTTTTAAAGTTTCTATATTTTGCAGTTTCTACTAATTATCTGGTTTGTACTGCCTGTGAGAAAGCTAAAAATTCCTTTAAAGTAGACAGTAGTAGCCATTTTTTTCCCTGGAGCCCTTCTTTCCAAGTGAGGATGTACAAATCAATAAATATTATTGATCAGAGCAGTTTGAAGTGTGAGCCACCAAAATCTTAAACCTCTGTCTGCCTCTTGCTATTGTCACTGTGTTTGTTTTGCAGTCTTCTAAGTTTCTTCCATATTTATCATTCTATAATAAATTTAATTTTTTGGGCTGAGATTAAGTCAATCATTTTAAGCCAGCAACTGTCAAAGTTTCTGTGTCTGTAATATTTTTACACTGTCGCAGCAATTCTGGCTGGCATCTGAATGCATTTTGTTTGTGCTTTGAGACATGAAATAAGACAAGAGCAAGCGAGTTTCCACGTTCTGGGGTTTTTAGGCCCAGATTAAAACCGGATAAAAATTAGTGCACTGTATTTCAATATGCAAATATTTTTAGTAGAGGACAGTGCATCATTACTAGAGCTTTACTGTGCTGTGCAAAGAGGACATAACAATAATGTCCTTCTGAATTTGTTGATTTTAATGTAATGGGAAACCTAATAGGTCTGATTTCATTTATTCAGGAAAATAAAAAAAAGTATCACAGTAGTCTGTTTTTCCTTCATTAGTCTAATTTGAACGTTAACTTTCATTACAGAGTGAAATATCTTACCCCATATTGCAGAATCTGATTAACTGAATGTATATGCTAAAAATCTTAATGGAACAAAATACCCTTTTGCTGAATGCATATCACCATAGCTAGAAGCTAGTAATTGCTATTAAAGACTGGTTCTTTAGGAATAAATGTCAAAATCTGTCTCAAGGACTGGTTTTCAACTAAGATTTTTAATCCACTGTAATGACTTCTATTTTTTCGGAGATATTTTTAGCAATACAATTTATAATAACATGCCCATATTCCTAAGAGCATTTTATCACAGCCCTAGTAGCAATGACTGCAGATCATTCTCTAATAGATCTTGGTATTTAATGGTTTTGTCATTAGGGTTCTCATTGGAATAATTTATCATTAACTTAATTATTTATCATTCTTTTCTAAAAGGAGCTGATGGAACTCTAAAGGTTTCAGCATTTTGAAGATTACATCAGTCTATAAAAATCAAATTTAGTTCATTTTTAATTCTATAATTGGGTAAAAAATTTATAAAGCTTCTGTCATTTTATAAACAAAGCACAAACCAGAAGGGCTCTTCTGGAATGCAGGCTGATATATTTGCATTTGCTTGGCTCTGGCCTGTTTATAATTCCTACCATTTTCTGGTTTCCTGTGGCCAGTGCATTTTTAGAAAGTTTTCAACAGAGCAGCAGAATTAAAAATAGAATAGAACTTTAAAAAGCTATTCAAATCCTTTTGGAATTCTGACACGTATTGCAGCTCTTCCCAAGCCCAGTGTTCACATTTGGGATCCTGATTTGTCCCACTTCGGGAACAGGCTGGAATCTTACAGTTTGTATCTTGGCTTCTCCTCAGCCCTCAGAAGAGGGTTTTAACTGATATCTCTTCAAAGTTGCCTTTATTTTCCTTTCACCTTCACGTGTAATCTGACGTTATTATCCTCTATGAGGAAGTAATAATAAACTATACCTGATATAATATCTTTCTCTTTTTTTCTAAATCTTTTTTTTTCCCCCTTGTTTTTCCGTAACAGTGAGAATGCAACTTTTGGTCGGAAGGAACTGTTGCAGTGAACTCTGACAGGTTAAACAGTCAAATAGCACAGCAAATATATTGGCACTTAATGCTTCTTACACTTGTACAGTCATTGCTCTTGTATTCCTTAAGCTTTTCATTCCTAAGTGTCCACTCTAAGGCTGCTGCAATTCGGCATGAGGGAGGTTGTGCCTGGAGAGCTGCTGTACGAACAGAGCATTCTAATGCCTGTTGAGTACGGATCTGCTCGACACCCAGGCTGAAGACTTGTGGTAGCTGTAACACTTATGACAGGTCTTTACTATGGTCATTTATTACTACAGTAAAAATCCACCAGGTTTGGAATAGAAAACGAAGGGAAGTCTAAAACAGGCAGAGGTGTTGGGGGATCATCTTTTCTGTGAAAAAAAAAATAAAATATGGATTTTGGAAAGATATTCTGTGCAGGTTCAGATCCAGACTGCTTTGTTTAGCAGAACCGTGGGTAGAAAGTAACCATCAGTGTTGAAACTAAAACCTGACTCACTTAAGCAACGTTTTAAAAGTAATGCAGTATTTAAAGGGCAAGTGATGAGTCGGTCCTGCACTCACCCATTTCCCTTGAGTGGCAAATCTAGAAATCTTGTGTGCAAAGGAGCAGATGCAAATAAGGAAGGCTGGGGAAATCCTCCAAAGTCCCAAAGTCCTCCCTATGATGGTCCCACAAGCCTCGCTGTTTCCCAAAGCTGAATTTCAACCAGGAACTTAACTGTCACTTGCAAGTGGCCCCTCTCTCCAGCAATCCCTTCCAGGGTAGGCAGGTTCTTGTGATTTGAGTTACTTCAGCAAGACCCTTGGTGAACTTACTGAAAATACTAGGTGAGATTAAATGGTGGCAACACTTTAGCCCTTCGAGACCATAGTATCGAAGAAACTTCTTCAGTAATAGTGTTACTCAGGAAGCAGGGCAAAGCGACTTTAATGATTACTCACTGTGAAGTGCTAAGTGGTAGGAATTTCTTATTTTGTTCATAGTGAGCAAGATAATGCATCAGTTGCATATAGGAAAGGTGAAATGACTGCTGAATGGAGCCAAACTTATTGTCTTGTTTAAACTCGTACAATTGCACTGATTTCAGCGATGTAACTTGAACAAAGATTGGTTTAGGTTTAGAAAAATGTGAATTTTTATGAATTACACTTTCAGTTCTTATTTTATCTATCTGACTGTTTTGATACCCTTCTCTTGTTTTTTTTCTCATGTGCCTGTGGAAATATGGATAGAAATTCAGCAGCTCTTAAATGTGTAAGAAACTACTTTTATCATCAATAGCTTTATATACAGTCATTTATATTATTATTCAGTTTGAAAAACTCTTCAACCGTTCACGATAATGGGACAGCATAAACATTCATTTTATCAAAAAATCCCATAAAAATACATTTTCTGTTTTCATGTACAAACAGCTAATGATAGATTCTTATTTAAAACAGTCAGAAAGATTAAGAAATTTCTCCAAGTAGCTTTTTGTGAGCAGCACATATAGAAGTACTAGATAGATTCTTTTTTTTTATGGCTACGTTTACAAGTTATAGTAAGTAGAATTACTCAGCTCCGTCCAAGGGCTGCATAGATAAGCCAGGCACATGATCGTTTATCTTTAGTAAGGATCTCAAAGCTGTTACACATGTGTTTCATACTTTGCTGTAGCACAACTTCTCTGCCTCCTCAGCAGTGAATATTTCAACTAAGGATCCAGACTGAAATGGTTTCATGACTTCTAGTCCTCATAATTTTATTTAAAATGGAGAGTGATCTCATGAATTATTAAAAGGGAGATACTCTTCACTTATGCCATATTTTGTAGAGAATCACAGCTAAAAGAACCCCAGCTTCAGCAGCATCATTTCAGTCCAACAGCAGTAATCAAACAGTTTATGAAAACTGCTTGTGTTTGCAAAGAGTAGGCTGTGACAGACCTTTCCTGTTAATAGACGACTTCCTTCACGTTTAAAGTTACGTGCAAAGCTTTCAAAATTCAATTACGGATTTTTTCCTTAGGTTGGCTGGCAGTTAAAGAACCTAGTAAATGCATTGCGGGAAGACCCAAATGGAGTGATACTAACCTTGAAAAAACGTCCTCAGAACACCCTGGTTTCTGCTCCTGCCCTTCTGAAGAACGTGAGGTGGAAGCCTCTTGCACTTCAGGTAAGAAGGCTGTTGCAACACTGGTGTCATGGTAAATTCTTTATTCGAGAGAAACTACTAGACTTTTTTGCCTTTCAGTGAAGGAACAGGAGCCTCTAAAGAGTCCCAAATTCATTTGAAATAGGGTGCTGACATAAGTTTGTGTGGCAATGCTGTATGTGCCGGTAAGATTTTTTTTCCTCTAATTCTTTGTGAAGTTTGGAGCCACAGGAATTCATAGGAGAGAACATTTACAAACAGTGATACTGAAGACCAAGGCAGCCTAAGATTCAGTAGCTTGTGTCGACTGGCAGAGGCAACATTGCCTCTCTGTTTCCATTATTGCACAGTCTGTCAAAACTACTTATTTGTAGTCAAGCTTGGCAGACCTTTTAAATTTCAGAAAAAGCCTGCTAGTGTTCCACCTCTCTCACCAAAAGGTGCTTAAGTATCATCCTCACTAGGATACATTTCTTCAGAGAATAGTGTGGTGAGATATTTAAATAAAAACATAAATTACTTTGGAAAATAAACAGGGCATTGCCAGTGTTACTTCTTAACAGCAGATTTTGTAATAAGATGTTGAAAATCAACTTTAGGTCTTCTTTAGCATGTTTAGTTCTTCTTTAGTTTTCATGTCGCAGAGGCAAGCTCAAGTATGAGGACCTGGACACATCTCAGTATGCATTTTTTTGTTTTGCCTGTTTCCTACAGTTCTCACCTGGGTCTAGTGTTATTTATTATTGTCATTAATGACTTGGAACTAGCATGATTAAATTTCACTATGACATTAAAGCTTGTTTCCTGGACAGCTGACATAACAGCTTGATGCTGCTGGAAAGCAATGATCTCACTTCCCTCTTCCAGTTCTTGGTGGCAGAATGTCCTCGCCTTTGTTTGACTTTGGCATTTTTCAGGCTCTCTAGACCAGTTTAATTCACTGAATTGGTAGGAAAGCTTCTAGTGTTATTTATTTGTTTTTCTGGAGTTTGCTGCCACTAATGGATTAAATTGGCTCTCACAGAACGGAGTCTGTCAGAAGCTACTGATGGACTTTCAGAAAGAAGTAGAATACATTCAGCATTGGCAAAAGATTTTATCCTTACACAAAAGTAACTGGCTGCATGGATGCAGGATAGGGAGTGAGCAGTTAAGCAACAATCTGTAGGAAACTGTCTCAGTTAAAGTAGATCAAAACTGAAAGCAAAACTGAAGTGATACCATTTCCTTCTTTTGTCTCGAGTTGGCATTATGTGATACTAGAAGATGTATTTTCATTTTTAAATTCTGATTGTCTTCTCACTCAATTAAAAATGGTTGTTTACAATGGCAAATAGCACTCTGTTTTCTTATAAAAGCAAGCACACTGGAAACTTCATTCAAATAAAATACATTTATTGTATTTTTTTCTTTTTATTTGCAGAAATTTTGTAATTGGAATAATCCTTCCTGTTACAATTACTTGATCCAGACCACTAAACTTTATTTTTTAGCCTGAGTCATAGAATCTGTCAGGCGGGATGAGTAGCTTACGTCAAGAGTGACAATTCTATAACTTGTAACACCTCAGACAAAGAAAATGCAGCAAGAGAGAAAGTTGTATTCTGTTCCCTTACATGTGTTGTATCAGAGATGGTGAACAATCATTTCCTTTTCATCTCAATGCCACCCGTGCTTTTATTGACTTCTGTCATATGAATACCTATTTCATTGTAGTCTCTTGCTCTGAGGACAAAAATTATTGTTTGCACATCAAAAAGTGGTATATATTTCAAGTTTCAAAAAAGTAAAAATCCACAAGTCTTGGAAACCCTGTTAACGCACCTGCTGGTTCACAGCACAGCCAGACCCACTTAGCAGCATGCGAGAAATACTCAGCAATATTGAATTCTGTTTCTTATTGTGAGTTGTATGCGTATTGTGGAACACTTAATTTTTCTGAAAAGCAGCTTGTTCAATTAGTCATCTGAATCACTGGCATGAATTAATCTATTCTGACACAAAAACACGCTGTAGGAAATTCTAGGGAAATACACAGTTAAAAAGCCCCATTTTCCCTTACCGCAGGCAGCCCATGTAGAGCAGTGATGCCTGTGTGTTTTCTCTGAATTCACCCATGAGGGGAATTCTGAGGATTGAGCTTATTCCTTCAGGGGAGAAAGCAGAGACCTGGTACCCCGTCCTTACTCTTCATTCCCCATCAAAATGTAAAGGAAGTCCATGTTCAAGCCTTTTGTTGCTCCTCCACCAGGCTTTACAGGTTTCCTGCATCTTGTCCTGCTGGGTTTTGCAGGATGCCCTCAAGTCACATGTTTGTTTGGAAGAGCTCATTTTAAATAGATACAAAATCTAACTATCCCCTGTATTTGCAAAACACACTTGGAGTCACAGCAATGTGTTTCCGAAATGAATGTGTTTCGGAAACAGCTTGAATTTTTCTGTTTGGCAAACATTTGTTTATTTCTGATGAGTGTTGAATTTGCCATTTCTCTTTCATTTTTATTCTAGTATTTCAGCATTGTTTAATCATTTTACTGATAATTAGCTTCATCAAACAGCCATTTACACACACAGCATAATCACTTGAAGTAATTTTATTGGAATCAAGATATAGGACTTAAATAATTGGCTATGCCTGTTAAATTGTTAGTCATATTAAGGATATTTACTATTTATTAAAATTACCTTTCTGGATTTGGTATAACTGAAATATTACATTAAATACTTGGTGGAAGGAACTAAAAATACTTGACTGAGAGATGTAAATAGAAGTATAAAACACAAGATAAGTTAAGTAGTGATTGTGTCTTATTCAGTACTAGAACAATCTCAGCTGGGTACTGAGTACACCTAGTATACACTGTCCATACTTTGTCTAATCAGTTGGAGAAAATGCAGAGCACATTACAATTCATTAGTGTTTTAGAAAACAAGCCCAGTAAGGGAAGAATTAGAGGATTTTTTCTCATTTCCTAGTCAAAACAAGGAGAAAGAGATAATATTCAGAATGTAAAAATAAAAAGTTAACGAAGAGTGAAAAAGAAAGTTCTCCCTTTCTGGGTTTGGTAGGGCAAGAATTTAATTAAATTGAAGCAGAAAAGATTACATTGCTGCAAGGTTACATTCTCAAAGATCTATGAGAAACGGCAAGGCTATCACCCTCTTTGGGAGCAAATTGAACAGTTGCGTTATCTCTCCTCGCCCTTTTTTCTATTGTCAACTTCATAGACTAATCTGTAACCTTGATGACTACTGAATATACAGGCATTGAAAAGAAATTATTCACAAGAGACTAGATCTAGGTAATTTCTTCTTTGATTGTGAAATGGAGTTTCTGTGACGGTGATAATTTATGCAACTGTATCCAGTGCAGGAAAGTTGGGGGGTTACTGGAACAACATATATTTAGTCTCTTTACTAATGCTGCCACCCCAAAACTTCAGAAATAATGGTAGTATTCTAAATGCAGTGGTTGATACTGTGTATATGGTAGTAGGTCCTAATTTCTGAAGATGTGAGAAAGTAAGCAGTGAGTTATTCCTGTCTTTGGCAGTTATTCTTGTCTAGGAACTCCTGCACAGAATATTTGATTGTAGTCCTTATAGCCATTGACTTAGGCTTCCCTATGGCATTTGAGTAAAAAAAGTGTGTTTAACTTCATTTAATTTTTTTTCAAAAAAGCAAAAATCCCCAGAGGCCCCTGGATGATATCAATGCTTTTAATATTTATGATGCTGACATTTATTGCTTGGGTTAATTTATATTTTATTGCTTGTCACCACAGAACATATATTTGTATCACCATCATGCAATCACCACAAATATGGATTCAGGTAAAAAAAAACAAGAAAAAATAGATTACTGTGAATTCTGGTTTCTTAAAACATCCAGGTATTCTGAAATTGTTAACAATAAATCTTCTACTGAAACCTGCGTTACGGTTATGAATAATTTCATTCAGTGCAAGTATTCTAGAGTGCTGTAATTAATTCTTGTACTAATGGCATTTAATAGTGTATGTCCTTCCTCCCCTTATAATTGATTTTCTGCATTGGTTAAAAATCATATTTTGATTCTGAGTCTCAGATTTTTCCCATGAGATGGCTTTTAAGTTAATTTCACTGGTCTTTTATCAGTTTCTTTCATAACAAGTCTTGAACTCTTTGGTCAAACCATTTCAGTAGACATCTTTTTGAAAGAAACTCAGTAATTCAAAAAGATGGGGAAGCCAAAAAAGAGAGGTCAAGATTCCTAAAATTATGTACATTAACTTTGCTGTTACTTGTAGCACAGAAATCATTAATTTATTCTTTGTATGCTTTTTTTGGTTTTACAGCCTGTAATTCCAACCAGTCCAACAAGCAGTTCTACGACACCAACAAGTACAATGGGCATATCCTCAAAAATGGAGAACTCTGCACTTCAGGATGTTTTCATCCTGTCTCCAATGTCAGGACTTTATGGCCCCAGGTATTTACTTCCTAATGGATATGAGGTTTTGAAAAATAAAATTTTATACTTTAATTTCACCAGAGTAATAAAAAGAGAAAAAAAAACCCCACGATTGAACAAAATATTTAGGAAAATTAAGAGTGAGAAATATATAAAAAGCATATAATTATTTTGCCACACTTTTTACTTTTACTCAGCTAGATACAAGTTGAGCAAAACCTGTCTTTAGTCATAAACAAAGAAAGCTTTTAAAGTCATATTTAATCATTAGGGTTTTTTACTTTTACGTGACCACTTGTGTCTTGTTCTAAAGCAGACATTTAGACATTTCTGCAAAGGAAACCCCTACCTACTTGTCTTATACCAATTCCTCATGTTCCATTTCAGATACTGGAAAACTCCTTAAGAACTATGTCTATCTCGCAGTTAAAGTGGAACCTAATGATGATGTCATTCTTTTTTTTTTTTTGCAATTGAATCACTTTCATAGAAGTTCTTTTATACAGCATTTCAGTTATAGGAATTTTTTTCTGGTGTTTAGGAGAGACAGTTGTACACGTTAGCTTTATCATAAAATGGTTAATTTCTCCATAACCTTCTGGTTATACTGGTTTTAGGGATGAAATTGGAATAATGTCTTGTGATGACATCAGTAAATATGGAAAGTCTGGAATGAAAGGCTCTGAGTCTCCAAGCTATTTTCTGGAGCATGAAAGTGGGAAATACTACACCTTAATTGAAGGTGAAGGCCACCCTGTGGGCTCCGAGTATGACAGAGGCAGAGCTACAGGAGTGCGAAGAAGAGAAAAAACACCCACTCATGGTAGGCTTGATTTCTTTAACATTTTTAAACTGACTGAGTTTACAAATTGTGCTATGAACACTGCAAAACTCCCAAATATCTGTCCTTCTTTCTTAGACCACACCCTGTCAGCTCTGAATGCTAGACAACAGTTTATGTGAAGGAATAATTAGTACAATTACAAGCTAATATTCATGATCAGGGGTGTGTAAGTTATTTTCACATTTATTCTGCAGTGTCTACTTAGAATTTTGAATGATACTTCATATTATCTGGATGGCTAGCATCTTGGTTTACTCCGTTTCATTTACAAGCTCTTGGAGATTATTCTAGTTGCAATGTTCTGGACCGTTAAACTTCAGTGGAGGGCCTGAAAAAACTTGTTTGTGGAATAAAAGCATCTATAAGATGCAAGGCCCTTCAGAATTCAGTGCTGTATTAAATGGATATAATTACATGAGTGGTATCTTACAATGTATTTGCTAGTACTATAAACATATTTCAATATCTTGGAATGAGGACTGCTTAAATATTCAAGATGCTATTGGAAAAATATTAACTCTGAGTTTATATAGACCTTTCATGTGTTTGTTAATCCATATAAGCATACAGGTATTGCAAATATATTTGTGCTTGTGTAGAACTATACATTTCTATATTAAAGGTAATGCTGAAAATGAATTAGTGATTTTTTAATTTTTTTTTTTCGCTTATCTGTTAAAACCGATTTGCTTGGTGTTTGGTGAATTTTGGAATCCCTGGATTGAACACCTGCAGGGATGGGGCACCCACAACTTCTCTGGGCAACCTGTGCTAAGGCCTCCCCACCCTCACAGTAAAAAATTTCTTCCTAATATCTCATCTAAATCTCCGCTTTTGCAGCCTAAAATTTTTCCCCTCGTCCTATCCCTGCAGTTACTGACACAGAGCCCCTTCTCAGCTTTCCCATAGTCCCATTTAAGTGCTGAAAGGTGGCTCTGAGGTCTTCCTGGAGCCTTCTCTTCTCTAGGTTAAGAGATACTACAAACTACATCAAACTGCAGTAAGGTTCACTGTAGCGAGTCAGTGATAATTCCCTGCAGCTAGACTTTCCCAGCAAAGAGCATCCATCGAGTGTTGTTCTGGTTTTGTCACCCTAATAGCTCCAAAGCAATCTTACCTTATATTTATCAAGTAAACGGAACTTTGTTTTGCCAGTGTATTTTGCTAACTACAGCTGGATTTGGGGTAAAAAACTGCAAAATATCAATTGTGTAGGTATATACGCTGCCTTTTCAGAACAGGGCGATTAATAGGTCTTTGTTATAAGCAGGATATCTTTAGTAACTTGTACAGCCATACACTTGATGCTTGAAAGTGCTGTAACACTGGCGAGTAGGATTCCATCTTAAGACAAGTAATATTCAGTCTTTATCTCCCTGATAAGTGGCATCATTTTATAATAAAATTTAAATGAATGATAAATCTTAACTGTGATTAAAATTGGAGCCAGATGGATATATTTGGCTTGCTTTCATAAATTCATGCTGCATGATGACTTAAAATGTTGGGCTCTGTGCCTGATCCCAGAAATATGTAAGACTTTCCTTGTGTTTATGCTAGACAGTTCTGATTTTCGGTAACTTTGAAAATCTAGAAGGAATTTGATTTTAAAGCCTCAAGAATATGCCTTTGTTTCAAAAAGTATTATTAAACCAGAATTTTTTTTTAATGACAGATTAAATTAATCTGTCAAATAACTTCTCAAGTCTTTTATGATTGAGCAGGCATTATCATCATTGTGAAGAGTCTCACAAGCCACAGTTCAGAAATTCCTGCCATGGACTTAATAAAATTAAAATGATTAGTAGAAACCAGTTTCTGTTGCAGCTGGTAGGTAGAAGGATACTCGGGCAGACAAGACCCTCAGTGTTCATAATATATGAAATATTGCAAAAGCCTGTTAGGCAGACAGGGAAACTACATATATTTTCCATACAATTAGTTGCACATTAACTTTTATGGTGTGAGCATAAGTATGATATGGGAAAATCTCAATACTGTAGCTCTTACTCCTTCAGTTTTCAGAAAATCATGTTATGCAGGAGTTAGTACTTGTCTTGTGTACTTGTTTGTTCCTACCTCCTAACGTTTTAGTAGCTAAAAAGCTGTATTTTAGAAGAATGCACAGTAATGCACAGAAAATACTCTAATCGACCTGAGGAAATTGATAAATGAAATTTTTGTTCACATTTAAATTCTGTAATTATTCTAGAAAGAGAAGAGTAGCAAAGTACTTTTTAAAAAATTGCTCGAGAGCTAAAGAAACACAGCGAATGTAGTCAGCTGGCATAGGGAAAAAGGATTCTTTGGCTTTGTGGGTCAGACAGAACTCACAGACCCATAATCCAGAGGGTGTGCCACTGTGTTCAGTGTTCATTATGCACACTGACACGGCCAAACTGCTAATGCTTTATAGTCAGTTGTGTAGCATTCCTCCTTTAATGGCCTGCTATCAGTGCTCTACTGATACCGTAGTAGGGAATGACTAATGCACATTAATATCTTGCAGCTGTAGTGCCCTAAAATCATATTAATTACAACCCTAATGTCTGAATCTTCTTTATTTCGCTCTGGTTGCTACCAAACTGCGCTTTGTGTTTTCTTTTTGAGGCATCTGAAATTAATGTTCCATGAAACTATGAGATCCTCTCGTTACTCATCGTGTGATTTTTCCAGGTCAGATAGGTTTTACTGTTTAACTGATAGATATGTAATGTTTTATCTGTATTGAGAGTCTTTCTAGTTTTACTAAAGCATATTAGTCTGTTTGAAAACTATTTCTCTCCACACTCTAAAGCGTCTATTTAATGAGCAAGCAAGTTTTACAGAGGGGTTGTTTAAAAATAGATTTGTAACCTGCTTTACCTTTACCAATGATTTCACTGGTACTTTCCTTCAGAGTGGTGTAATGAAGAGGACAGTCTGCCATACGTGATGTTTAATTCATCCTGAACACTACAGTTTTTATAATGTATAGGTGCTGATAAAAAGGATTGTTCTGAAGGGTCACGTCATGCCTATAGTTTATGGGCATTACTTACTCTACAGGCTTCTAATTTTAGTCTTTAAAACAATATTGGTTTATCTTGAATTGTTTCCAGGAGACCTGAGGCCTGTTTCTATGCCTACAGAGTACAGTTGGATAGGGGAGTCAAAAGAACAAAACATGTACAAGAGGGGAAGCAGAGGTGAGTATTTTTTTTTTTCCTGCTGATTTCCAGGATTTTTCCCTTTGTTACTTAAGAAGCATGAAGATACCATCCCAGGAACCAAGTCTGTGTTTCTTGTGTGTCACAGAGAATGTTAAAAGACATGTTTAGTGTCCAAGTTATTGTGTTTCTGTTTCTGAAAAACAAAAAGTTTGTTTTAGTAGGAGGGATTTACTCTACCTAATTCTATTATAAAGAAAGATAAACATCAAGGGAAAAATACTTATAAGATTCAGATATACTATGGCAAACGGTTCCTTATCTGCTTGATTCAAGAAAACAATAAGTGATGTTATAGATTTAAGATACATCTGTAAGACGTCTTGATAGTATGAATGAATGTTTGAAACCAGAATCTGCAATCATACTGTCACTGTTCTGACCAGCACTCCTAATCATCTAAATTTCTATTGATTCCAAACCCAGTTCAAGCCCTCGCAACTCACTTGGCATTCATGTCATTCTTTCCTGTTTAACAGCACCAAGTGAGGCTCTTTGACATTTCACTGAAACCATTTGGCTGTATCAATATTTTCTTTGTTACACAAGCCACACAATGCGGATTAACTTCACGCTACCTGTCACACAGGGACCTGGGTGTGCACCACCAGCTCTTCTGTACCTAGATTTTGTGCCAGCTGCTTAGTTTGCTCTTGATTGGAACCTTGGTACAAGTAGTTGGTTTGCAGAGGAAAGAGCCTCAGACCAAATGGGCAATTAACCAAGCTGAGAATAGAGATGCAGCCAAAATGGTTCTCTGTTTGTTTCCTCTAGTTTACTAATATTTCTTTTTTCTTTTTTTCCCCCTCTAACAACTGACTCTGAGAATTCACTCCTGCGGTATCTGAGTGATGACAAGATACTGGTTATCCAAGAGGAGCCTTTGACACAAAAAGACAACAAAAGGGACACAGGTCGTAGGTCAAGAAAAAAGGGTAAAAACTCAAGCAGTCCAAACTACCCTATTAATCCATCTGTATTGACATCTACTATTAATGTTAGGCTTGAACCCGGACAGCAAGATGTCTTGAATTTCTCGCTAGCAGAAAACAATACAGTTCCACTTTATCACGTAAGTACGCAACAAAAAACTTATTACACAAAGTACATGGAAAAACACTAAAATGTTTTCCTTACACATTTGGTATGGCAGCTTTTCAAGATGTATTTATTTTCTAATCATGGTGAATTTCCTCCTAGAAAGACATAAGTGGAAAAGCAGGACTTTTAGCAAGTCTCTTGCAGACTTCTTTGCATTTGAGGCTTCTGCTTGGTATTTCTATCAGAGAAAAATCTTGAGAGATGACTGTGTTTACATCAAGCCTAAGAGCTGAGTAAGGTTTACCTAAGGGGATACATTTGAAATATAGCCAGCAATTCATCCCTGTTGCTACAAGCTGTCAGCTTTTGATAGTATGAAGATAAGATACTTTCCTCCCGTGTTCAGAAAACTTAGGTTTCTCTTTCCTATGCCCTATGAAGTTAGTATTTTTGTAAAAGATGGAAGATATTTTTCCTCAGCTTCAGAGAAAGTCGAGTGGTTTATAAATCAAGTCATGTGGTTGTTTAGTGTACTTTAAAAGAAGCACAACTTTTTGAAACAGACATGACTAATTAGTAATAAGATATTGTATGATAACACAATAAATGTGAAAAAAGAACCTAATGACATAATATGTCAACTGTAAAGGCTCTGATGGAGATGCAGAAAACAGGGAAAAGTTGGTGTCATGGGAGGAGGTAACATTACGTGTCGCAGTTGGTCTACCCAAAAAGTCTGTGCAATACCTGTTGCATAAACTCCACTATTATAATGTGCAGTAATTGTAGAGGAGGACACATGGAAAACATTTATTCATGGACTGACAGTGTAGTATAAATTCTTTTATCACCATAAATTTTCGGAGCAGCGTGAGAGACAGACTTTTGCAGTCCTTCAGGAGAGAGTCATAAGAATCAGAATATCTTAGGCACTTAGTGAACTGCCTCATGAATATACAAGAGGAACTGAGTCGACAAATGTACAAGAGTTGCTGACACAGGTTTTGTGGGTTCTTGCCAGTACAGAATCATTTGTATTAACGATGTCTTTCCACTTTGAGTATTGAAAGAATTCTGAAAAGTAAAGCAAAAAAATTTGGCATATACATCCTGGAAAATAGTTACCCAGAATGAAAATATTAAATATCAAAGAACATTTAATGGCATTTGACATCAAAAAGGAAGAGGAAAAATTAGATAGTTGTGTTCCAAGATGGAAATTTGGGTTTTAAGTAATCATCTCATTTCCTTAACATCCAAAGACATAATAAGTATTTTCATAAGCATTTTAATATATTTATTTGGAGAACGATATTTTATTCTATCAAGAGTAAAACAAAAGAAGACTAAGGTTAATCAAAAGAAGATACTCCTAAACTTTACCTAACTAGATTGTCATAAAACAATTTTTGCTACTTTCACATTAAAAACTTGTCTTAGGTCAGGTTACCACTTCCTTGCGCTTCTAGCCTGCGTGTTGTTTTTTCACTCAAACGACAAAACTCGTTTGATTGGGAGTTTGATTTTTTTATGGAAACTGTAGAAATATTATAATCAAATCTCCATTAATTCCTCTACACTTAACACACACCCAGAACAACTTTGGGATACAGGTCAATATTTCAACCCTGATAAATGCTTTGAAAAATAGACGTGATAATCATAGAATCACCAGGTTGGAAGAGACCCACCGGATCATCAAGTCCAACCATTCCCACCAATCTCTAAACCATGTCCCTCAGTACCTCATCCACCCCCACCTTAAACACCTCCAGGGAAGGCAAGTCAACCACCTCCCTGGGCAGACCGTTCCATTGCCTAATGACCCTTTCACTGAAGCAGAATCTTAATTCTCTTTAGTAAAAGGAAGGTGACAGTGTCTTGTAAGCAAAACAAGTCTTGTAAGCTGCCAGTGTTCCCATGGCACAATGGAAGGAGAAATTGAGATACATTCTGTCACTTAGCCAGTGCTTTATTTTCAAAGCACTTAAATAAATAAAAAAAAAAGGCACTTACTTAGCAGTAGTTTGAATTACCAGACACAGAAATAAGGTTTACGAAATTGGTAATTGCAGAGATTCACCACTAGATTAAAGCTTTGGAAGGAATGTTGATTTGGAACCTAAAATTAAACAATTAGACTGATTTCATAAGTTGCTATGAGGATGGAGAGGATGTTTAGGTAATGCCATATTGGCAGTCTGCCCAGGTTATAAAATGATGCATAAAGCTATGTTGCAGTACAATATCACTGTCAAGAAACACTGCCCCTTTCAGGATATATTCATCACTTTAATTTCATTGATATGCAATTCTGTGATGCACGTCACAGAATTTGCAGAAAAGTCAATTCAAATTAACAAGGCTGTTCTAATTAATTATTAATCAATAGAGTATTTCTTAGAACATGGCTTCCTGTGTTTACTAATGCTTCACTTCTAAAGTGACATTGTTTACCAGATTAAGCCTAAACAGTGAGGCGAATGTAAATATCGCAGAAGTACGTCCATTGTAGCATTGCTGAAACACACTTTGGGAATAGGCTCTGGGTGTACAAGAACAGAGTTAAAATACGAATATTTCTTTGTTTTGTATTACCAGAGCTCATTCTGAAGAAAATTAAATTATCACGTAGGAATCCTGCACAGTAGATCTGATGCACGTGAGAAGATGTTCCTTCTGCATTTTTCCCCTTAAAACACAAAAAGTGGATGGAAAACACTTTCCACATTTAAGCTGATGTGGAGGATTTTAAAGAATTCTAGCAAACTATGTTTTCTGCTGTTCAGGTACCTTTTGTACTATGGGAACCAGCTTCTGTGTAAAAGGAATATTGGAGTTCCTATTCCAGACTCGGTCTGAAAAGCCACGTGGTGTTCAGCGTTGTGGTTTTACTGCCTCAGACTTACACTAGCTTCTGAGGCTTTGAAATTTAATTTGCTGGTTACTACATTAAATTCTCAAATAAGATAATGATCTCTCATCTGGTTTTTCTTGGTGATAAATGTTCTGGGGCTATTATCTTCATGCTAATTGGATACCGTGTTTTGTAGTATCATATATTAAGAAACTGGTTTACAAACTATTGAATCTTATATTTGTGAATTAGAATTCAGTGTGTAGAAGAGACTTATTTCTTTTTAGAATTTCAAGACAGATTCTTTCATTTCAATATTCCCTACACGGTAAAAGAGAAATAATGGCAGCTTTAGGGTAATCATTGAGAATGTTATGGCAGTAGTCACTTTTTATTTTAAAGATAATTTGAGGCATTGTAGCGGTTTAGGGTTAGTCATTGTTTCACAGCGTTTGCTCTTTATGTTCTTCCTGCTGATGACAGGAAGCTGGTGATGCGTGCCTTTTAGCATAAAATGATGTAAATGCTATTTAACTATTCTTGGAGCTGCAGAAGGCAGCTTGAAAAATGACATAAAGTTTAATGGGACATGCTGAGAACTAAAATGTGTGCAAAAACAATGTAGATCTGGGGTTTTTTTCTGTAAGGCGGGCATGCTGGGATGTACCAGATGTTCCAGACGCTTTTTTTGGCTGATAGGCAGTCTGAGTGCTGCTATGATAAGTACAATAATTAAGATAGTCCAGGACAATCATATACATTCAGCTCCATATGACTGAAGGAGCAGTCTTTTATTGCCAGTTTTGTTGGAAAACTGCTTATATTTTATTTCTTCCTTCCTGGTTTTGCAGGAAGAAACAAAACTCTGCGAACTGTCAAGGATGAGAACGACATTCTTCAGAGTATTGTTTCCTTTCTGAACTGCTGAATAAATTCTCTCTTTGCATTTTATTTAAGTATCTCTAATGTTGTAAACATGCCTTGCAGGTATGTTGAGAAATCACCATGAGGATGATTCTGTGGAATCCAGCTGCTCAGAGAAGCTAATATACATCTTTCTAGCCCTAAAGCGATTCTGTCCAGTTGTATTGATTGTAAGAGATTATCTTGCATTTGTGCTGTTCTGTAACTGTATACTTGAAGGCTTGAGCTCACAAGTATCTAACTAGCACTAGAGGGATCCTTCAGCAGCAGTGGCCGATGACATATTTCTTCTCAGTTCTGTGCAGATATGATTCTCTAAACTACACTCTTCATTAATCTATAAACAGTTCAAAAGGGAAAAGGCATTTTACAGTACAAGGGAAAACAAAGGAAAAGAAACTTTATTTCATAAAGTAAGTTTTGTCATATGCTGAAAAGTTTTGCCTATGAGTTCCATATAAGTTAGGAGAGCAGGAGAAGTAACGTTTGTAGGGAATTCAGTGTCTGGGTGTAGAAGAACAGAACAGTATTTATGATAAAGGTAAAAATCTTGTTTGCACCTGAATAAAAGGCATATCTAGATGGAATGAAAATATTGCATTCAGCTGTTGAGATTAGTAACTCTCCTTATCAAAGTATTCTAGTCTCATTGCTAGATATTCTAGTCTCTTCCTCCAGTAAAAAATAACAAAACAATGAGTTTTAATTGTTTTCACACTCTACAGTTCAAGGTTCTCCTGTTTTCTGTGACTTATGTGATTTCTTTACTTCTTAGGACAAAATATTTACTTTCAGTATGAAAACCTGATTCAAGGAAACAATTTTTTTATTATTAGCTATTTATAGAAGTTCTGGGAAAATAGGATTTTCTACAGGATCTGCTTTGGGAGAGGATCATCACATCTGCTTGTTAGACTATACAGGCCTTATTCTCCTCTCATTTCTACTTGTGTAAGTCAGACGCAGATCCGCTAAAGTCCCTAGAGCTCCGTAAATGTGAAGCTGACTTTAAAGAAGGCCGATAGGTGCCAGTGACCTGAATTTCACAGAATCTGTGCTTTATCATCTGTGACAGCATGACAAGCCTGTGCCTCCTGAGCCTCCCACATGTCTACTAGTAATGAAAGTGGCCTTTTAGGAAGATGAAGTGAAGTTTTAGTTTGGGAACCAGGATAAGGCAGTTAATGTTCCTGGTATTTGGAAAACAACACTGTTAAGAAGCAACTGTCCAATAAACCATAAATAAGGTTGCTGAAATTGCAGATAGGAGTGGACCACATGTAAGTTATTGTCAGTGTTGTATCTGTGCGTGTAATTACTATTGCACAAGGAAATTAATTATAGCTATATGAACATGTATAGAATTTTTTTTCCTTTTTCACAATATTATAGACCCTGCTACATACTATTCTTTAGTTAATTAAATTAGATTATTCAATGTCTTTGAAAATTAGTGCTCACTCAAGCAAAAAATTAGTGTTGCTGAAAGACTTCTAGAAAAACATTTTGCTCTGGTATATCTTTTTCACTATAATAGATGCAGGTTGACAGTATTCGAACAATCATTTACATTTGTACTACTGATCTGATCAAAAGGAATCTCTGAAACAGGATCCAAGGTAATCACCTAGAATAGATGTGACCTTTGTGCATTTTTTGGAAGGAGATAAGTACCTGGGCTAGTTCTATAGCGGTGGTGAAGAAATAGAATGGGAAACACTTAAACCGACTAAATTATTTGTCCAGCTTTTGGTTGCTAAAATCAATAACACTAAAAGGCTCAGGGATATGGGAAGAAATCCTTGAGCCTTCTAGTATGAATATTTAGAAGAGCAGCATGGGTAGTGCTGCTGTATCACAGTTCTTTTATTTGGTTGGTCACACTGTATTTTATTAGGCAGTCCACAGCATTTTCAGGGATGATCAGATTGCTTCATATTTAATAGCGCGTTGGCAGCAGCAGAACACTGACATTTATTCTGCAAGATTTTATTGAGGCTCTTTAAACGGATATTTTGCTGCAGACATGTGCTGTTATCTCTCTGCTTCAAGAAAATATGAATATTTCTAGATGAGATATTTCCATTTTTGTAGGTTCTTTTGACTATGTTTTCAATGTACTCTAAGGAAGCTTAAGTTGTTTATAGCACTCAGGAAAGCCTGTTATAGTTTTGTGTCCTCAGTTACTCAATGGGGCGCTCCTACCTTTGCTTGGATTCAACACTGTCTGTAGGAAAACTCCTTGCTTTTAAGAGCACCATTTCAGTACTTTTCATCAGCTAAGTTATCTCATGTGAATGATAACCATCTTTGATACTCACATTTGCTAAAATACTTCAGCTGTATTGATTACTAGAACAAGCAGAAAGCTAATATTTAATATATCAACAAGAGAAGATGAAAAGTTACTCAAAATGTGTAGCATCCGACTTAATGTGGGAAGTAAGAGAGAGGAAAGCCTGCACAAGTGAAAACATTTAAGTCGTTTATGTTGTTCTGTAGGCAGTTTTGCCCTGGCATATTCTCTGGCTAGAGTTGGGTGAACCATGGCCATGTGTTTCATTCAAAACAAACATCTCACAGAATGTGTGAGCGCTCACTGTTCCTTAATTCTCAGCACTGAGATCATTCTGGTGATCGCTATGAAAAGTCGCGTACCTAATTTAGGGATCCGCTTTTGACTTTCTATAGGCTCTTAGTACCTTCATACGCTTGCTAGTTTGGAAGTAAATCTTGGCCGATTTATCTTGTTAATAACCCTGCTGTACAGTCACCATGTTCCCGTGTCGAGCTGATTCTGGTTTGGAGATGAGGAATGCTTTGGATGATGGGAACGCTTAAGAGAGAGGCAGAATAGGTAGTAGTAGATCTACCTGGTCCTGCTGCAGGGAAAATGTCTTTCTGATCTGAGGTTAGATAAGCAGTCCTAATGCACTCCATGCAAGCAAGTGATGAACTCCTGAAGTATTTTAATATTACTGTGGTATCATCAATCCCATGCAAACTTATTACTTACTACAAGGATAACTTGATCACTTAAGGACATTTTGCCTACTACAAGTGGCAAATCATCCATCTGTAGTAGAAATGACGTGGTAAAAGTTGATAAAAGATTCTGTATCTGGATATACCAGGGGGGTATGAGAAGGAGGGAGGCAGCAAAATGCATGTGTTCCCTGAACATTTTAAAGCTTCTCTAGACATAAAAGCTTGTAGAACTTGCCTGTGCTACAGCCCCTGTGGTTGAACAGAGGCAGCAGACTTCCTGTCGTACATACACAACGCATGTTTTGGTTTTGTAACCGTTCTCTGAAGTCATGTGTGATCAGTCAGTGTGCCTCAAGCAGTGATATTAAAAGACAAATGTTATCTCTCAAAAAAATAATGCTTCCTGTTTGGTTATTCAGAACGCATACAGTCAAAGATTTTTCAAGTGCAGATTTCAGCATTTATAAACAAATAACACGTCATGTTTGAAACACACATTTTTGTAATCTTAAGATGAAAAACTGGGGTTTAGCTGTGGGAAAACTTCTCTGTCATAGGGCTTGGTTTGAAGTAACAAAAAACAGTCCAAAGATTTTATTTTATTTTTAATCCTGAATTACTTACTTCTAAAAGATATGATCATTTCTAAACCTCAGAGGAGTAGTAAGTCAAGTTATGTAAAGCTGTATAAGAATGGTGTAAAAGAAAGTTTTGATGGAAGGTTCATCATTGTTCTTTAAATACTCTACAGATCATTCTTCTGAAATTCTATACTGTAATATTTTTCCTTTACACTTAAATTCCCTGTCATATATTAATATTTTTGCAGAAATTGACATTCTAACAGTTTTTTTCTCCCCTCTTATTTTAAAGAACTTTGATCACAATTTTACAGCAGCTGAAAGTATTTAATAAGTGTAGATGCAAGTTCTTTTAATCATGATCTTCATGTAGTTAGAAATTGAAATAAATTTTCCATTTCCTTTTCCTTAGAGGTACAGAAAGACTGCTGTGGTTTACGTCAGTGACTTCTTTCACTATCGATACTGCTGAGTGCACTAAGGAAGTATAGTCTTTAGTTGTGCTTAATACTATTTGTTTTTCTTCTACAGAGAGCAGGGGACACAGTCAGTGGAGATACTGAAAGGTAATTACTGCTATTATTCTGTATTTAAACATATAATCTATCAATGAATTATATTTACTTGTTTACTTTTAGAAATTTAGTTGCAATATTTGAGGAATAAATATTCAGGACTTACTGAGAAAATCATTAACATAATTTAGTAAATATCATAACTGTCATTTGATAACTATATCAAATACAAACATAGGTTACAAAGGTTGAAAAGATATTTCAGATGTAACTACTAAAGATTACCAGGGAGGAAAAATATGCTAATACAAAGTCACAGATCTTTTTCTCTCCCATTTTTTTTTTTTTTTAACTTTTGAAATTTGGTATTTCAGAATTACTCCAAGGATGAAAAGCATAATGCATGCCTAGCATGATTTTTTAAATAACAGGCATAAGGGGTTTTTTTAATTAAAGTCTACATGCTAATTCAGTCTGTACCAAAATTACTGTTTGCTGTGGCTCACACTTGAAAAATACTAAAAATAGGGACTTATGTTTGTCCCTTAGTTTTGAAATAAATTAGCTAATTCCAATAAATAAAATTGGGAAGTTGTCTTTCTTTCCATTGCAGTTTATCTGAAGTAGGTTCATATTCTGGTTGCATACAATAAGTCATATTAAAAGAATAAGTTTGAAATAACAGATACTTGTGATTATCATAGAACATCATAATTAAGCTTAGCTGGAATCTGTTCACACAGATAATTATTCTTTTTTGCGGTTTATCATCCTGTATATGGCCTAAGCCCATTTAAGAATCTAAACCACGCACCGAATATAAAATAATTAAATACATTTAGATTGTTTTCACCAGTCTAAAGGATTTACAATTGACAATGATTTTCTTTGGTGGTATAAATACCATTATGTTACGGCCAGAAGTGTGAGGTACAGCAGTATCAGTTGTCGATCACCAAACGCAAGTCACCTCATACCTGATTTTTTAGGATTGTTGACATCTTTCCTCTGTATCTGTGTATTAAGCGTCGTAGTTCATTTCAGAGGCAGTTCTAATCGTAAGAATTTACTGGCATTTCTCCAGTTATAGGGTGCTGTGCATGATTAAAATGGCATTCAACTAAGTCGAGTACCACCATTATCACAAATGAAAGTGCAGTAGAGATAGAGTTTGAGGGACTCTTTGTAGGGTAAAATTCTACTTCGTCCTATAAAAGACAGTCTTGTCTCTGCATTGTCACTGTTGTAGTATTCCATTACCTCATCATCCATGAATTAAGTATAGTCCTGCTTAGTGTTTCATTCCAGCTCAGTGCCAACACAGCACCCATCTTATATAAGGTAGGGGTTGCATGGGGGATAGAGTGTCGTTCTTGGTCTCCTTTTAAGTAACAACTAATTTCACCTGTCGCCCTTGCCTCTTATGTTGGAATTTTCAGTACTTACCTTTTTGTATAAATCATGTGTGTGGGACATTTTCACTTAACCTTCCAACTCTTTCATGCCAGGTGCTATTGTCCCATTCTCCTCTCATATTTGTTTCTCCTTATTCTTTGTTCCTCCCTTTCCTCACCCTCCATTGTTCCAGTATGCCTGCTCAGGTCCTTCCTACCTGACTTTCCACCACAGAAAGAAATCGTGGACCCCTCCATCAAAAAGCTCATATTCCTCACCCCTTTTCTGTCTTCCTTCTCCACATTCGTATTTTCTTGCACCCACAAGGAAGAGTTGCAAAGGAATTCTGCTCTTTGTAGAGCAAAGCATGCTTAATAATTCTGAGTGGATTGCACATGCTCAGTTTGGCAGGGACGTTACCATCCAGATGGAACATCCTTGGTCACAAGTCTCTACTGGACATCTGCCTAGAGATATTTTCCAGGGACATACGACTTGATGAAATTTTGGCACACCTTCATAGCAAAAGGCTATTCTTTTATATTCTTTTACATAATAGATTAAGTCCCCTTTTCCTAATCGTGCTCCCACACATTGTAAGTTTCAGGTCCAAAACGTGACTATCTTATATCTTTTCAATATGCTTTGAAAAATATTTTGAAAGACACAGAATTGCATCTTCTTGCTCCTAATAACCTTCTTTTAGACAGTTTAAAAACTTTAAAATAAAGTAAAAATATTTTAGCTTAGTATCAGCAGAGATGGGCACTGGTAAAAAATTTTTATTGCATATAGGGAGGTTTTGGGGAGCAGCAGACAAACTGTGTGGATAGATCCACATATTTGGATGGAAGATCATTATCTTCATTAACTGTGCAGTTGCCAATGCAGTTTTTGTGATATGACTGCTTCCTTTTTTAGAAAAAAAAATAAACTGAAAAGCCAGAAGGCAGATGCTTCTTGTGTGTAGTAGAATGTACCACAGGCTGCAGGGAATCTATACTGAGAACACTAGCAGAGATGTGAGAAACTCGAAAATACAGGATGTTGCTATGAATATCTCACTTTTTAAACTCTTCAGATGAGTAGAGTGTAAAGCAAGTCTAGCAGATTTTTTTTTTAGCCTTGAGCAGCATAAAAGCTGTGTATTTCTGCATTACAACTCTGGTTTCTTCCAAACTCTTTTGACACATCCACATCGCATATTCGGCCCAAGACTAGGCATGGGGCAGGACTTTGACCATCCAGGCAGAGCACCCACCCCTCTTACTATAAGAGATTGCTGTTCCCTTGTTAAACTCTGCCCCGTCTGACAAGGCAGAAAATCTGAGCTCCACTTTTAAGCGACTTCATGGCTAGAAAAATAGGGCAGCCACAAGGAAGTTGTGACTCTTCACTTCAGAGCAGGTGTCATGATTTAGGAAATGACACTCTGCTGTTAGAGGCGAGATCACTAAATATGTGAGTGTTCTGAGGTTTTAGGGACAAGCTAAATGCTTCCTGAAAAAAGCAGCCGGTTTGTTTTCCTTTTTACAAGAAGCAGTTGGCCCTGTTTGTTATTGTTTCCCAGATAAGAAAGTGATAACGGGCATCTAGCATGTAGTCCCTGCCTCAGCCTCTGTGCAAACACCTGACTCTGTGCTTTGCAGTATTCTCTGTCATCTTTGATCTTCATTTTACTTTAGGAGAATTTATTTTCTAGTAATAGGAAACCTTGACATCTGTGAATTCTAGACATGCGCACGCAATGAAGCCACGACGTCATTACAGAGTTGGAAGATCTTGCTCTGCTCAGCTAACCACACAGGCCTGCAAGAGGAAGAGAAGGCAGAATAGAATCGTATCTTTCATGCGTTGCACAAGCACTGGCTGAATAAACAAGAGTTTCTGATTATTCGTACTTAGTTTCCATGCGAAAATACTGCTCACATTCTTTTCCATAACATGTTTTGTCTTTGAAAATCTTAATGCTTACATGGTATCAGTGGCTTGCTTTGGAAACAATTTTTTTCATTGTTGTAGTTTAATCCTGAAGGGGCAAGAAGAGATAAAATCTGGGTATTGTTTTGTCAACTTTGCTTGTAGAGATACACCTGTATCGCAGTGAGGACAGAACCGTCCAGATGCATCTGAACTAGCTGGCTGTTCCTTGAAGTATCAAGTAATCGCCTGTAGCCGAGTTCTGAGCCAGTAGCTGAGCCAGGATGCAACTGAGAAGGGATTTCAAATCTCGCTGCAAAATACTCAATAATTAATTTGCAGTCAGAATTTGCTTGTGACAGGAATATGTTACCTAACCGATGGAGGTTCTAATAACAAAAACATAAACCCTGAATTCAGGCAAGGTGGTTAAAAATGCATTCCTGTGACCAGGTAGATAAATCCAAATTCTTCAAGATTAAAAAATTATTGCAAATCAAAATAGTCAAAAGATAAGTTTTAACTGCTCCATTTGGTCAAATAAATCAATCAAAGAAATAATTAGTATATGAAATTATTCCTTAATCAGTGGTAGATATATATTAGCAGTTTTCTATAACTAGGATAAACAGGAAGTAATATAAAATTATAATCCTACCTCTTACTGCCAGAGCAGTAGCTTTAAAAGAAGTCAGGAATACAGTTTGCAACTATTCCAGATACCAAAGATTACATGAAAGATAAGTAACACTCAAAGCAGTTCTTCTTTCTAGACCATGTTCATTCACTGGGATTTCTTATCTATATCCTATCACTGGTGGAGAGGCCAAGATGATAGCAATCTAGTAAAATATATCAGTTTATTCTGTTATAACTTTTCAGTGATATATTTAATGACCCTGATGGTAATAAAAAGAGAATTATGATATTATATTTAAGAGCACTGATAATGTGTAAGGGCCGCTTTATTTGTTCTTTCTGAGCATTGCTTATGTGATCAAGGGAATTTTAATTTGTACACAGGTCCTTTAAAATCAGACCTCGTTTTCAGTAGATATTCTATAAATTTTACAAGCTAACATACTACTCAACGTGGAGGTGGCATCACAGTTGCACTCGCTCAGTGATAGTTTCGCAGAGAAACAGCAAGTCACTTCTGTTCAGTGTAAGAGGAATCTTTGTATGGACAGAAAACACAGGATACTCGTGATGGTGATGCTCTTAAATGGAAGTAAGGCTCTGAAGGTGAAAGTGCAGAGTTGTAGGCAGCTAAGTGGGTGACAATTCTCAACAGTCACTAGTAATCTTTTACCAGGGATATCTTTACATTCTGATTCTTGCAGCTTTTATCAAACACATTAAACAGGAATACAGTACTTCTGCTACCCCCCATGCTTCTAGGTTTTTCTTCCCTCATTTGTTTTCTAGAGATTCATTATCGCTATTTTCTAATCACATAACACTGTTCCTCATTTGAAATCCTGATTACAAATCTTATCACCAGATTTGCACTTCATTTGCATATCCTTTAAGATGCGAGTTGGAAGTTACCACACCTACTCAAGTCCTTTAAATTCTCAGTGTTTTGCTTCCACCTAGGTCAAAGTAATTTCCATCTTTTTTATTTTAGCTCATTCTTGTTAACCTTTCTACTGTAGCTCTGTGTTCAGCATCATCGTTCTGATTGATTCCTGCATCCAGTACTGAGACCAGAGACAAATTGCATTTAACCTCAATCTGTACTTGCTTCTTAGCACCTGTATTTCTCTAATTCTCCTTCCCTTTTTACATTTGCTCCACTTTGCTCACAACATATAATTTTGTCAAAGTTCTGAAGAATAAATAGAGACAGGCAACATTTACTTCATAGAAATTCTAGCATATAACACACAGCTAGGCTGAGTGTATCCAAACTCAGGATAGACATTGCTAAGTTTCTTTACATTTCTATCAAGCAGGAGTGCCTTCGAAATCCATTTGAAGAAAATGGCATCCTAGAATAAGTGCTTTAAAATGAGGTTTATTACAACAGTACAACTCATTTATAGTTTTGCAGTTATTCACTTAGTATTTTACCCTTTTTTATGTCATGTCATGCAGCGAACGTTTCTGCAAATGCATTGAAGTCATTGATTGATTCATTTTTGGTTTTGATTTGTTATTGCTTTTTAAAATTGGCATAAGTTACTCATCGGTCCTTTTTCTAGTTTCTGCAGTTTGTTTCAGAAACAGAAATATGCATGGACAAGAAAAGCAGTATTTAGTAGATCAGCTATTTTAACTGATTTGAGAAATACCAGTCTAGGCCATTATAACTGTATCGCTGCACATGCCTTTCCACCCCTGCCAGTTCCTTCATTTCCCTCTCACTTCTGTAACAACTATTTTCCTAAACAGAAAGGTGAGGAATAACTCGACCAAATATGATATAGAATATCTGAACCGGAATAGACAATGTACTAGGGTTCCTCTGTGTCTAAATTAATTGGTTCTGTCACTTTCGTGCAGAGAATTTACTTGTCTAAAGCAAAGAAAAGGTCAGTATTCCTTCTTCTGTGATCTGTAGACCTAAATATTTGAGGAATAACTAGATTTGGGTAGTACTTCTAAAAAACAAAGTCCTGCAGACTGCAAACTGTTCCCAAATAAAAAAACAAAACTAAGCTCATTGTGTACACCTACTCCTGAGCTTTCATAAGGTGCCAACTTTTGAACAGCTTTCCAAATCCTGATTACAGGCTGCCTCTGTAAGTTCATTTTTGCTAGTAAGAGTCTGTGATTACAGTAAGGATGTGAATTATTGTGTTTGCATGGAAGCAAATAAAACTTGACTAAGGACTTCTCGGATAAAACCACAGATGTATTATTCATGTTGTATATTGGCTGAGAGAAAGAATGGAAGCATTGCAACTGACACTTTCCAGATGGGCCAAAGCCCTGATTACACAAACAGACCAGGAATCGGGGGGAGATGCCCAGCAGGACTGAAGTGCAGTTCTGGCATTCTCATGGGCAGACAGAACTGGAGCGGTACTGACAAAATCTGCCTTCCAGCGGTTTGGGCGTCTGTCCATTCCTTTGCCAAATGTTGTAGAGGAACTTTTTTGGTTTTCAGTTGTTACTTTCAGTCCTTGTAATCCACAGACAGCTTAGAACTTCTAAGCTTTGCCTACTAACTTTTAATCTTACTTTTATGCATCCTATCTTTCACTGCAATCTGGAAATGTCCTTTAACTCAGGACCAATAGAGCCTTTTAACTAACGATGCAGTAGTTGTTTCTAGTGTTTAATTTGATTTCTTGTAACAAAGGAAATCATCAAATGAGAAAATGCGTAGACTATGTGTGTATATGCACTAGTTATTTTCTTCTATAGTTATTTGACATCTTCCTTCCTCTCTCTCCCAGGTATGCAAGTTCTGCCATTGATCGTCAAGGAAGCACATCCATGAGGAAGGTAATGATTTATAAACTTACTTTAAAAAAATCAGAAGTTGCTCAAGAGTTCTATTCACTGTCATGTGTTGGAAGATATTTAA